>NC_041747.1:22612815-22916565 GCF_004115215.2 Ornithorhynchus anatinus | reverse complement strand
GAACTAGGGATCGGATTTGGTGACCTTTCCCAATTCAAGAAGCAGCTTAGAGCCTCTGCCCCGCCACATCAGGAAACTTGCAAAATCCACCTCTTCACTGTGACTTTCAGCTTATATTGAAGAAAGTTCATCTGAAATTTCCCTCAGTCTCAACAGGAGGAAGCAGTGTAGCCTAGTGGAGAGACCATGGGCCTGGGAGTCAGAGGAGATGGATTCCAAGCCTGTCTCTGCCACTTGCCTGCTAGGTGACCTTGAGCAAGTCATTTAACATCTCTGTGCCTCACTTTCCTCAGTTAAGAAATGGGGATTCAGTATTTGTTCTCCCTCCTAATTAGACTATAAGAGTCATGTGGGACAGGGGCATAGAACATTGCTTGGCACATAGTAAGCACTTAACAAATACCATAAAAAGGAGGGGAGGGGCTGTGTCTACCCCAGTTGATTTTTATTTATCCCAGCACTTAAGAACAGTGCTTGACACATAGTAAGTGTGGTATTTGTGGTATGTTGTTCTTGTTCTTGCTTAACAAATACATAAAAGGAGCAAAGACCCCAAGCCCACTTTTTTTCCTGAAGAGAAAACTTGAAACCCCCCTTAAAATAACATGGGGTTTATTTTATTTTTATATAAAAAAGAGGTGAGTTGTGTGTGTACATATATATATATATAGAGAGAGAGAGAGAGAGCACAGCTGATGTTTCCTCTGCTATAATGTCTTAATAGAAGCAGACTGGCCAAGTATTTTGGCAAAGCAAATTTGCCGTTTCACTCACCTGAATAATACAATAACACATGTCTTTCCTGATAAAATGAGTAAGAGTGCAGAGGCAATTATCCAGATAATTCAGATGAAAAATCCTGATACTGAATAAAAGTTGTTTTCCTCATTTTATTTTTCTAAGTCACTTAACCAAACTAGTTACTTTAACCAGATAATTGTCCAATTCCCCATTTCACTTTGCCAAAGTAGAGACAGGTAAACTACTGCACAGAGAGACATACTTCAAAAATCAGTCATCATTTTTATACAAAAGAAGATAGTCTTTGAAATTAAAAGTTAAATAAAATCCCTCTAAAGTGCTCTTAACCTATAATGGACTGTCTAAATATGGGTAAACATATGGGTTAACAGGCTCAGATTTTGAGCCCAATAAGATAATTTGCATACGAAAGCATTACTTGAACATATTTAAATGTTTCATGAAAAAAACAAATGTCCAGACTACTGCTTTTTTTTCCCCTGTTCAAGATTGGTGTGTGTATACCATGGACAGGGAAATTATTGTAAGAACCTGCGAGATGTTAGATGAACAGAAAAAAGTCAATGGGGAAATACATTGTCATCTTAGAACCAGAGATGACAGTTTACATTATAGCAAGAACACCTCACATTTTCTGAAAATTATTTGATTGTAGTGTTTGTATTTCATGACACCTTCTTGTATATTGTTAGTGGTGACAGTTAAAAGCAAGTGAAGACAGAAAGAATAGCTTTAGCACAATTCTTTCTGACTTTCTGGTCTTGGATAGCCAGGCCTTAGACCTCAGTTTTCCCATATCAAAAAATAGTAATAACGATAATAATAATTATGGTATTTGATAAGCCCTTACTACATGCCAAGCACTGTTCTAAGCACTGGGGTAGGTATACAAGGTAATCAGCTTGCACGTGGGGCTCACAGTCTTAATTTCTCTGTGCCTCAGTTACCTCATCTGTAAAATGGGAATTAAGTGACTTGTCCAAGGTCACAGAGCAGGCAAATGATGGAGCCAGGATTAGAACCCACATCCTCTGATTCCCAAGCCTGTACTCTTGCCACCAGGCCATACTGCATCGCCTATAGAAATGTAGTAATGCTTACTCTCTACCTACACCATGGTAGGGCAGGAAGAATATCCTAGGTTATATATGTAAAGAGATCCAAGGAAATTGCACCATTGTCTTGGATTGAGGATCCGTGAAGGGAGTTTAAACAGGTAAAGTGAATAAATTAGCCAGTTGAATTGGGTAGCAAAGAAAGTCAATGAGAGTGGGCTGCATAGGCAGTTGATTCAGTCCCTGAGGTGACCTAGATTGATGGCCTAACCCGCCAGTTTTAGCATTACCTAGCAGACATATTCCACACTAAGGCAGCAGACATATACCATGCTAACAACAGTTGAGTATCCTTCACAAAACATTACAGGGCATTTTTTCAGTATTAGAATAAAAGGTTGATCTCTCCACAGTGGTTTAAGTGGGATGATATGCTCTAGGGTATTATTTACTGGTACCTTGACTTAAATCACCCCAACATCAAAGTCCTTTTCAAAATTACCTCTCTTCCAAGACTCCCTGATTAATTTCTTATTTCCCTACTGCAAATCCCCACCTCTGCCCACTGCTGTTCGAGTGTCATCCAAACACTTGGGGACTTGAACCCACTCTAACCCTTCCCACCCCCCAACTCCTTGGTGCACATACCTTTAAAACTCTTGTTCCCCTTATTGTAATTTATTTTAGAGGCTGTTTCACCTAAAGGGCAGCAGGGATCCTGTCTACTGTAACTCTGTTGTACTCTTGAAAGGTCTAAGCCCAGTGCTTTGCACAGAGTAAGCTTGCAATAAATATAATTGCTTGGTTTGATCTTGCCCCAGAGGTTGGCAAAAAATCTGACATCCTCAGGCACTGGAGGTTCTCGCAGGGAAGGTCTCTGCCAAACATTACCTACTCCTGTTTCCATCAAAGATTAAAACTTAATGGCAGGATAATGACATTCAGCTCTGGGGTCTCTTTTGAGTAGAGAAAGGGTAAGGAAATGTGCACTCAGTTTAGAGGGGGAAAATCTTCCTTTAATATCCATTAAATTCTTCAAGAAGATATTACTTGGATTTGGTCCTTTTTGGAATGAAAATTGCTTTAAAAAGGAAAAAAAAAAATGGTTTCATTCTTATTGCAAGAGTTAGATACGCTTGGTGAACTATCAAAGTGAAATGATTCTTTGCCTTACTGACAGTGACCTGTACTCTGATTGGCGGAAATTTTCATTAATCAGCAGGGAGCAATTGATTTTCCCAGTGAAGTCACTCAACTGTACTATATTTTATAACTTTAGAAAACACAGATTATTGCTGCTATAAATCATACAATGTGGCTTATACCACTCATAATCTTTTCAAAATCAGTCATAGCTACTGTTTACCACCAGGTTGTTTCAGTATCTCTCTCTCTTGATTTTACATCAGCCCGTCTGAAACAGAAACTCAGACCAGCAAAGGATTTAAAAGATGTCACATTGATAGTTTCTCAACAAATCAGATTCTGTGAAATACTCAGAGCAGTTTATTTTTCACATATTAAAAAAAAAGGCTTCATATTTTCTCTTGGTATTATCTTGTCCTGCACTACTTAAGTGTAATGTAAATATTTAGAAAGATTTAAGAGGTGGTAATATTCAAGGGCTTAGTACAGTGCTCTGCACACAGAAAGCACTCAATAAATACCATTGATTGCCTGAGTGCTGATTTAATTGTGATGCCCAAAATACAGGCAGTGCAGTCAAAATCCACTGAGAATCATGCTGTATGCACAGCTAAATCTTTCCATTCTGCCTTCAGACTGCAACTGAATGGGAGGGGATTTTAATACTGCCAATTCATAATACATGAATCCCTGCCCACAAGAAGTTTATAATCTCGAGAGGGTGATAGACATTAAAATAAATTATGGCTATGTTTGTCAGTGCTTTGGGGCTGAGGGTAGGGAGACTATCAAGTGCTTAAGGGTACAGCTCCTTGTGCGTTTTTTGGAGAACATCCTCTGAGCTGAAGAGTCTTTTAGCAGGGTCCTAAAATGGAGCCATTCTCCAGCTAGGATTATATTTATCAGTGATTTTCAAGAACAGATCCAATTCTATTTCTTTATTCCATTATGTATATTGTCCACAAAGGGGGAAAAACAAATGAAAGAAATCTAAACCTAGGTTTTTAAATCTACTGGTTGAGCCTTAAATCCAACAACTCATCTGTGGTTAAGGGAAGGGCTCAGTGTGAAATTCCGGAGCTAACACTCGGTATTCCTCTCACATTTTCACTTGGAGTGGCTAAGATGACACATGCAAAAAATAAAATAAAATAGCCAGTGCAAAAGAAATTGAGACAGGTGGTTCATTTTCCTAGCTAATGTCACCACAAAGCTATTATACATGTATTAATAAATAACTTTATTTTCATATATAGAATATTCTTAGTATAGAGTTCATTTACTCCTGGAAACCCAGCAGAAAGGCTTGGATGACAGGTAATTCACAGCTACAATACCCTATACTAATTGAAATGGGATGAAACAGGAGACTGCTAATCAGACATGATTTCACATTCTACTAACTTTAGGGAGTGAAAATAGCATCCTCTCCCTAGAGGGAAATATTGAAGATGCATCAAACCAACATGATGACTTGTTCCCCATGTCTCACAAGAAAAAGAGGAATCTAACAAAGAAAGCTTCTTCTTGTTAAGTAAAAATGCTGTAATAAAAGGGATTAATTTAAAAGGCACCACCTTGCAACTATGAAAGATCAACAGTACTCTTCACTTGGTTCTGTAGGCATTAACTGTCATCGGAATGTTGGCAACATATTTAGTTTGCAAAAAAATAACAATTTTATATGTACCTTAAATGGAAAAGTCATGCTACCACCCTATGTTGATGCATTTAGCTCTCCCTAAGATCACTAATAATACATAAACACAGGACAAAATAAAAAGAATAAAGATCAGAAAATAAATGCCTGAGAGAACAACATCATTGTGTACCTTTTAAATGCCGTAGAAGCTAAGATGAAAGTGAGAATTGCTCAATGTGCTGGCAGAAAGATAAAAGGGTTATGTCTCTCTCGCCCCCCTCCCCCACCCCAAGGCAGTCATTTCCCCACGTTTATATAGGCTGGTGTGTCACTAAACATAATTTGTAGGGAAGCATAGGTATAAAGGAGGGAGGAAGGATTTGGAGAACAAAGGGAGTTTAGAAAGGCCCCAATGTCATGAGAGAGAACAGCATCTTTTGTTTGTTTTTAAACCATTAAGACCTAGCTTGTTTACCATTCCATGTATTAGGAGCAGGGTCCTTGTCATGGTGATGTCAGGCTGAATAAAAATGAAATGCAGAGCTTGATTCTATCAGCATATTAATAACACAACACCAAATATTCCATTGTCCCTCTTGGTGACATCTCATACACATTCAGAAATATAAGTGAGATAATGAAATGTTATTTTCATTCATAAAGTGTTACTGGTTGAGTTGCTTTCTTCTTACACAGATTTAAAAGCTTCTCAGTGTGGGTGAATGCTATCAAGTTTGACAAGCAAGCATAAGTCTTACCCCAGCAAATACAGTGTGTTAATAAAATTCCCACTGCAGAAATTGAAGTGTAGATATCAAATATGTGGGAGTATGCTTTAGATTCATATAATCTCCAAGGAAAAAAAAAATAAGTATTCAGAAGTGGTGTGGGTCCAGGGAGCATTTCATGCTCTGGTGATCGCCAACCATGGAAATTAGGGACCAACAAGATAATGTTTGCTCTTTCCCCTGTGGTCTTCCCTTTATCCAACCTCTGGAACTCTTTTTAGATCTGACAGAAAGTGGGGATGAAGAAAAACTGGAAAGGTCTAAGGGATCCCTAGATGGGCTTTGTGGACCCCCATCGAACTCCTGGGTGACCAGAATGGGGTAGATGCTCGTGGCCCCTAGATGGCCATGATGGACACCCCTCCAAAACTGAGTAAGGCAGCATATATATAGTAGTAATAATCACAGTAAGTGCTTTACTGTGTGGTAAGCACTGCACCCAGTACCAAGGTAGATACCCAATAATCAGTTAGGTCACAGACCCTGCCCCATATGGAGCTCACGGTTTAAATAGGAGGAAGAAAAGGACATTTAATGACCTTTTTATTGTTGAGGAAACTAAGGCTCAGAAAAGTTGTGACTTCTTGCTTAAGGCCACAGCTCTGAGGGACACCCTCAGCAGAGAGGGTGCCTGCTTATTTTTAAGAAAGAATGATTTAGTAATTCAAAGAAAAACAGATTGAGAGAGACACCATTTCTTGATGTTACATATACGATGTGTAGTGTTTTCCTAATTGAAGTAGACACTGTGAAGGTGAATTTCACTTATGACATCATTTTTATCACAGCCCAAAACACTTCAAGGCTGAGATATCCATGTCCAACGCCCCACCCTTTCTGAAAGGTATTTGCCCTCTGTGATAGATTGTCCATTGCTATTGAAAATTTTCCACTTGGATGTAAGAGTCAGGTCAGCAGATTTCATAGACTTTAATCAATTTATTTAGCACTTACAATGTGCAGATCACTGTTCTAAGCTCATGGGAGAGTACAACAAAACAATACAAGATACACATTCCCTGCCCACAACAAGCTTTAAATGGGAATGGAAGTAATTCAGATCCCACTTTATAAACCACCTTTTCAATGACTCAGTCCACGAATAGCATTTATTCAGCACTTACTCTGTGCAGAAGCAGTGTTGCCTAGCAGAAAGAGCACAGGTCTGAGAGGCAGAAAGATTGTGGTTTTATATATATATATATATATATATATATACATATATATATACATACATATATATATATACATATATAAAGTCAGGAATAGTATGATCTAAAAAACTACAGGCCAAAGGTGATAGGTGGTCCTTGTGGTAAACAAGTGATCTGTGCTGCTTTTTTTTTCTCTCCCTTAAATTTACATTAGGAACAGATTTAAACTGGGCAAATTGAAAAATCACCAACTGCTTGCTCATTATTTCTAAATAGATTAATCTTTGGATTTGGTTGATGGAATTCTTCAAGAATCTATGTGAAACTGAAATAAATACTCAACAGTACATAAAAGGGTTGACAGCAGTTTTACTTTAATCTTTCAAACTCAGGAAAGTTTGTTGCATTTCAGTTTATCATGGCAAATAAATGTCAGCCTGTAATTATGGGACTATATTCTCTCCTATCTCATTTTCCCCATGATAACAAATCTTTGGTAAAATACCTGCTGTATATAGCAACAACAACCGAAAAAGCCCAACAACCTGTAATTTAGCTTGGACTGCTAACTTCTTAATTTTCCTCTACTTTCAATAGCCCTTTGCCCTCAGCCTTGTATTTACATTTAGTAGTCAGTTTTCACTGTCAAAGTTCTCTTCCTCCTGAGAGGTTGGAATTATTCCGAGTCTTAAAAAAAGTACATAGGAGCCTCCTTTGACACAGTCATCTATGCGCTTAGATCAACCCCACAGCACTTATGTGTGTGTGTGTATATATATATAATATTACAAATTATTTCTATTAAGGCCTGCCTCTCCCTCTAGATTGTAAGCTTGTTGTGGACAGAGAACGTGTCTTATCATCTCTGTTATGTTGCACTCTCCCTAGTTCTTAATACCATATTCTGCTCATAGTAAGCACTATTTTTGTACTATTTTTGCGGAGATCAGATATTTTCAGGGACACAGCTCACTGGGCATTGCTGACAAGCAAATATTGCTTCTGCACTGTACAAAGCAGGCTTAGGTGGAACCTGCATAGAGCAGGTCTAGTGGCTAGGCATGCACCATGCTTCTCCATTTCTGTTACAATCAGGATTCAACTTTCATCCATTGCAACATGGCTGTGCTTCTAAGGAAGGGGATCTATAAACCTGTTCTACTGGTATTTGGCCAGACCTCTGGGAAGGATTGAGCCTCGCTTAAAGGACAGAGTAGAGCTGAAGAATGGTTTTCTCACAAAATCACAGTTTCTGGAGGCCTGAGGCTATTTTTTTTTCCCCAGGAATATATCCCTATTTACAGGTTCTGAGGCATTAGTTTCCAGCACCAAAGTCATGCAAACCCAGCCAAAATCTCCTGCTCTTATTTATTTATACTCATTCTCAGCATTTTTGTACATGCTATTCAGTTATACATTCAATTACTTTTGATTACTCTATATCTAAATGTAGTACTGTCTGCCATCTCCATTAAATTATAAGCTTCTGTGAGGTTCCATTCTCATACTACTGGCTCATACTTTTCAAACACTTAATACAGAGCGTTGCTTAATACAGAGCCTTGCTTAATGCAGAGCATTATGTCATTGCCTCGGATGAAGAGTTTGGCCTCTGAAAGAACAGTATATAATTGATTATGGTACCGGTCAAACTTACTGGGTTCCAAGCACTGAACTAACCACTGGGGTAAATACAAGATAATCAGGTTGGACACAGTCCATGTCTTACAACCCCTGATGCTCACAGTCTAAGAAGGAGGGAGAACAAGGACAAAATATGCAGGACCCAAACATTTTCTAGGAACTTTTAGGTACAAAAGACACTTCTGCCCTATGACTTAGGTACCTGACATTTCTAGCAGTTTTTTTGTCAAACTTAACAAAGTCAAGTTTGCTCTGACTGAAGAGGAGCCCTTATTAACTTAGTGATATGTTCTAGGATTCAAACAGTGCTAATAAAAGAAAGTCTATTAGGAGAAAATGCTTCAAAATAGGCTGAGGAATTTTTATATCCCAATTATATTGAATTTCTTTTGATGTGAGTCTCAATTATTGGAGTAACTTGGGCCCTTTGTTCTTCAGATTGCTGCATTTTACTTCCAGTTCCTTTATTTGAAACTCTTCTTATAGCCTAACTCAACAGTAGATGATGAGGGCGGTGGGGATTTCTTAACCAAACCATTCGGGGAAACAGGAGTTACACCTTAACTGCTACTGTTATTGATACTGTTATTGGTACTGGGCAGCATCATTTAAATTTTATCGATATTGCCAGAATCTTAGAATATAGTTGATTTTAAACCACGTGAGGTATTTTAAGAGAGCCAAGCTCCTGATTCCCCCTTGCCGAGTCTTAAAAAGGGAGAAAAATGTCATTTTCTTCCCCGCAATTTAGAGGGAGCAATCCTGTTAAAAGATGCGGAGAAATGCAAGAATACAAAGGAAAAAAAAGTGTAGTGAATCCACCTAGACATAGTTTTTATGCTGACCATTGAATGATTGTTTCTATTTGTTGTTGAATTGTACTTTCCAAGCACTCAGTACAGTGCTCTGCGCACAGTAAGCACTCAGTAAATACAATTGAATGACAATGAATGAATGGCAAGTAGTGATAAGCAGCCTGGCTTAGTGCAAAGAGCTCAGGTCTGAACATCAGACTTAATCCTGGCTTCTAATCCAGGCATCTCCACTTGTCTGCTGTTGTGACCTTGGGCGAGTCACTTAACATCTCTGTGGCCCAGTCGGTTTGAACACCAGTGAATTCTCCTGAGGCAAGTAGAGGCAGAGGAAAATACATCTTCCTTCCTCCTCTCTGAAATCATGGGCTCTTTAGACTTTCATTTGAATATACTGTGATGATAATATTCATATTGCAGCAATGGTACAATTTCCTGTCAAACTAGATTTCCTGTTAGAGGTGCCTTGGATACTTAGGATAACTCTTAGAATAATTCGTCTTTCTGGGGCTCTAGTCATTAAAAGTTTAAAGAAGCTTGGAAATTTAAAGGAGCTGTGTTCTCCAAATAGGAAATTTTCAAGAGATTCCATTTCAAGAGCAAATTTCAAAACCACAAAGCTCAAGAGGGTTTAAAATTAATTTATATTCTTTCTTCCCTCCCTAGATGATAACATATTCTTCAAAGCAATTTATATGCAAATGTTTATTTGAAAAAGGTACAGGATTATTGGGATAAACATTCAAACTACACTGCAAGTCAGTACTCTTTTTTTTCAAAATAGGGAAAAATCTTCCACTCTGTCCGTTTGTTTTATATGGTAGCTTTTGAGTTGGCTTTAAATTTGGTTCCCAAATTCCCTGTGGGTTAGAAATTGAACCCGAGAAATGAGAATTCTTGAGGCAACCTTGAATCGTGGTGCTTATTTGGAACTGGAGCAAAGAAGAGTAATGAACAACAGATAAGGGTGGTTTTCTTTAACTTTCTGCAACAGTGTATGTGAAACGGAAAATTTACATTTGGCTTTTTTGTTGATATATGGCTATGTGGATCTAAGAACAGTGGATTCTGGTTTTGAGTGGCTTATTTAATGGTTTCTTGTGCAGGAAATCTACAGATTGCCTGTAACAGTCCTTGACACTGGTCGGAGCCTTTGTACTCATTTTAGTAGCAAGGCTCTTTGGCTTTAGGTATAGATGTTGAATCATCAGATGGGTAGTTTTTGCTTCACTCATATTTGGAAACTTAAAAGTCATTGCCCTGAAGAGAAGAGAGCTCTATAGAAAATATTTTCAAGATGGATGCCCCATTCACTTTCAAGGACAGCATAAGAATGAGAGGGAAAAAAAAAGAACCCTTGTAGCAGATGCTGAGGTACTAAAGATATTTTGTTGTTCCCTTGATTGAAGGAGCAGCATTCCTCTGCCTTCCCATTTTTCTGTGAAAAGCAACAGAGAAAGTTGGAGCTTCATAGGCTGCTTCCAGTTGTCCAAACCCCATTCCCCAGGAGGGTTGCTTGTTTCCTCTCTGCCCATCGAACTAATCTGCAAGCCAGATTTCCCCTCCCGCTTCTGACACTTAGCAGGACACCTGCTATCAGTTTAGAAGCATAAGTGCTATTCATTGGAATTCAAAATGTCTAAAGTTGAGGACTGCCTGTCAGAAGAGAGGAAAGATTTCAAAAGAATCTAGGGAATGAAACTGATCATCAAGAAGGCAAGCGACACTTTGGGAACAGAAACTCCTTAAAGATCATGAGACGGGGGGCAAAAGCAATACGGAACCAGCTGCTGCCACCAACAACCACAAAAGCACAACGAAAGGCAGTTTTTGTTTGTGTGCACAGTATGGTCAGAATTGGAAGTCCCCCACTAGCCTTTCCAGCCACATTTGCAACCACATGCAAATTTTACCATCAAGAGTGTCTTCAAGAATGAAGGACAAATATATTCATAGAGAGAGACACACTGGAAACAATGTTGAAAGATGGAAAAATAAATCTTCAGACTTTACAGTTTGGAAAACTGAATGGTAATCAGTCTATCACTAGTATTGAGTGCTTACGGTATGCAGAGAACTGTACTGGAAACTCGGAAGAGTGCCATACAACAGAGTTGGTAGACACATTCCCTGCCCACAGTAAGCTTACCATCTTGAGGACTGTAATTTATTACGTCCACTAGATTGTAAGCTTGAGGGCAAGGGTGGTGTCTACCAACTCTATTGCAACTGGACTCCGCCAAGTGTTTAGTACAGTGCCCTGCACTTAGCAAGTGCTCAGTAAATTCAATCGATTGTTTCTGTTTGTTCAGTGAGCGCACCAAACGTTAACTCATTATTCATTTGTTATGGTGATGGGCAGTGGCAAATGAAGGTAGGACTTGGGAATGGCAGCAGCATCAGAAACTGCCTCCCCCACCATCCAGATCGTTCATCATCATCAGTGGTATTTATTGAGTGTTCACTGTGTACAGGGCACTGTAGTAAGCAGTTGAGAGAGTACAATACAGTGAAGCTAATAGACTCGTTCCATGCCCATAATGAAGTTACAGTTTATAGGGAGAGACAGACCTTATGCAGATATTTTTTTCTTTGCCTTTACCACCCTTCTCCCATCCATTCCCTTAGTCTTCCTGCTCTGTCTACCTAGCCTGTCCTCATTCTCCTACCACTCTATTTCTCTTTTTTCACCATTTGCTTTTGAGGAGGAGGGCCCTAGAGATTCATATCGCCTTACATCAGTTGCAAAGGGACATTTCTCATGGTGATTACTTCATTAAATCAGAATCTAGACTTTTTCCCCTTTGTTTTCATCCTTTACAATCACACAATGGATTCTAGATAAAAAGAAGAAAAAAAAAGGAAGAAAAGCTACTGTAAAATGAAGCTTGGCATACTTTATTCCAAGTAAGTCTAATTGCAATTATAAGCAGCAACATTAGCTAAAATACTCCGCTATGCAAGTTAACAAAGCTTTGCCAGTTGAACAGTTTTAAATGCACCAATGAGCTCATTAGGTGAATTAGAATCTTTGACTTTCCCATCAGTCTCTATTAGTTACAGTTGTTGGCTTCTTATTTAAAATCAAAGTGAATGGCTTCAACTCATATCTCAGGTATTTACATGCAT
This sequence comes from Ornithorhynchus anatinus, assembly GCF_004115215.2. Classification (NCBI taxonomy): domain Eukaryota; kingdom Metazoa; phylum Chordata; class Mammalia; order Monotremata; family Ornithorhynchidae; genus Ornithorhynchus; species Ornithorhynchus anatinus. Next base: position 22,904,433 of record NC_041747.1, on the reverse strand, counting down.
GAATATTTTGTCATACAGTAAGATAATCTGGTTCTGTCAAATTCAAATCATGCCTCATAAACAGAGAATTTAGTCAGGAAACTGTATTCCATTATTCCAAAAAGGCCAGTTGTGCAAAACTTGCTGCAAAATCTCAAGGAACATTGATTGTTACTCATGATAGTGGCAACAAGTGTGTTTACTTTTTCCCCCAATGTTTTGGTCCTAGTAGAGTGACCTTAAAACGTTTAAAAAATCATCTGGAGCTCACCCTTGAATACCATAGGTAATCTGGCATGACAACACCCCAGGGTCAAGTTTTCCGTAAAGTGTTTGAGAAGAACAGTGAGTTAGTAGGGGAGGTCAGTGGGGTCACGATTCCTGTCCCACATCCGGTCCTCTTCTGATCTGGAATGGGACATTAAGTCCACGTTTCCTCCAAGCTGAGTGGCCAGGAAGTTTTCTGATGGTGCCCAGTGACACCTAGGCCATACGTCAGAACAAGCTCATAAATTTTAATGCAAAGACTGTTGAAATAGTAGTTATGGTATTTGTTAAGCACTTACTAAATGCCAAGCATTATTCTAAGAGCTGGGGTAGATATAAATTAATCAGGTTGACACAGTCCCTGTCATATGTGGGGCTCAAACTTTTATATCCATTTAATAGATGATGTAACTGAGGCACAGTGAAGTTAAGTGACTTGTCCAAGGTCACACAGCAAACATGCGGTGGAGCCAAAATTAGAATCCAGGTCCTTATGGCTCCCAGGACTACACTCAATCCACTAAGCCATGCTGAAATGTATAGGGTAATGGTCCTGGGCAGTTATTACATTCAAGTTTAATTTATTATTTTCCAACTATAGTGAGAACTAGTCAGAAAAGAACTCCAAACCTTATAAAAGAGCCCTGCTTTATAATTAAAAACCAAAGCAAGCACAAGATGAAGTTGAAGGATCAAAAACCATAGTTTTCTTATGAAAATAATAATAGCAATTGTCAAATGCTTACTAGGTGCTGGAAACTTTACTAAGCCCTGGGGTCGATTCAAGCTGATCGGGTTGGACAAAGTACCGGTCACACACACAGAGCTAACAATCTTACTCCCCATTTTATGGATAATTCTATCAATTGCATTTATCGCGTGCTTACTATGCAGAACACTATACTAAGTGCTTGGGAGAGCACAGTATTACAGAGTTGGTAGACATGTCCCCTGCCCACAATGAGCATACAGTCTACAGAGGTTCATGGTATTAATCCCCATTTTACTGATGAAAAATTGAGGCACAGAGAAGTTAAGTGATTTGCTCAAGGTCACACAGCAGATAGGTGGCAGGCAGCCAGGTCTTATGACTCAGGCCTGTGCTGTATCCATTAGGCCATGCTAAATCCCTCCAAAAGTCCCAGGAAGGACCATGAATTAAGGCCTTGGATTAAGCGGGTCCCGTTTGCTGATCAGATTATTCAATTCTATCTATTGAATGTTAACTGTGGGCAGAACATTTGACTAAATACTTGGAAAGAACAATACAATAGATTTGGTAGACAGTAATTCCAGCCTTCAAGGAGTTTCAAGTTTTGCTGAATGGGTGCAACCTTGCCCACTTATTATTATTATTATATTAAGCAGTTACTGTGTGTCAAGCACTATATTAAGCACTGAGATAGATACAAATTGAAAGGTTGGACACAGCCCCTATCCCAAATGTGGCTCAAAGTATAAGTAGGAAGGGGAAGAAGTATTTGATCCCCATTTTACTGTTGAGGAAACACTTGCACAGACAAGTTTAGTCACTTGCTAAAGTTGTGACTTTGCTTGATCTCTGCAGTTGGCAGAGCTGGGATTAACAGCATGTCTAGTGGGTAGAGCGTGGGCCTGGAAATCAGGAGGACAAGGGTACTAATCCGGACTCGGCCACTTGTCTGCTCTCTGCTGGGTGACCTTGGGCAAGTCATTTTGCTTCTCTATGCCTCAGTTTCATCATCTGAAAAGTGGAGATTAAGACTATGAGCCCCATGTGGTCCATGGACTGTGTCCAACCTGATTAGATTGTATCTATCCCAGTGTTTAGTACAGAGCCTGGCCATAGTAGGACTCAACAAATACCATTAAAAAAAATTTTTTTTTTTAATGGAACCCAGGTCCTCCGACTTCCAAGCCCATCTCTTTTCACTAGGCCACCCTCCTTCTCACCTACTCTCTTGTTGCACTGTGGGTTCCTGTGAGAATATATCCGGAAGGGGGGAGAAAGTGCTATTGAGACTGCCCAATCCCTATCACAAAGATCAGTTCCTCTGAAAAGATTCTTGAATCTGAATTCTTAGGGTCAAAGTTCCATCATCGTTAGAAAAAATTATTAGAGAGAGAGGGTCATTTACTAATTAGCATGATAGGACTTCCACTAATCAAACAGGATTTCCCAACAGGATTTCCCTAGCATGTGTTATCTCGAAGTGCTAATTTATAGAGCTTCAGAATTGATTGGTATTAGTAGTAGTATTAACTGTGCACTTACAGTCTACGGAGCACTGAACTAAGGGCTGGGAGAGAATGCATACCTGTCACTTAGACATAGTTCTTGCCCCTCAAGGGCTCACAATCTAAGAGTTTAAGTGGGAGAAGGGAATGGAGACAGATAATATGGGCTGGAGAATCCATCTTTTATGGTAAGGATCTAAAGTTTTCTTCTGGACTCAAGATTTTTCAGACACGATGTTTACTTATACTATTTCTACCAGGAAAGCAAGTGACTGATAGAGGTGTCTCCATTATAAGGGGTACCAACTTCAGGAAGGCTTATGAGGTCATATCCTGCCCCCTGAATGCACCTATGGAGGCATAAGTGTTTACTATATTTCACCCTGTAGAGGTTCCTGAGTACCTTAGTTTCCCCACTCTGCTCCGTGCAGCTAGCTGTGTCTCTCTGCCTCTATCTCTGCACTGTTGTCTTTCTCTGTCCCTCTGGGACTGCCCCTTTTCTATGTCCCTCTCTTCTTTGTCCTCACTGTCTTTAAGACTCTCTATCCCTACTCCCTATGGGGCTCTCTCAGTCTGCAATCTCTCTGTATCTCTGTTTTACTCTTTTCCCTTTTCTGATTCAAGTCTGTGACCCTAATTGCATCTCTAGGTGTGCCTCTGGGCCTCTTAGCCGTGTTTCTGGACATTTTGTGTTTTTTATTTTTTTCACCCAAGCTCTTAGAAGCTCTGGGCCTAAGAAAATCTGCCCTACTCCTCCTCCTTCACCCACCAGTCACCTCAAAGCTCAAAATAAACCTCATTGTACAAAAGGCAAAAAACCAAGAGCTAACAGAGAGCGATGAGTGACAGAGTTGGGAATAATATCCGACTCTACAGATTCCTTTTATCTCTCTTAGCGAGAGCAATTCCAAGTCCCAGAAAAAAGGTAACAGAGTGGCACTAAATGGAATCTATGATCTAAAGAACATACCCAGGGTAATCTCACATTGACTAAGTGCCTGCATTTCCAAGGCTGTCAGATTTGGATAATAATTTGCGATGGTGGATTTGACCCTGTTATTGTACAAGAAGCAGCCAAAAATCAGCCATCACATTAGATTGATTTTGTATTCAGCAGAGCTCAGTGGAAACAGCACGGGCTTGTGAGTCAGAGGTCATGGGTTCGAATCCTGGCTCTTCCACTTGTCAGCTGTGTGACTATGGGCAAGTCACTTCACTTCTCTGTGCCTCATTTACCTCATCTGTACAATGGGGATTAAGACTGTGAGCCTTACATGGGACAACCTGATTACCCTGTATCTACCCCAGCGCTTAGAACAGCACTCTGCACATAGTATACGCTTAACAAATACCAACATTATTGTAAATGTAGCTTGCTCCTCCTTCATATGGTTTAAATACTGAACATTTTAAACTTTACAGTCTCACTTAAAGTCATCTATCGAAAAGGAGAAACTCTACCCTTAATTAATCATATGTGTTGGCTTGAAGCTTCTGGTATACTTGGTTCAGTTCTAGCACTTGTTTTTTCCTCTCCCCAACAACATCCTTGCTGTCTAGAAAAATTTTTGGTTAAGTCAACCTTCCAGCACCACCTCCAGATTTTAACAGACCACATTGTAGGAAAAAAAACCAAACTCTTCATGTGTTCTTGTTAATTGAGAGTTTGGGCCTTTTCTTAATACAAAAAAAATCATATTTCCCTACATAAACTAGGCTTTGGGGAGTGGATTTTTGCTCAGTGGGTAGCAGCTATGACTAATTTCTGCCAGCTCTGTTGAAGTGATGTGCTGGTCAGAGAGATAAGCACATAGTCCCTTCACTGCAAATGTAGGAAACAGTGTGAACTAACAATCACAGGCCTTTGTACTCAGAGTTATGAAACTGGGGTGTTTTCCCCTGATTTTTAACATTTAATAAGTTTCGTAATTATCAACAGAGGGCCCCGTGTAGCATTGGTTCCATTAGGTGGTTGAAGCCCTAAACCTAATAACCTGTTGGGTTTTTGCCTGAGAATGGCTGCAGTGGCTTAGACTCAGCAGTCCAAGAAAAAGCAATCAACAAATAATTCAGAAAAAGAGGAAAAAAAGGATATATTATTTGGGTCTTATGATAATAGTTTTCTAAATGAGACTATGGCCAATTCAAAGCTACTTTAAGGTTTTCCACAAATAATGTATTAAAATATTTTCATTTGCTGTGCCAGTTTATTTTCCTAACAAAGTAAGAATTCAAGGTAGTTAAGTGTCACTGAGTGCTCTCAGATTACTGGAAACATAAACATATTTAGGGATTTAGTGGGCTATTGTATGTGAAGACACTCACTCATTTCCCTCTGTTAAATACTTTTAGGATTGATGCCAAAGTGGTAGATCTTTTTTTTTCTTATTCTTTTTTCTGGTATTTTTGTTAAGCAATTACTTGGGGTGAGACACTGTACTAAGTGCTGGGGTAGATATGACAAGTCAAGTTGGACACAGTTCATGTCTCACATGCTGCCCTTGGTCTTAATGTCCATTTTACAGATGAGGTACCTGAGGCACAGAGAAGATAGGTGAGTTGCCCAAGTCACACAGGCAAATAGTGGAGTCAGGATTAGAACCTAGGTCTGTCTGACTCCAAGACCCGAACTCTATCCACTAGGCCACACATCTCCTCAAACTTTCCTTCTTGTCCTCACTTGAGACAATTTCATATAACAATTTTGATAAGGACTCTGTATTTCCTATAGGTTTTTTCAGTCATGACCTTCAATGGCTTCCCTGAAGTCCTTTCATTTCATTGGTTTTCAGGTTTGCCCTTACCACTCCTACCACTCTCCACCCTTAACAACTCATTAGCTCATTATAATGCTGCTCTCACTCTAAAAATCTTCATTTCTTGCGAATAGAAATCTGTGGTGTTTATCGTCTACAGAGCCCCATTTTTAAGATACTCTGGTCTATTCTAGTCTGTCTCTTCTATAGATTCTAGTATAACTTCTAGTATTGTATAATTGAAGACTGTGTGAGAATATTGCTTTTAATTGATTTTAATGAAAGTATTTGCCAGAAATTGACACTTTTCTGGTGTAGGACAATTACTTGACATCTATAGCAATAGGCACATAAATGGCAGGAAATTTTGCAATAGGTAAGCAGCCTGAGCAGCCCTGGTAATATTTTCTTATCAACAATGAGACATAATGGTATTTATTGAAAACCTTTAGAATACAATGTAATGAGCTAAATGTGAGAAAAAGTACACCACCAGCTCAAAGTTTGTCTTGTCATAGAGTGTAAGAATGTTTTAGGAGCATTTCCTTGTTGTAGGCTTCTGGAAGAGATCTAGATGACAGTAGTTAATGAGCAACACACCAGGGCTTGTTTAAAATGAAGACTGGATTATTTCAGGGATTCTACAACATTAAATTTTTTTAAAATAAATCTACAACCCTGTGGAGAGGATGGGAGCAAGAGTCAAAGATAAGATGGATGAGATGGAGGTGCAGTGAGGAGGTTGGTAGTAGAGGAGCAATGTGGCCCAGTGGGTAGAGCACAGGCCCGGGTGTCAGAAAGACCTGGCCTTGTTACTTGCCTGCTGTGAGACCTAGGGCAAGTCACTTAACTTCACTGTGCCTCTGATCTTCATCTGTAAAATGGGGATTGAGAATGTCAGAGAAAGAAAGAAATAAAAAAGGGAGGGAAGAAAGGGAGGGGGAAGGAAAGAAGGAAGGAGAGAAACTGATATGGAAAGCAAAGGGCCTGTTTGTTTATATTTAACAGAGGCCAGGATGATTTTTCTGGAGTGAAAATACTGTTGATGCTTCCTTCTCATAACTAAAAAAACACATAACTATGGATCCTACAGATTCTATTTGCATTCTATAACATGCAGTTTAAATGAAATCTCTATGTATATCACCACAGAATAAATGAGTATTTCCTTTAAGAAATGGTTTAATGATTTATCATCTCTGAAACTTTGTAAATTTCAGTAGTTCATACATCCATTTGGCACTGAAATTCAGTATAATGTTTAGAAACAGCTGTTACTCCAAAATTTGAAGAAGGTGAAACAGATGGATATGCAGAGAGTTGGAAAACTCCCCTGGGCGTTCATCATCTGCTTTCTGTTCTCAGAAAGGTGGACAGTAATAATTCCCAAAATGGCCCTTTGAAACCAAAGAAAGGAACTGTCACTGTTTCGTCAATACACTAGATTTTTTTTAAATTCCTCATAAGAATTTTCTACCTTTGCCATCAGCGATCTATCTCATCAACTGCCATCAGCACCACTGGAAGTAACTTGGATTTGCAAAAGTTTATCAGTCCTTTGCAAGTGCATTTCTTCTAATGGGCATTAATATTCACTTTCACAAAAATACATCTTAAATTGCCAACTATCATCTCTGGTAAGAACAGTGTTGCTTAGCAGAACCTGTTGTTTCCATGTGAGAATAAAGGCATATAGTTGAGAGAAAATGAATGTGTATTTTACTTGCTGAGCTGAGCACTGTAATTGGGGAAGTTCAGTATCCAAGGCCCTTAACTTTCATTCAAGCTAAGTGCTAACTACTCATCATATGCAGTCACCCTAGAAGAGCAATTCCCCTCCTGAGACAATATATAGGAACCTTAAACGATGCAGTAGCTAGTGATTCCAAACAGACAAAGGACAGTAATGAAAAGCAGAACAACAGAGTGACCCACAGTGTTTAAAATGAAGGAATATGAATAACCAGAACTGAAGAAAAGTCACTCCTTGGAACAAAGGGAAAGAGCAAACGGTGTGTTGCCCAAAACTTCAAAACACCTGTGAGTCAAGTGGTGCTTTATCTAGCTTGTGATGGAGGACCTGGTTTAAAAATGAAAACCTTTCAAGAAAGAGAAAAGAAAAACGGCAGATGGCAAAGCAAAAGAAAAGCCAACAGACTAAATTGCTGGGGAAACAGAAGATTGCAAAAGGCTGGTAGAAATGAACATGTACAGTAGGGAGCACAGAGGAATAATAATGGTGATTTGTTAATTGATTAGCATGCCAAGCCCTATACTAAGTGCTGAGGGGGAATACCCAATAATCAGATTGGACACAGTCTCCATCCCACTTGGGGCTTGCAGTTTAAATGGGAGGGAGATTACAGGTACTTAATCCCTAATTTTACAGATGGAAAAATTGAAGCAGAGGAAAACCCAACAATTTGTCCAAGGTGACATATCTGGCAGGTGGTAGAGGCAGGATTAGAACCCAGGTTCTCTGACTGCCAGACCCATGCTCTTTCCATTAGACTAGTGGGAATGTAATGCTGGAACAAAAGTCACTAGGTAGGAATTTCTTGCCAGACTCTGTGTAGTCCAGAAGAGCTGATTTCAAATATGGTTTCTGTGCTGGTTTGTTTTATTTATTTTACTTGATTACTTTAAGCGGGGACAACCTGGTTTGGAGGTTGCAGTATGATAAATGCTTTCTCGAACAGTGAAGTTCTGTAGCATACAACTGCTGCATGGAGACCTGAAATTTTGGGAAACCCGAAATCTAGGAGGGCAGAGCAGACATTGTAGGATGTAATAATAATAATTATAATAATAATAGTTATGGTATTTGTTAAGAGCTTACTATGTGCTAGGCACTGTACTAAAGCACTGGGGTGGATATGAGCAAATCAGGGTAGAAAGAGTCCCTGTCCCACATGGGGTTTACAGTCTTGATCTCCATTTTACGGATGAGGCAATTGAGGCACAGGGAAGTGAAGTGACTTGCCCAAAGTCACCCAACAGACAACTTGAAGAGCTGGGATTAGAACCCATGATCATCTGACTCCCAGGCCCTGTGCTCTGTCCACTACTTCATGCTACAAAGCCTCAGAAGGTGTTGCATCCCAGCTTAAAACTGGGAGCCGGTTGCCAAAAATCTGCCAGCCTCGCCCAGTGCCATCAGGAAAGGAGTGACTGCCCAAGTGAAAAGTTGTATAATGAAAGAGAGATAAAGAGGCATGCATGGGGGAAACATTGCTAGGTGCTGCAAACATTAAGCATGGCAACACAACAAGGGCGAGCCTTTTGTGTGCACAATGTGGCCAGTAGCTGGGAGGGGATCTCTCACTGGCTACTCAGTCACCAGTGGTGTCTATTTCGAGTATTCATTCATTCATTCGTATTTATTGAGCGCTTACTGTGTGCAGAGCACTGTACTAAGCACTTGGGAGAGTACAGTGCAACATGAATGACAGTGTCGCATAGTGGATAGAGCACGGACCCGGAAGTCAGAAGGTCATGACTAATCCTGGCTCTGCCACTTGTTTGCTGTTTGACCTTGGACCCAAGTTCTTTGGGCCCAAGTTACTTCATCTGTAAAATGGAGATTGAAACTGTGAGTCTCATGTGGGACGGGGACTGTGTCCAACTCTATTTGCTTGTATCCATCCCAGTGGTTAGTACAGTGCCTGACCCCAGTAAGCCCTTAACAAATACCATACTTATTATTATTAGAAAGCACCGGGGGCTTGAATGGAGGGTGTATGGATTCTCTCAGCAGCCAAACTATGGCATATGTGGAAGACCCCTGGTTTAGCAGCTGAAATATCCATGTCACAGTCACAGATACCTCTCTAACAGCAGGAGGGGAAAGAGAATAGGTAACCCGTTGGCTCCATTTTTTATAGGAATCTTAACAAATATCACCGTTATTTTTATTATTATCTACTCTCTCTCTCTCTCTCTCTCTCTCTCTCTCTCTCTCTCATTCTCTCTCACAGTAACTTCCTACTGGGATACCAGTGGATGAGAGCGGAGTCCTACATATGAGCTCAAGGTTTTTTTTCCTCACAAAAGTGATACATTTATAGTTTTGGAGGGAATTGATTAATTAGCATTTACTCTATGGTAAAATGAACATTCATAGCTTAAATTTGTTATGAGAGTGGTACTGGAGGGGGATTAGAAAGCTCTTGACCAACAGACTGAATGAAAACTCATAAAACCCAAGAGACCTCAAACAGATTCCTTGCTAGTGAATGGGGCTAGGGAATTTTTGAGATTATTTCACCAAACTCAAAAGAATCTTGCTTATCATCGAAAATAAAAACAGGTAGGAAACAATTATTACTCTTATATGACTTATCTGTGGCATTTGAAAAGATCTGGGGAAATCTAAAACAACTTCATTTCAATTAATTTGACATACAAAAGAAATCTTTTTGAAAGGAAGTATTGGAAATGGAGTTAGCATTTGAAATCCTGGGCTAAGAATTCAACAAAGAACCTTAGCTTTAGGTCATTTAAAAGCTTAGAAAGTAAATTAAATATTAGAAGAATTATTTTATTCCAGATGAACATTAGAAATTATCTTCACACATAGTTCAGTCATTTAAACTACCATAATTGTGAAGGCCGAGAGAAGAGACTAGTTCTCCTAAATAGGGAATTATGGGAGAAAGATAAGGAAAGAGTGAAGAGTTAGCATTAACTGTGTCTCTGCCCTTAAAGTTGGAAATTTTTATTGAACTAAAAAAAAAGTTCACTTTCCCCCTTTATAAAAGGGCTCCACACAATGCTATGTTGTTATTAAGGCTGGGAACTTTTAGATTTATTATATTTTTTGAAAGATTTAGGCCAAACAACTAATGTCCTGCTGGGACCAAAATTGCCAAGTTTCTGACATTAGCTGACATTTTTTAAAAGCTTTCTGACACAAGGAAAGATCCTTTAAGCCTGGACTGTAGCCAGCATTAATGCTTTTATCTCTAGGAAAGGTCTCTGAAACACAGCTGGAAAATACACACCAGATAGGCTTGGTAATAAAGGAAGCACTGGAAAGCACCTTGGGAAATGGAGAGACTTGAGGGAGCCATCTAGAACTTGGCTGGCCTTCAGCACCTCCAATCAATCAATCCATGGTATTTATAGAGTCCCGAGACTGTTTGCCAAGCACTGTACTAAGAGTAAATGCGACAGAGTTGGTAGTCAAGTTCATTGCCCACAAGGAGCTTCCAGTCTAGAGGGAAAGCAGAAAGTAGTACAAAGTAGAGTGCTTTACTTAGTGGATTAAGTTTTAGTTACAAACCACAGGAAAGGAAAGTAGAAGACATAAAATCAAGATACTGCAATTCATTTTGACCTCTACTCCCCAGCTGTTTCCATTTTTCCCATTCAATAGCAGCTAATAAGTAGCCACACTGGTTAATATTTCTAATCCATTGTCTTCACCAGTGATTGTCTAGAAGGTGGTCTCATTAATCAGGTGAGGCCAAAGAAAAATAACTTAAATGTTGAGTACATTTAAATACAGTGAGTCCATAGAGAACCAAATCAAGAATTTAATATGGAAATGGCTTGGGAGTCACCCGAATACTTCTCTTTGAAGATAACCTTTTTTTTTTCCTGACATTGACTTAGTTGGGGACAGGAACTATATCTATTTCCCACCTGTGCATTCTCACCCCCTGCTTAGTAAAATGCTCTGCACATAGTAAGCACTTATAAATTACTACTGCTACTATGCTCTTCTGATATAAGTTGGAATGGCTTTGAGAAATGGAACTCATTCCCTGACAGAGAGATGCCAAATATTGGTGAATGTTCTGTTGGGAACTATCAATCCATTTACAGGTCTCATAGCAGAACCCAAGTGAACAGCCTGCATGTAACATGGGACAAAAAATGGGTGAGAAGATCTAGAGAAAGAGTAGCCAGCCAAATGCTTTTCCATGCGAAAAGCATCTTCTTGTAACTTATTCGGTGCTCCCCATTCCCACCCCCATTCTTTTTTTTGTCAACTATTACCCAAGCAAATAGTGTCAGTTGTGTATGCTGCCACAATCATGCTGAGTGAGCTCTTTGAATAATCATCCGTGGTTCCAGGAAGTGGAATTATTCCAGGGCAGAGATTTATTCTCCTAAAACTACCTCCATTAATACTATGAAAAACTCAAGTTGGTTGAATATGAGGAAAGAAATATTATTGATTGCCCCTAATCAACTCTCCCTCCCTTTAGACTGTGAGCCCCAAAGACTTTAGAAAAAGTTGCATTCCTAATAACACCTAGAAATGATGTAGTCATTTATATCCTGAGAGATCCCAAAGGGTTTCATCAGGTGTAGTAATACAGGAGTCTTATCACTGTGAAAAATGAGACATTTACACATCTCATTGCAGAACTCAAGGTAAACGGCTTGCAAGTCATGTGGGGCCAAAAACATGGGGTAGCCAGTGCTTAGAGCAGTCCTTAGCTCATCGTAAGCACTCAACAGATTCCACAGTTATTATATAAAAGTTATTTTGCCACATATCTTCCTTGTGCAATATTGGCAGGTGATCTATAGTATGTTTCAGCTGTTAAGATAGCAGGGCAGGACTGGCAAATAAAAATGATGATCCTATTAAGCATAAAGGATAATGTACGTGTGGTATAGTGGAGAACATCCTGATGGTTGAATGCCTTTACTTTGAAATGATTTGGCTTCCTTCATAGATTTATGCTGGATGTGAATCAGTAATCTTGCTGGAAGCATCACTATGCATTTGTTATTGGAATTTTCAATGTCACACATTATATGATTTCTATCCTCAAATAGTTTCAAATAAAAGTTGTCTAGCATTCTGGAAGTGTGCCAAGTGAATGAATACTCATTTGATTTCCTTCTGTACATATATTTTTAAATCTTCCGTAATTAACCCGTCAATCTAACTTCTGCTGAAAGATTGCTGCTAAGTATTATGGGTTGGATTCAGAACTAAGAATTCAGGCTGCAGTACTGCCGATCTTTGATACTAGAATACTAGATCCTATAATGGACTTATTCCAATTTAATTTTTAGGATTATATGTCTCTTTCGATTTTTCCACCTGGGATATCAATTCTTGTCCCAGAAGAGTAAAATAAAACCAATCCCATTGCAACGGTGAGATCTTCTCTGGGGGGAGATATATGGAACAGAAAACGAGGACACTTTTACTTGCACTTGAGTCATAACTATGGTTCTTAGGAAAAGCCTGTGAGAAATGTAGTGTTGTAAAAAAATATAAAATACAAATTTCTTTGCCCCTTAGGAAACCATGAGATTCATGTTAATAAACCTACTGCTAAAGTTTCCCTCTCAGGATCGCACCTGGAGAGTTTCCAGTAATCTACCAGTCCTGGCTATGGGAGGGAGAGTCTAACAGAGGCCTATCCTTTCTGATCTTAGCTTGGGCAGTGGCTAGCGAGTGGAAGGCAATCTGCTGCAAGTCAAAACTCACTTGTGCTGGCCAGCAATGGCATGGGAGAAAGTTGAGACACTGCACAGAAGAAGACAGTGGTAAACCACTTCCACATTTTTACCATGAAAACTCGATGGATACATTACCAGAACGATTGCATTCTGGGAGAGGCGTGTTAATGGAGTCGTTATGGTCGGAAACTACTTGACAGCATAGAACAAGGCTGCTGAAGATGAAGCTTCAGTAGTAGTAGTAATCATTAATTAAGGGTGTATTATGTGTAGAGTACCGTGATAATAATAATAATACTGATAATAATTATGGTATTTGTTAAGCACTTACTGTGTGCCAAGCACTGTGCTGGGGTCGATGTAGGGTAATCAGATTGGATGCAGCCCCTGTCCCACAAGGAGCTCACAGTCTTAATCCCCATTTTACAGATGAGGTAATTTAAGCATAGAGAGGTTAAGTGACTTGCCCAAGGTCACACAGCAGACTTGTGGCAGAGCTGGGATTAGAACCCATGTCCTCTGACTCTCAGACCCATCCTCTTTCCACTAAACCATGCTGCTTCCTGAGCTAAGCACTGGGAAAGAAAACATAGATGGGGTTAATCTAAGGGTTTTTGGCTGCATTTGCTTTGCACAGAGAGAAGTTAAGTCTATTTTAAGACTTGAAAATGGCTTGGTCCTGACTCATCTGAAGTGATCCAATTAACCCGTTGAATAGTCAGATCTTTACTTTGAGGCTTTCCCTACTGACTGAGGTTGCTTATCCCCCAGCAGGCAGTAACTGGAGATGGTATCTTGTAAAACATCTGCCTTGATACCCAAATCTGCAAGCCGGTAAATAATTGAATAGTTACCTTTTAGAATGTTGCACAGGGCCTCCTGTTTACCAGCTCCGCCCCCCCCCCAAGTTTAGTATTTGAATTTGATGGATGAATTGTTCAGTGCAGAAGACACAGTTTTTGCCCAAGTAATAGGACACCAATCTAATACAGCTTGTTTTTCCCACGGTAATATGAAAAGCATTTAATCTTCTGTTGTAAAATCTGTGGTAGAACCTTCAAAAATCAAAAAAATCAGTTTAAATGGCAGAGGTGAGAGCTAGGTGTTAAAATAGTGTGAAATCTATCTGGTGTTTCCTCACATTGATTTGCCTCCTTGGAAAAGGAAAGGTCAGGGAAGAGAGAACTCCTGGAAGTCCTCCCTCTCCACAAAGCCAACCCTCCAGGTATAGATAAGACAAACAGAGAAACATGAATAGAAGTGGTGACAAAGTGAATGGATTCTGAATAGAACTAACTTCCATTGTTCTGGGCTTTGGAGCTGAAAGTGTTGCTATATTATTCAGTATTTAGCTCTCAAGGTATATTTTCTAGGAACTGTATGCTTTAAATGAGAATCAAGAACTATGGGTGACTGAATGTGAGCATATCTTTTTCTGATCTATTCTGTTCTTCTAGTCTCCATCTACACCCACTCTCTTGGAGAACTCATTAAAGCCCAAGGCTTCAACGCCCAAGTCTATGTGGATGTTTCCCAGATCTAAACCACCCAGTCCTGATCTCTCTCTCCCTTTCTGCCATCTCACATTTCCCCATGTCACCTCAAGCTTAACATGTCCAAAACAGAACTTATCTTCCCACCCAAACCCCATCCTCCCCTTGATGTTTCCATCACTGTAGGATGATGTACCACCATTCTTCCTGTCTCACAGACTCATACCCTTCACATTTTCCTCAATTTATCTCTCTCATTCAACGCACATATTAAATCTATCACTAAATCCTGTCAGTTCAACCTTCATAGCATTGCTACAGTCTTCCCTTTTTTCCATTTCCCAATGGCTACCATGTTAACCCAAGCACTTATCCTCCCACTCCTTGATTACTGTTTCAGCCTCCCTGCTTCGTGTTTCTCCCCATTCCAGTCCACATTTAACTGTGCTGCCCAGATCATTTCTGTACAGAATCGTTCAGTCCAAGTTTCTCCACTCCTCAAGAACCTCAAGTGGCTGTCCATCCACCTCTGCATCCAACATAAACTCCTTACCATTGGCTTTAATGTATTCATTCATCTTGCCCCGTCCTACCACACCTCATTGCTTTCCTACCACAACTCAGCCTGCACACTTTGCTCCTCTAATGCCAACCTACTGATTGTCCCCGACCTTATTTATCTCGCTGCCAACCTCTCGTCCATGTCCTGCCTCTGACCTGGAACGCCCTCTGTCTTCCTGTCAGACGAATACTCTTTCCGCTTTCAAAACCTTATGGAAGACACATCTCTTCCAAGAGGCCTACTATAACTAAGCCCTCATTTCCTTTTCTCCCACACCCCTCTGTGTCACTGATTTGCTCCCTTTTTTATCCCCACTTTCAGCCCCACAGCATTTATGTATATACCTGTAATTCATGTTGTCTATCTCCCCCTCCAGAGTTAAACTCATTGTGGGCAGAGAATGTATCTGTTATATTGTTATAGTGCCCTCTCCCAAGCACTTAGTAGAGTGCTCTGCAAACAGTAAGCATTCGGAGATTGATTGAGTGATCAAGATAATATCCCAATCCCTGCGCTTTTGTTATGGACAGGGAGCGCGTCTGATAACTCTATTGAGTTGTTCTCACCCAAGTGCTTGGTATAGTGCGTTGCACATAGTGCTCAATAAATACCATTGATTGATTGATTTTTTCCATCCTAGTCATGGTCATGATGGCAGAGATCCCAGCTGAATTAGTCACTGCTAAATCTTCTTGCTGCCACTGGGAAAGCAGCAGCAACATAAGGACCGCCATGGCCTGTGCACTCTAGCCAGATTCCACTGCTGCTTCTGCTGCCATTTCCCAGTGGCCTCTGGGAACTGTAGACATTCAGCACTTTTTCTTCCTGGGTCATGACTTTTTTCTTTCCTTCCTTCTCTTCACTACCTTTTCCAGGCGTGATTAGAAAGTTTGAAAGCACGTTGCTTCTACCCAGAAGGCATGCCATGACTCAACTGTCCATCAAGAATACGTGCTGAGCTTGGCTTTTCTTCCTTCTACTATGCCTACTGTCCAAAGAGATCATCCGAGTGAGTGCATGAGAGAGAGGTGAGTAGGTCTGCTTCCTTCGTTGTTCTCTGATTGGAGTAAACACTCAGTAGATACTATTAATTGACTAATACCTTGGAGAGAAAGAGAACTTTGCCCAGTTTACCTGAATGTTTCCATTAATCTGTTAAAAAAAAAAGCCTCCATAAGACTCCACAGTGAGACAAATAAAATAATCATCTGGAAGTACGTTTAAATGACCTAATGCTACAGTTGACATGTTACCAAAATAAATCAAGGGAACATCTGCTAAAACAACAACAACCAAAAAAATAGTAGTTTTCTTAGGCTGCATCATTTGACAATGGGCTTATTTTGTCTGTTTTAAACGTTTTGTAATTGATGAGAAGATCCACATGTTTGTCTTCCATCATACTTCGCCCAAGGGACAGGGATCAGATTTGATTCCCATTTGTGAACTCTCCCAGAGCTTGGTTCAGTGCTCTGCAGTTGATCAATTAATCAGTCGTGTTTGTTGAGGGCTTACTGTGTGCCGAGCACTATGCCTCAGACAAAATTGGAAGACAAAATTGAAAGACATGTTCCCTGCTCACAAGGAGCTTATAGTCTAGTACACACTAAGCACTCAGTAAATATTATTTCTACTCCTGTGTGAATTACAGGAACCTTCAGTTCCCTAAATGACACTTTCTTCAATGCTTTCCCACTATTCTAATTCCTTTGCAGAACGGAGAGAATGTGATTCAACACTTAATTCTAAATAAAGTCCAGTAGGGAGCAAATGCATTCATCGTGCAATTCATATTTACAGACCTCATCAAACCTCACCAACCATATTTGACTTAAGTTGAACTTCACTGTTGAAAGAAAAGCAGTTGAGCCTGGGCATTCTGCTAATTAACACTATCTGTTATGTCGTCTTTCTGTTTTCTTCTCATCTGAATTGCTTATAGCAGTTCTAGGTGCATATACCCAGTCAGTCATCCTGAATAATATAATTTGTTTTTGAACAACAATTTACTCTAGCTTTTAAACAGAACATATTGTTAATGGGCTTTACCAATACCGTTTTTGGATGCCATTAGGTTCACGTGGATAATGGCGGCACGGGTAATGGCAATGTGTATTTTTGGATTAAGACTGCTTCTAAAAGAGTGCGTCATTATTTCTCCACCTCCATGTTTCCAACTTAATTTTTTTTCTACCATAACAACAAATTGACAATGCATTAATTTAAGTGTTCAATTTAAAACCAGCCCCGGAGTTAATGCATTTAAATTGGTAAAAGCAAAGATAACAGCAGGCTAAAAGCCTTGTGGAAATTGAAATGCTATCAACCCAATTTAAATAATTTTGGAAGTACCACGATTCGTCGTCTTTGGAATGGGAAAAGGCTTTATCCCTGTTAACTTAGAGTTGAAGTTTCCTGGGCTTTCTTTCTGTACTATGGAGAGATACTATGGAAAATTCACAGATCTTATTTAAAAGAACATTTTATATAGTTTTCAAGAATTAGTCAATTTGAATCCAGATGCCTGGTCATGCATTGGACTGCTTCATTTCTTTGTTACTTGCTCAGAACATTTCAAATTCAATTATTTAGCCTGAGGAAAGAATTATGGAAAAATGTCTGAAATGCAAATTTACTTATATAGAGTAATGTGTGGGACAGAGGGACTTTGTCCGTTCTATCCCATAACAACTGCCACACTTAGCACATTGGATAGCACATAGTAAGCACTTAAGAAATGCCCCATTATTATCATTAGCTGGGGAACACATGCTGTAGTCTGCCCCTCTCCTTCTCGCCTCAGTCAGCAGCTCTGGGCAGAGTTGAGTGGGCTGCTTTACTCCATTAACTCCCAACTCCACCCCTGTAACACCTGCTCTCTGGTTCAGATAATGGAATTGATCCATGGATCTTGGTCATACCTCGCTTTTAGCCTGCAGCTCTTCAGTTCTCAAGTGTTGCCCTAAAACATTAAAATAGAACCTAACTCCTCAAGGTTTATAAATGTTAGTGCCTAACGATACTGACAGTGGTAATACATATATGGTAATTTTCTCAGATCAATGAATTGTTGTGGCAGAGAAAAAAATTAGTTCCAAGGCCCATTCAGTGGCCACAGGTAAGAACCTCAGCTTTCATGGCAAAGCCATCAAAGTGGATTCCCACAGACTCCAGAAGAAGTTGTTTACCACCTAAGTATCTTGAATGTAATTATAATATAGGTTTAAGGCTACTTGATGTTAACCTTAACAGTCAGGCTAGATGAATAAGCCACTGAGCTCCTTCCTTGGGACTATAATGCCAATTCATTAAATTGCCACCAAGTAATAGATTTTTTATTTTAATAGTATTGTTCTGTTCTTCTGAATTCCAAGAAAGCTAAGGAAAATAAATATTTGTCTAGTGAGATGAGCTGTAGGCAAGTTTGAATTCATGTGGAAAATGATGAGCCTTGTTTGTCTAGAGGAGTAGGTGATGTTCTAAATCTTAGAAAACTTAAAACACACTATTTAGCCTAGCCAAAACCCTATTGCTCTTGGGGCAGGAAACTGAGTAGGAAAGGACACTTTCCAGGAAATAGAGGACTAAATAATATGTAAATTAACTCTGCACAAGGCCACAGATGGGTGACTGAGAATGAAGAATGAAAAAACAAGGCAGTATGGCCCAGTGGCAAGAGTGTGGGTTTGGGAGTCAGAGGATATGGATTCTAATCCTGGCTCTGCCACTTGTCTGCTGTGTGACCTTGGGCAAATCACTTAGCTTCTCTGTGTGTCAGTTTCCTCATCTGTACGATGGGGGTTAAGACTGTGAGCCCCAGTTGGGACAGGGACTGTGTCCAACCTGATTAGCTTGTATCTATCCCAGCACATAGAACAGTGCTTTGCACTTAGTAAGTGCTTATCAAATACCATAATCAATTAAAGTGAGTAGGGAGGGGGTGAGTTAGCAGACTAAAATGTAGACCAGGATGATTATTGACCAAGCCATTAGAAAGACAGGAGGACATGTTGGAAGAGGTGACAGGATATCGATAAAGGGGAGCAAGAATAAAAGAAAATGTCATTCCAAAGTCCTGAAATAAGAGTTGGTGTTATGATGCATTATTTTGTGATGGGAAAGCATAGCCCCTAAGTTTTAGAGGAAATCCACTAGGTAGAGAGTAAAACAAATAATTTTAACATTGAAAATGGAAAAACATTGTTACTGCTTAGATCAGGAAAAGACAGTGGAGGCAGTGCAGAATTTTTTCTTTTTTTGTTTTTTTGTTAAGCACTTGTGCTGTCAGGTACTGTACCAAGTGCTGGGGTAGATACACGTTGATCAGGTTGAAAACAGTCCCTATCCCTCAGAGGGCCCACAGTCTTAATCCCCATTTTACAGATGAGGTAACTGAGACACAGAGAAGTTACATGAGTTGCCCAAGGTTTCACAGCCGACGTGGCAGAGCTGAAATGAGAACCTAGGTCCATCTGACTCCCAGACCCATGTTCTATCCATTAGGTCACGCCACTTTTCTATTATGAAGTGAGACTATAGAATCTCCTTTCTAGGTGATCTTTGAGAACAGAAAAGTTATGATGTAATTTAATGGCCTGATATCGAAATAAATTCCTTGTAGAGGTCTTCCCAGTCAACTACCTATAGCACTACTGAATGTCTTTGACTTAGACACAAAAGCTGATGATGACTTTGAACAGGAAGAAAGTCCAGAGTAGCAGCATGGCTAGTGAAAAGAGCACAGGTTTTAGAGTCAAGGGACCTGGGTTCCAATCTTGGCTCTGCCAGTTGCCTCCCATGTTACCTTGGTCCAGTCACTTAACTTCTTTGTGCCTCAGTTTCCTCATCTGTAAATGGAGATCCATTGCCTATTCTCCTTCCTACTTAGACTGTGAGCCCCCTATGGGACAGGGACTGAGTCTGACCTGATTAACTTGTTCTTACTCAGGACTTAGAACAGTGCTTGACACAGAATAAGTGCTTGACAAACACCAGTCATAATAATAATAAAAAAACAGTAAGGAGGTGATTATGAATGACTTCATGGAGTTATCCCACAATTGTTGATTGACAATATTCCTGAAGAAGACTTTAGTTAAGTACCACCAATATCACGTAGCTTGTACATACAACCAAAGGTTTTTTGGCCAACCAGAGCTGGATGATATTGACTACTTGTAAATATGGGCTTTATGTGCGAAGGAAGCCATAGATACATACAGCACCACACTTATGTCCATATTCATGATTTATTTATATTATTCGTTCATTCATTCAGTCTTATTTCTTGAGCACTTACTGTGTGCAGGACACACTACTAAGTGCTTGGAAAGTTGATTTCAGCATCAGATATAGTCTCTGCCCAACAATGGGCTCACAGTCTAGAAGGGGGGAGAAAGACATCAAAACAAGTAAACAAACATCAATAGCATTAATAAGAAATAATAGAAAAATATGAAATACTTAGTGAATTTGTGTGTCATATTCATGTCTGACTCACCTTCTAGACTCTAAGCTCACTGTGGGCAGGGAATGTGTCTGTTATATCATTGTGTTGTTCTCTCCCAAGCGCTTAGTATAATGCTCTGCACACATTAAGCACTCAATAAATATGATTGATTGGTGGGTAGATAATGGAGGGATCCAACTCAAAAGGAGCAGAGTACCTGTTGGAGATTAATGGATAAAAGGAGGCTTATGATAAATGTCTTCAAACTTAATAGCAAGCTCAAATGCAACAAAAATGTGAAAGTGTCCTGACTTCCGCATGAGCCTTGAACCGACCACAGTATGCTATCCATTTTCTCAAACAGTTTTTTTCAGGCGTACTTATCAAATGGCAAGACAGGGTTGCAAACACAGTGTTTAGGATACTTGTGACAAGGCATATCAGAACACAACATTGATGGATGGGGCATGTAAGGGAGAAAAAAGATGACGATGAAATTTCCGAGCAGTTGCAAGCAGTCAGGGCAGGAAAGACATTTTAAGAACGTAGTGAAACGCAAACTCAAGCAATGTGGCATAATAGCTAATTGTTAAGAAATAGCAACTGACTGACCAGATTTAAAACAGACCATATAAGGGTGACATTTCTCAAGCAGAGATTTTAGAAAGTTTGTGAACATTTCAAAGTAGCATCAGTGGCTTCCGTTATCAAATGCATCAATGTGACAAAGAATTACCTTTATATACGTGTAGGGTTGGGTATAAGAGAGTTTTCAGCTACTCTTTTTCACATGGATAAAGTATCTTTCCCTCTTCCACTCTCTAGGAAAATGAGTTTGATAAGATTTGGAACCAAACATAAAATTGACATGAGGTGCTGTAAATATTAAAAAACACAGAAGAGGATCACTTTCTCCTAAAAAAATTAAAATATATACCCCACTCTTCATTCTGCATGAATAACCTATTGATCTAGCCAGTGCACAAGGTCTCAGACACCCTTAGTATAACAGAATATGTTTGTTTATAAGGGATGGTGACTAAAAATAGTTAGAACTCAAATGTAATTTATCTTAACTGAAAGGATTTGGTTGATGGCTAGAGAAGCTAAAGGGAGTTTGAATATTTAAAACCTGGTATTTAAAAAAAATCTGTTTTGTATCTACACTTGTGTGAACTGCACAAACGTGAACTAAATGCTTACTGCAAGAATATACTTTTATATTAGGTTGGTCCATGATGAGTTAGAGTGAAAAGTTAGGGATGTAACATCGAGCATCCTGTAGGTAGGTCTGCAGAAGAAACTTTATCAACTCTTTCCTTCCAAAACATTTTTGTATTTCCTGTCAAAGACAATTCTAAGCTAAATGGACAGTTGTATCAGTGCAGTGTGTCATCACTTATACTCCTGTCTTAAATTTCTACATGAAGACCATCACACAAATTGTAAAGAATATCTGAATAATTCAACCAATAAAGCTTCTTTTGCCTTGATTGTTTGACTGTTGTATAACGTGGTACTAAAACCATGTGAAAAAGGTGGTGGAAGTTCTATTCCCAAACCTCAAATAAGAAGTGGTTTTTTTTGTTGTTGTTTTATTTGGTTTTTCAGTTGAACCTGAGCTAGTGGATATTGAGAAAGTCCATATGATAGTCTCAGAGTCAGAGGCTCTCTCCTTCAGAGACATATGAGCTCTGTGAAGATATTAAGGTCTTTTCATTATTGGGGAAGTTGTGATTAGGCAGATACTCCTTTGTTTCTGTGGAATATAAATATATTTGTCTGATCACCTCAATCTCAGCCCATAACATGATTGGGTCCTAGTAAAATAAACAAACACCCAAATTTGGGATTCTGATGACCTTAGGTTATATTCAGTTTTTGAGATCTAATAATCATTTGCAAATAGAAGCATGTTGAGAGTCTCAATTTTATGCATCTTTTGTTAAAATACATCATTGATTTTTCACTTGTGTGCATCAACGATCCTTCTTTGTTTAATCTCAGGGTAGTTCTGATTTTCTTGAAGCAGATACCGAATGGATCATTCTAAAAAAAAAACAAAAACAAAACCTGAGGTTAAAGGTAGTTCTGTATACCTGGATCATTATGGAAGCAATAAAGTTAGTATAACTTAATTTTGGCACACACAGCACATATGGTGTCTCTTGTTTTTCACATCACAATCACTGAAGTGATGAACAGTATTGTGTATCACATAGTACATTTTGTAGCACTGATTGATTTACTTGTCAAACCTATATATCCTGCAATTCATGACAAATTCCTAGGTGACATTTTTGAAGGAAAGAAATGTCTTGCAACAATAAGGGCAAAAATGAAATGCCTTACTTTATGAACCTCTCTGGTATGCGTTTGTCATGATGTTTCCTAACTCAGAACAGTATTCCAGCCTATTAAACATATAGAGTTGAACTTAATTTTGCCCAGTTCCCAAGGATGATAAAGAAACCACTACTCTCAGCTTTCTTTCTTAACAATTCTCCTGCTTGAGGGATTTAATAGAATGAAAAGTAGTAAGGGGTTTAATAAAAAGAAAAATGTTTTTTTAAAAATGGAAATTGATATTTGACATTATCATTTACTTACATTCCCAAGTTGATACCAAACTATGGAAATCAATTTGTCTATGTCATCTAGGAATCTTTTGTAATTTACTTTGTATGATTAGATACGGCTTCGAAAATAGTCTTATCCCAAAATCACTTTAATAGTTCCTTGCTTTTCTATTTGCAATGTAGGCAAATCATATTCAATGAATTGGTGACAAAGTAGAATTTTCATTGTTAAAGTGTTTTTTAAAAAGCAACTAAAGAGTAATTGGATTAGTCTCCACTTCAGAAATATCTTGACTTAGATTTCTGAAATTAAGTAGGTTAAAACTTTTCAGGCAAGAATTCTGTGATTATCTTTTTATTTCAGGAAGCTCTATATGGGGCATTATGGTCTTGAAGACCTTCACCCATTGGGAAATCATGTTATGGCCTCCATCTTCTTAGTGGGAATTGGTGGGAAAGGGGGTAACAATTTGAGGATCCCTCCCTGACTGACATTTGATACAAATTCCAAAATTATTCTAACATCCACCAGTTCCAATACTTTATCCCCCCCACCGGCCTTCATTATTATTTTACTGTAGTCCATATTGTAATATCGTGTAACACATAGTTCTGTACAGAACAGCACAGTAAGGCAGAGGACAGGCTGGGAGTGTAAGAAGTTTGCTACCTTTTAACCAGTGCTACGTGACGAAATATTTCTTCTTACACCCAATTTTTTGTGGACTGGATTCTTGCTTTGGGAGGAACCTTCCCTAATCCTTCAATATCCAACTCAAATAATGACAGTGTGGTATAGCAGCTGGATGTATTTAGCTAATGTAAAAAGGGATAGTACAGAGCAGGGAATTCTGGTATTTCAAACCAAAACTAAAAAAGAAAGTGGAAGGGAAGGAAACCACAGAAAAGAGAAAAGACAAGGTTCTCTTTTGTTTCCTAATTTCCACTGTCCCACGTTGCTTCAGTTGATACTCATTTATTCATTTAATTGTATTTATTGAGCGCTTACTGTGTGCAGGACACTGTACTAAGCGCTTACCAACTTCCTCAGTGGGTTTTTCCTCTTCACTTTGGACAATAATTATTTGTCATAACATAAAAAGTTTTATATATTAACCAATTTTTCTTGTATCCTAAAGCAAAGCCCAGATGAGTATTTATTCCCAAGCACTTTTTAAAATAACTCTTTGCCTTGCTTTTCTTTTAATGACTTGTTGAATAACTTTTTAAATGACTTGTTCAAAGTTATACAGCGGACTAGTGGCAGAGCTGGGATTAGAACCCATGTCCTTCTGACTCCCAGGCCCGAGTTGGCCATGCTGCGTCATGGGCAAGTCACTTAACTTCTCTGGGCCTCAGTTCCCTCATTTGCAAAATGTAGATTCAATGCCCGTTCTCCCTCCTGCTTATACTGTGAGCCCTATGTGGGACCTGATTATTTTGTATGTACCAAAGCACTTAGTACAGTGCTTAGTACATAGTAACTGCTTTACAAATATATAGATAAATGGTTAGGTAAATATATCTATTTATGTAGATGGTCTTCAATCTGTATAGGTTATATATATGTCTAAGTACCTATAGCAAGATCTTTATGCATCTACGTATACACACACCCACACATGCCCTCTTCCCCTCCCGCCACAGTCTGGGAGTCCTGTGCCTGACATTTAATCTAAGTGCTGCAAGTAAGGTAATTACTCCCTTCCTTTTCCTCCTCTTGTCCCACTCACTTTCCACTCTCCATTATTCTTAGGATTTTTTTTTGCCCCCTTGGTTCCCTTCCTTCCCTATATCCTTCGCCCACATTCGAGTATTTTTTCTTTTCCCTTTTAGCCAGGAATTTTTTTTTTAAAATAGCCCAATCTTTCCCATTGTCCTGTGGTAACAGAAGAGAAATTGGAGTAGGGAGAGGATGAAGGGGGACCTTCTCTACTGACCACAACTCTTCTTCCACACCCACCCCATCCCACTTCAATCGAAGACCAAAACACTGAAATTATAAACTGTGCCAGCATTCCACCATATCTGTACTAACAAGGCAGGCTGAATGTGACAAAAACTTCAAGAGAATACCAATGGCAGCTTTATCCCCATGAGTAGAGCCATATTATCTCTTAGGAGCTGCTTAGGCAAATTTTAAGAATGCTGAGGTGAGTTGGTAGTGAGTGAAAAGTTATGATTAACTCAGTCTACTCCAAAATCAAGTGGAAAGAGCAAGCATATAGTCTTCTTTTCTTTTTCCCCCTTGTCTTCTGTGACTCTCTATCCTTGTCATTCTCTTCCATCCTCTTCTTCTGTTCCATTTTCCTCTCTCCACCTTCCTCTTCTCCATCCTCTCTTTCCTGTTCTTCTCTCTACTCTCCTTTGAACTTCAAGGTCTCCCTGCCTTTGGTGAAATTATGAAAAGGGAGGGATCAAATCCCCTACCCTAGGGCATTTCTGTGCTATTGCTAGATGGGAAGCTGAGCTCTGCACCTTGAATATTGGAGAACACTGAAACTAGGAATTTGGTATCCTCCTTTGCCAGACCTCATTGATTTCTAACCCTAAGGATCCTCCAGATAAAGTTGAAGGTTGAGGAATACCCAAATGGCTTTAGACTAGTACAACAGAAACAACATGGCCTCATGGAAAGAGCATGCACCTGGGATTTAGTGAGGCTTGTTCTAAACCCAGCTCCACCATTTTTGCCTGCTGTGAAACCTGGGCAGGTCACTTAACTTTTCTGTGCCGCACTCTCCTTAACTGTAAAATGGGGGTAAAAGTACTTATTATACTAATAAGCAAGGGCTTATGATGTTACAAACACTGCTCTATGTGCTAGCCTAGATTCTAGATAATTAGATCAGACCTAGACCCTGTCCTCTAAGTGCTCACATGTAAGCAGAAAGGAGAACAGGTATTTGCCCGATGAGGAAACTGAGGTACAGAGAAGTTATGGCTTGCCCTAGATCATCCAGCAGGCAAGTGACAGAGTCACTTGTCAATCATATCCTTGCAATGAACTTTGTATTATTCCTTATTACAGAGCAAACTATGAAAGAGGATTTCCTTTAGACTTAATATTGTCTCTCTCTCCTTTGATATGACCAAACACACCTCTAGAAAAAGCTAAATTTGAAAGCTACACTGAGAAATAATGGATTCATTTTGAAATTTCACTTCAAGGCCTTGTTCTTCAGGTTCAAATTGAAATTTTTAAACACATCTCATATTTGTTCAGAATGACAGGTGAAAAGCATGATGAAACACGTAGTGTTTTCCAACATAGGGAAAACTCTTCGAAGTAAAAGGCATTAATATATGCAGCACCAACTTGAAGTTAAGTGCTAATGTCATTACTTTAGAATTAAAGGTGAATGTTGTACCGTTACTCAAGTTCAGTACTAATTTATTACTCGTCAAATACTTCTAAAATACCACAAAATCTATTTGAAAAGGTGATTCAATTTCATGCCATATTGGTCCAAACCTATTACACAGTATCATCTGCATATAGATGACATCAGGTATCCAGGCTGGAGGTACCTTATTAATATCACTGACATATAATGTATGAAAAACAATGAACCCCAAACTGAACCACACAGACATTCTTCCAGGTAATAGCTTCTAATTTCTTTTCATTCCCATAATAAATTAGCTAAAGTCCATTTGATGGGTATTATAATTGAGAATTCGCTTCTTAGTGCATTCCTCCAAATGTAAAGGGATACCAGTTGAATGAAGGGCAAAGAAGTGAATGTTTCACAATGTTCTATTTCCCACCATAGGTTCACGTTACTGTAGAAGGCATTGAAGACCTATGGCCAGAGGACAGTTAAAAGGGCTCAACTCTCTGTCGGCAATCAACATTCGACTTGGCTGTTTTATTCAGCTCAGATTGTAGCAAGTCACATTCTCTATTTTCTACCAAATCTCCAACTTATAAAATTGAGCTGGAGTCAGTGGGATACTGTTTCTCACCCGACAGGTAGTTATAATTGTGATATTTGTTAAGTAGACTGACTGTACTAAGCTCCAGGATAGATTATCGGTGCTTAGTACAGTACCCCAGTGCTCACTTCAGTGTCTGGCTTAACAAATACCACAGTTATTATTATCAGGTCGGTCACAGTCCCTGTCACACATGGGGTTCACAGTCTAAGTAAGAGAGAGACCAGGCATTAAATCCCCATTTCACAGATAAGGAAAGTGAGGCACAGAGACATTAAGGGACTTGCCCAACGTCACACAGCAAAGAGATGGTAGAGATGGGATTAGATTAGAACCCAGATCATCTGACTCCAAAGCTTGTGCTCTTTCCACTAGGACACACGTTAGAAGGCAGGTTCCTTAAGAGCAGGAATGGATCTCTTGCTTGAGTTGTATTTTGCCAAGCTTTTAATGCAGCACATTGCACTCAGTGACTGATTAATAAATACCATTATTGCTGCTGCCGCTACATCTCCATTAATCCTGTGACATTTCACAAAAAGTAGAATGCCATTTCCCAACAGCTGGCTTTTAAGAAGTGTATGTGTATATCAGGAAAGCAAGATGTACCTAGTAGCTGGGGAAGTTGAAAATCAAGCATAAATGCAGCAGTGAAAAAAAAATCCCAGACTCTTCCCTGTCTAACAAATTAGGAAAACTAGTTGCTGGATTTTTTTGCAAATCATCTTCACACAATGCCCATTGAGTCAAACGACTTAGTCCCATTTTATTCGCATATAACCTCAGAAATACCCATTCATATGCTCTACTAAGGTTGGAAAACAGCTTTTAATCATAAAGCAGTGTGGTCTAGTGGAAATAGTACACACTTGGGAGTCAGAGAACCCAGGTTCTAATTCCAGCGACTTGTCTGCTGTGTGACCTCAGACAAATCACTTAACTTCTCTGGGTATCAGTTACCTCTTGAGTTATCTGTAAAATAGGGATTTATACTTG
Source organism: Ornithorhynchus anatinus (assembly GCF_004115215.2). Taxonomy (NCBI): domain Eukaryota; kingdom Metazoa; phylum Chordata; class Mammalia; order Monotremata; family Ornithorhynchidae; genus Ornithorhynchus; species Ornithorhynchus anatinus. Next base: position 22,876,765 of record NC_041747.1, on the reverse strand, counting down.
TGAAATCCATGTGGCACATGGACTGTATCCAACCTGATTAGCCTGTGTCTACCCCACTGCTTGGTACGGTGCCTAGAACATAGTAAGCACTTAAAAAATTCCTTAAAATACCCAAACTCTCGATCCTAAAATATTCATCAATTCATGTAAGTTTTCTGTGGACAAGGGGGATGTGTCTTCCAACTCCGTCATAACGTACTCTCTCAAACAGTACAGTGCTCTGCACACAGTAAGCACTCAGTGAATAACATTTATCATTTGATTCTTCCCATATCTAATCTATTACCAAATCCTCCAATGCCTTTAATAATGTCCTGTACCTTTTGGAGGTAAATAAATGTTTGATGAAATGATGAGGAGAGGAGGATTAAAATCCCTTTCTCTTTTTATGGGAATAAAGAGGTTATGGTTGATGCGTGAGCTTAATATACAAGCATAAGAAACTTCATGATTTTAATCCTAAAATTACTAAATGGCACTACCATTTCAGTTCTTGCACACTCTTCATGGGGCCTGACTGCATTTGGGCTGAAGAATGCCATGATTAACGCTGATTGCATACAGAACTAAAAAAGGCAATTCAAAGACTTCTGACACAGTCTCTTAAATGCCATGCCCTTAAGTTTTCCAAGGAAACGGGGGCTCAGTCCTTCCCATCAAGCAGAGCAATTCACTAGCTATGCAGTTTCCCAAAGCATGGAAAAGGAAACAGGTTTCATTTGCCAAGTCAGAAACGGATCTAGAGATCATAACTTATCCCAGCAACTAGCTTTTCATATAAAATGACAATAATTCAAAAGTAATCCAAGGATTTAGCCTCCTCTTCACTCTTCATCTTCTAGAAGGTCCAGTTTTCTCACACTAGTGCCAGAATTCTGTTTCAAAATACAGTCAAGATCTCTCAGTTGATAGGAACAAGTCGATTTTATTCTAGTTAACATACATTTGAATACATCTGAACACATCTGAAACACCCAAGGCAAAAGCTTTGGGGTCAAAACATTTGAAATTCTGACAGGCTTTTATTCTCATCCATTTGAGGAGAAGTTAGCTTTGAGAAAACTTTGCAAAAGATCATTAGATGAAGATAAAGTCCACAAAACTTCTTCAGAAGAGATTCTACTGTCAGTTTTCTATTATCAGATTTATTTTGTTTGATTTTCAAGTTATAGTAATTCCACTTCAAAATGGTAGTGATATTTTAGAAATATTGAAATGATGAAATTAACCTTTAATTTCAAACTGCAAGCACTGATAAATCATTCTTATGCATGTACTACTTGAAAGTCTGATTCATCCATTTGAACATGGGAGGGGGAGGTGGCTAAGACATAAGAAATATCAAATATCTTTGGTTTCTCTCCCATCATTCATAATTTTTGCAGATGTGAACTGTTTGGGAGATTGGAATTCAGTTCTTCAGAAGAAATCCGAAAAATTGCATGTGAGGCATACTTCTGGCATACACATAGAAGGCATTGACTTCAGCAAGATGTCGTCATGTTTTCCTACCTACTGAATGATCCATTCAGTTGTATTTATTGAACGTTTACTATGTGCAGAGCACTGTACTAAGTGCTTGGAAAGTACAATACAGCAATAAAGAGAGACAATCCCTGCCCAAAATGGGCTCATAGTGTAGAATCACGTCAACCATCTCCAAGGTAGAGACGCGAACCTGCTGAGTTGTTTGATTTTTAGCCGAAGGTTCTTAAGCATTCTTACAAGGTGTCTTTTTGGAGTAATAAGTTCTCATAAAGTAGCCTGTGCAATCTGCTGTTAAAGGTTTCCCAGTCCAAATGTACTGTCTTCTGGGAAGCCAGAGAAAGAATATGGAGAGTTTCTGTTTTTCCTTCTTTTCCTCTTAAAAGTGCAGAGTGATGAGAAAATGGCCCTAGATCACACGGGAATGTAAAATGCCTTGGGGAAAGCAATCTAAGCCTAAAAACCCACAGCAATGTTGAAAGTTAATGAAGTTTTGACTTAATGACCTCTTTCCCCGTAAAGAAGTTACTTGAAATTTTCTAACCCAGAGGATCATGTCATCAGTGTTGGCTCCTTCCTTATAACCCCTATCTCTGCTCCTTATCTCAGCAATAATGTATCTGTGTCCTGAACCCCCGCCTCATACTCCTTGCAGCCCCTGTTTTCGCCATCTTTGTCAGAATTTTACTTAGATGGGTGTGCTCAGTGTAGCCAGCTGAGACACCAGAAGCAAAACTCTGTCACCACAGAAGTTTGTAAACTCCTTGTGAGTTTTAATTTTTAATTTTGAAGTTTCAGTTTTCAGTTTAAACATCTATTAATACCTTCCCTGCAAGATGGCAGAAATGTTACCTACCAGCTCGATTTTAATCTTCCAAACATTCAGTATAATGCCCTGCACACAGTAAGTATTCAATAAATAGCAGTGATTGGTTTGATCCAATGATTGAGGCAGGGCAGATCTGCTCCTAGAATATGGCAGAGCAGAGCAAACCTGGACTATCTCCAATGAGTCCAGATGGCAAAATCTTCTCTGGTGGATCTTTAAAATCCTGCTTGGAAGGGAGATAAACTCCTGGGCTTGTCCCCTAGGGAAGAAAGGAGTGAAAGAGAATTTAGGGGAGAAGGGTGGAATGGATAAATTATTTTATCCAAAAGATTGGTTTCTGCAATTAGGGATGTCAGATTTCCCATTTTTCATGGGATTTTATCTATCTGCTTTTTCTCATTTTCCCAGAAAAGTCTGGCAAAGAAGGTGAGGGTGAAGGGTATTGGAACAAATAATGATTCCATATTGGAGTGCTTCAAACCCCACTGTTCCACCAAAGTAGTAGTTGGATGCAGTCAGATATCGGCCAGGGTTCCAAAGCCCCAAAGTGAAATCTGTGAATTAGAGTGGAATTTTTAATTTGTCTCTGTTGGCTCCACTTCACAATTAGCAAAATTTGTAAATCATTTTGAAAATGCTAGCCAATTTCTTAGTAGCCTAGGTGATATGTCATCTGCCAATTTCTTAATTATTTTATCAACTGTACTTTATCTGTCTCATGACTTCAGATATATTTTCTTCTTTTTTTTGCTCACTGAAAAAGCGATTTCTGAGACTAGACAATTTCCATCTTCATCAAAATCTTTGTCTTGGCCATGTATCTCACACTTCAATTACTGGAAATTGCTCCTTTTTGTCTTTCACCCTTATCATGAATTTGACTCCACCCACTAGTTTACTTATTGACCTGCCATGATGCCCCTTGAACTACCTCCAGTCCTTGAGTGAAAGGAGCCACCTATGATCATATAGGTGATTAGAATAGAGAGATTAGGTTTGTCAGGAGAAAAGCATTCAGGACCTGTCACCCCACTCCTCCAACAACTCCAGTGGTTGCCCAACCATCTCCATATCAAAGAAAACTCCCCTCCATTGGCTTTAAAGCAGTCTACCACCTTGCCCCCTCCTACCTCACCTCACTTGTCTCCTTCTACACCTAGCCCACACACTTCACTCCTCTGGTGCTAGCTTTCTTACTGTGCCTCTTTCTCTCCTGCTGGCCTCTAGCCCACATCCTGCCTCTGGTCTGGAACCCTTCCCTCCTCTAATCCTACAGCCAGCCACCAGCCACCCTCTTCAAAGCCTTATTGAAGGCTCATCTCCTCTAAGAGGCCTTCCCAGACTAAACCCCACTTTTCCTCATCTTCCCCTCCCTTCTGCATTGTCCTGACTCACTCCCTTTGCTCTCCCCACCTCTAAGCCCCACCACACTTATATTCATATCTGTAATTTTATTTATCCATTTGCTCTCCCCCCTCCCAGCCCCAAAGCACTTATGTACAGATCTATAATTTTATTTTTTGTATTGTTGTCTGTCTTCTCCACTCTAGACTGTGATCTTGTTGTGGGCCATGAATGTCATTGTTTATTGTTGTATTGTACTCTCCCAAATGCTTACTACAGTGCTTTGCACACATTAAGAGCTTAATAAATAAGATTGAATGAATGAATGAATGAATGAATGAATGACTATGCTTTCGAGTCTTAGGCTTTCAGATCAACATCCTCATCATCATCTTTGGTACATCTTGAGTGTGTACTGTGTGCAGAGCTCTGTATTAAGCACTTGGGAGAGTACATTGCAACAGAGTCAGTAGATACCTTCCGTGCTCACAGGGAGCTTACAGTTCAGATAATTTAGAAATTTTTACAGTCACAGCAGAACAGAGCTGACAGGGATTCTTTTCCCCCAGGATTCATGGTGATCTTCCACTCCCTAGAACTCTCCCTATAGTCAAACTTCACTTAAGAACATTCCTCCTTAAAAATGGGGAAATGATAACCTCCGAATCGATTTCCGTTCTTAGACGGTGACCTGTTAATATGCTTGGTGATGTTTCTAAAAGAGCAAATTATTCTCTGTACCTATTTTAGTTCTCAAATACTCTTGGGATTTAAGCACCTAACAGTTAAATTGGATTGAAAGAGGTTTCTGAAAGATTTTAATTAATGATGAGTTTTTAGATGAAACCAGTAATACAGAAGATTGCTTTTTGCCTTGATATTTATAATATTCCAAATGCAAAACAACTTTTGATTTTCTAAGCTGCTGTTTGAAAATGCTTCCTTAAATCAATTAATCATATTAAGTACCTCATTGAAGTCCTTTATTCTCTCAAAAATTCATGCCAAGTGCCATGACATTTCTGTTACAATTCATTTCCAAATCAAAAATTGACCAAGAAATCTTAGACTTTCTTGTGTGAAGCATGTGCCCTATTTCTTTCTAAGGAGGGCAGTGTGAATGAAGGGGAAATATTTATAGTTTTCATTTGAGATTAACACTATTGTGGATTTCAGTGGATCTGATGTTTTAGGTCCAGACTTGGAATGAGGATCAAGTGGTGCCTAAAGGCACATTCTTGCTCTCTTTATTGTATGGAATCATTCTGAACCTTACTGGTAATAGAAAAAAAAAAGCAATTCTTTAGAACATAAACTTCAAGATAACAGGGACTTGGGAAACATGCCTAGCATATCGTTAGTACTTAGTAAATAATACTGTTAATTATTCAGTCATGAAAAAATCATCTCCCAAAGAAAACAGTGTCGATCATTGGCAGCCCCTTCATTAACCAAACCTTTCTCTAGCCATTATCTTTATACTTTATGCTTAGCCCTAACCCCAAATTGATTGTAATCTCTTCCCACTAGAATGTAAACATCTTGTAGGCAAGGATCATGTTTACGAAATATATTGAACTGTCCCAGATGCTTTGTACAGTGTTCTGAATTCGATAAGCGCTCAATAAATATTATCCATTGATTGATTGACTAACTTAGCCCTTGCCCTTTTTTTTGCATTTTCCAAACCCCATTCCTAACCTTGGCCCCATTCAAGTTAATTGGCATTTTAGAGTGTTGAGTTTGATTTCATTGTTTTAAACACTGACAATTGAATTTTGATGATAAGCCCTAGGGCCCAGGGGTCTTATTTTTATTATGTCTTCTTATTTTGGCATTTTTTTCTTCAGAGATTAGTTCAGTGCTGTACACACGGTAGGTGCTTAATGAATGCTATTTCTGTTGATTTAGATATTTTACTGAATTTAAAATCCATTATTTCCCTCCAAATGCCAATTTTTAGAATATAATTTTCCAAATGACTTTTCGTGTTTGTCTGAATTCCATGCAAAATTGAATAATGATTGAATAATTTGCATCCAGCTTGTCCACATGGAGTGGAATTGATTCATCTTTTGCCTATGAAATCTCCTGATAGAGTGGTATAAAAGCAGAATGTTACGCTTGAAAGCTTAAGAGGTGATCATTTGGGTTCTGAACTTTGCCTATTTGATCTCTACTCCTGATTACATAAAAAAGATTGCTTAGAATTTTTTTTTTAATGGTACTGGTTAAGTGCTTACTATGTGACAGGCAACTGTACTAAGTGTTGGGGTAACTACAAGATAATTTGGTTGGACACATTCTCTGGGCCACATAAGTTTCACAGTCTTAAATCGGAGCGGAGGAGCATTCAATTCCCATTTTACCGATGGAATAACTAAGGCACAGATAAATCCAGTGACTTGCCCAAGATCCTACGGCAAACAAGTAGCAGAGAGTGGATTAGAGTCCATGACCTCTGACTCCCAGGCCTGTACTCTTTCTGCTAAGCCACACTGCTCCAAGTCATGGAATGAGGAATATTCAGAAAGTGGTAACATTCCACTTTTCAAATGATTTCCCTACAGACAACAGTGTTCATGATTGGGGAGCAGAGCTCTGGAAAATGTTTCCGACCACATTCACCATCACAGAACTGAAAATAGAATATATTTTACCAGTTCCCTGAATGCAGAAAATGTAAATCTTTGTATTTAGACATTTTTATCACTGTCCTACTGGAATGAAAGGCAGTCTTCTATGGTGAAAAGCATTCATCTTACTGATCCTTCATCACAGACAAAACTAATGGAAGATAATTTAAGAGGGCAGTAAAAAAAGAAAGGAGTGGTCAAGATATAAGCCCTATGTGTTGCTGTTGTCTTGGCTATCAAAATGGCCAGATAAATTTAGGTGGCTCATTTAACCTCTCTTTGCATTTATTTCTTCACCTACAAAATAAGAGTAATGATATGGACTGTCCTTCTTGCGCAAAAAGGATGTTAGTTGAAAGAACCTGGAACTTGAAGTCAGGAGACCTGGGTTGTAGTCTTAACTGCTTTTCTTGCCCTTCCCTAAGCCTGTTATGAGCAGGGATGACCTCTCTTTATTGCTGAATTGTACTGCCAAGCACTTAGTGCAGTGCTCTGCACACACTAAGCACTCAATAAATGTGATTGAATGAATGAATCAGAAATACATTTTGCCAAGTCCAAATGGGAGATTCAAATCCAAAGAATTCCTTATAATATCATAATTGACGACTTTTTTTTCTCCCTTCTGTCTTTTGGTTCAGAAATACCACATGACAGCTTTCCACACCTACCTCTAAAGATGATGATAATAGTAATAATAATGGTATTAAATATTGGGTGCCACAGACTGTACTAAACATGAGATAGACACAAGATAATCAGGTCAGTCATGGTCCCTGTCCCAAATGAGGCTCAACGGGAGGGATAACAGGTATTATTAATCTCCATTTTAGAGGTGAAGAAATTAAGGCACATGGAAGTTAAATGACTCGTCCATGGTCTTATCACGGGCATGCAGCCAAGCCAGACTTATGACCCAGGTCATCTTATTCCCAGGCCCGTGTACTTTACACTAGTAGGACATGTCGCTGTATATCAAATTTCCAAGTCAGCTTTGTAACAAATGCAAATATACTAAAAATAAAATAAAGTACAGTGAAATAAGGGGAATTTTTGAATTCTTCTCCTGGAGGTGCACACTGGCCCCCTCATAATCAGACAAGTAACCACATCTTTTATTTTAGCTGTGAATAAATCCTCTATATGATATTATAAGCAGGCTTCTCTCCGACAGTTATTATTTCTGGAGGGGAAGGTCCGTCTGAGGTTTATATGTTTCAGTGATGTGAATAATACCTGCATTTCATTAGGTTTTGTTTTGGGTAAGATAAATTATTTTTGCATTAGAAAAAGTAGAATATATTTGTAAGGACAAGTCAATGTTAATCAAAAGGGCATCAAGAAAAGTGTATCCTTGCAAAACCTAAATCTACTTAATGTTATCAGATAGGAGAGCACATTGATTAGGAAGATCAATAGGGTTCCTGTTTAATGATTCAAATTTCCTATCTCTCCATGTCCTGATATAGATGCCCTCTGAGTATTCTTTACATAGGACAATAAGGATATTCATAACTGAAATCCCTTTTAAAACAGAAATCCCAAGAGGACTGAGTAAATAGATACTGTGTTTGTTTGATATTCAGTCAGACTTGGGCAATACCTCTACTCATCAAATTTTTATTTAACTTCTCCCTGACCCTCACTTGCACTCTACTCTATATTTCATTACAAACTTCATTGAACAAATAAGTCAAATTCTCCCAACTCAGGGATTTCAGAGCTATTCTTTGCTGCTTCTAAATCAGGCTTTATATTTTAGCCTGTCAAATCAGGAGGGAGAGACATTGGTCTTTTCCCCCTATACCATAGTCAACAATCTTTCACCCACATAAGAGCTTGCATTATTAAGATATCTGTTGGTTAAAGAGAAACTATTCATCTGACATTTAATATTGTGGTGGGCTAGAAAAATCGACTACCTCTAGATACCAAATGGCAACATATTTTTCCATCTCCAGTTAACTGTGTATACAGTATGATTAAGAAAAACTTCTTGGCTGGCACAGGAATTCTACACACTTTGCAACAGAAATGGAAGAAAATATAACTCCAGTCAAGTGAAATTTTCCAGGGAATCAAGGAGCTAATATCTTAGGGCTGAGAATAATGGCTGTGCCTTTGGAGATCCTCATTTGTCATTGGAAAAAAAAATCAAATTAAGACTTGGAAGGATTTTAGAGATCTTTTAAGTAATTTCCAGGAATGCACCTAACCTTCCCACAAGGTGGTATTTATCTCATTTGTAAAAATGTATGTGGACAATGATTCCTTAACTTTCCTATGAAAATCACTTAGATCTCAAAATTATAGAAAGGAGTCAAAGTATTGGAAAGCTTACAGTCCCACATGGACTCACGGTCTGAACAGGAATTTAAATCTCACTTTACAGATTGGAAAACTGAGGCACAAAGATGCTAAATTACTTGCTCAAGTTCACACAGCAGACAGGTGGCACTACCATTTTTTCAGACTCTAAGGAAAGTCATGGAACTGTGGAAACTATGGGAGTGATGCCATTTTTATATGCCAGACACTGTACTGAGCACTGGGGTAGATATGAAATAATCAGATCAGACACAGGTCATCTCCCACACAAAGCTCAATCTAAACGGGAGGAAAGAAGGGAGATCAATATTTCTTCCTTGGATATGAAAATATTTTTCCGTGCTCCCTTTATTCCCCCCAAAATAAAGTCCAAAATGATATTTTAAATGACGATTTATCCCTGTAACTGAACTGGCTTGGTTATCTGGAGGCAGGGTGATAACAATTATTGTACTTGTTAAGCACTTTCTATGCTCTAAGCACTGTTCTGAGCACTCAGGAAGGTACAAATAAATCAGGTTGCACACAGACCCTATCCCAGATTGGGCTCACACTTAGCCCCCATTTTTTTTTTTCAGATGAGGTAACTGAGACACAGTGAAGTTGTGACTTGCCCCATGTCACACAGCAGGCAAGTGGTGGAGCCGGGACCCTTGGCCTTCTGACTCCAGGCTCGAGACAGGCTAAGTTAAACCTGCAGGTGTGTTTCAGTCCTATGATTGTTTCAGTCCTATGATCATATGATCTCTGTACAGGGAGTTACTTAAAATTTAAACATTTGGAAGCCTTTCAAATGTTAATATGCTAATACAGTAGTTACCCACGTTGCTTTAAAGCCTATAAAAATAGATGATTTAATTGCGATTGGAATTAACGCTTCATGCTTGGTAATAAGTGTGAACTCATGCTTAGGACAAATAGGCAACTTCCTTTTATACTGAAAGTGATAAAGAGAGGTAGCTCTGTCATTTTTAGTTGAATTTTTAAAATGCTAAAACTTAAATAGATAACTAATTCTGATTAGATCGTGAATTAATGACCTGAGGGGAGTCACTGAATTAGCTTTCCAAATTTACCATCCCATCCCTTGGGTGAAAACTCATAAAAGTTGTGAAACTGTGGCTAAGGAGAATCTTAACAGACTTGGGTTAGTATTGTTTAACTAAATACTCCAACACTTTACCTCCTCCTGTACTTAAATTGCTAGGAATGATGGATTGTTCCAATTTACATGATAATATGACACCAAACTGATGAAGATGACCTCATCCAAAACCCATCAGGATGTTTAGTTCTGGTACTAGATTCCCAGACGCAGCAGTAGGTACAGACGGCAGTTTTGGAGAGTGAGATAGCAAGCAGATAGGAGACTGAAGGACCAGGCTAACTGGGTTATGGCTAGAACTCTTTTCCCCTGACTTCTGTTCCTTGCATTAGATGGGGCATCTTGAGGCCTTCAGTATTTCCAGCAGAAGCCCTAAGAGTGATAATGGTGACACTCGTAGCCCTTTCCAAGAGCCTGAACTGAAAGGCAGTGGCTGATAATTAGCGTGGTCCAGTGAAAAGAGTGGGCCTGGCTTTCAGGAGCCCTGGTTTCCTGCTCCATCATTTGTCGGCTCTGTGACTTTGGATAAATCACTGAATCAATCATATTTATTGACTTAACTTTTCAGTGTCTGTGTTTGGTGTGCTTACATTGTATCCTCGCCAAGTGTTTTGCACAGTGCTGAGGAGATAATCACTCAACAAATACCACCATTATTATTGTTTTTAAATCATTATAGTTAGAATCTGCCCCTCCAAGCTAAGGAAAGGTAGTGGCAAGAGCAGTAGCTGAAAATAATCATTTGGAGCAAGAGAAGCTTTCAGGTGAATCAAAAGAGAAGGAGTTAGTTAATGCTTCAGGCCTGGACCGCGGGATAGAGGCAGACTCAATGTGCTCCTGCTCCAAAGTCAAGCCAAAGCAAGCTGGAGAGTTGCAGGATCATCTAGCTAATTGGGGACAGCTTATGTATTTCAGTGCCTGGCACGTAGTAAACGCTTAACAAATACCATTATTATTTGTAAATACTTCTATGCCTGCCTGCCTCCATTAGCATGTAAGCTCCTTGTGGAGGTGTAATGTCTTAACATGCTTCTTTTATACTTCACAAGTGCTAATGGCATGCATTGCAATGAATGCTATTACTAATGAAGAGCAGCATGGCCTCTGAAAAGCGCGTGGGCCTAGGAGTCGGAGGACCTGGATTCTGATCTTTGTTCTGCCTGTTACCCGCTGTGTGACCTTGGTTAAATCACTTACCTTCTCTGTACCTCAGTTTCCTTTTCTGCAGAATGGGAATCCATTGCCTGTTCTTCATTTCTGAAACTGCGAGCCCCATATGGGTCAGGGACTGTGTCCAACCTGATTAACATCTATCTATCCTAACAATTAGAACAGTGCTAGCCACACAGTAAGTGCTTAACAAATATAATAGTAATAATAATAATAAAACAACTCAATAATAGAACTATTTTTCAAAGTTTATACCTCTCCCAACTTAATGGTTTATTATACCTACTGCCGTAACAATAATTATGGTATTTATTATGCACTTACTATTTGCTAGGCAGTGTACTAAGTGCTGGGTTGGAGGCTAGCTAATCAGATTAGACACAGTCCACATGCCATGTGGGTTCACAGTCTTAATCCCCATTTTACAGATGATGTAACTGAGGCACAGAGAAGTGAAGTGACTTGCCCAGGGCCTCAAAGAGATGCACACAGTAAGTGCACAATAAATATGAATGAATGAATGACTCCTAACTGGGATGAGAGAGTGGGAGTGATAGCGTCCAAGCAACTCACTTGAAAATCTATTTCTTCGTGTAATTTCTTGGGCCCAAAATCTTCATTAATGGACCGAGGCTCCTCTGTCTTTTAGTACGTGAGTTGCCATCATTGAACATTGGCCCCTAAGTGTGTAAGAATTAGTGCTACAGTAGATACTGACTGTGTTCTCTTCAAAAAGAGAAGGTAAAAGTACTTAATTCATATTTAGCATTTAGAGCATTAACCCATTCATGTTTACTTTTAAGTGACCTATACCAGGCTTTTTTTTTTGTTATTTCTATGAATTTTAATGAATCTCTTCTGAAGATGGTACAATACTGTGCTTCAAATGAATATCCCCCCTAACCCCATCTCTCTCTCTCTCTCTCTCTCTCTCTCTCTTTTTCTCTCTCTCTCTCTTAACATGCACACACACCTGCCTCCCCTGACATTCTCCCTACCCTAAAGAAATTAGAGTGTATTAACCTAGAACTGTGTTTCTTTAATGTGGCTACCATGGCAACATGTGTCCACTAGAGGAAAAATTGTGTGTGTGCTATATGAGAGAGAGAGAGGACAGAGATAGGGAAAAAATGATGAGAGAGAAAGCAAGAGAATGAGATAGAGACAGAGGGAAAAACAAAAAGAGATGAGAGAGGCAGCAAAAGAAAGAAAGAGGGAAAAAGAAAAAAATGTGAGTGACAACAAGAGAAAGAAATAAAGGAGAGAGACAGAGGGAAAACGAAAAAATGATGAGAGAGAGAGAGCAAGAGGAGAGACAGGGGAAAAGATTAAAAAGAGAGAGAGTCAGAGGGGAAAAAGAGCAAAATAGATGAGAGATGAAAGAAATAGAGAGGAGAGAAGGTGTAGGGAGAGTAAGGAGGAGGAGAGGGAAAGACACAAAACAGGATTGTTATAAAATATTCTGAATGTGTCCAGGGTTTTGTTGGGGGCTGAGGTGAGAGAGGATGAGGCTGAGACCTAGAGAAAAGGGACTCCCTAACCATCTTGAGCTGGCTTAGGGAGTTAACCCAATGTTCTTGCATTTCTTCTTCGGTATGCTTAATTCCCTACATCTGCCTCTTCGATCAACCCTACCCAGCTCCTCTCCAGACTGATCCTGACAACCCTTGATGACTTCCCCTTTCGGATGCAGTGTGGCCTAGAGGAAAGGCCACATAGAATGGGGATTCAGAAGGCCCAGGCACTAATCCTGGCTATACCATCTGATGGGTGTTTTACTTCACATCTTTGTCCCTCAGTTTCCTCAGCTGTAAAATGAGGATTTAATACCTATTTTCCCTTGGCGGTGCAGGATATCATTATATTGTAACTCCTTCAGGGTCTATCACATAATAAGTGCTAAACAAATACCACAGTTGTTATATGTGAAATGGCCAGGATTACAGAGATGCAATGTTTCATCTCTGTTACTTAGGTAGGAGAATCTACACCATATCTGGACTCAAGATGGCTTTTATCAGCAGTCACCAGCCTTTTATTCCCTGGGTCCTTCAGCCTTGGCCAACCCACCTAGCCCTCTGGTTGTTCCAGCTGCCTGCTTGGTCATACCTGATACCTCTCTTTTGTTCTTTCGTTAGCCTAATAATTTCTACCTTAATTAAATTCTTGATAGTTTTTTTCATTGGCCTGATTTGAAGGAAAGGTGGTCTCCAAAATATCATGCTGGCCCCCTGGGGAATCACAGCATATATGTCTTTGAAAGCCACTAGCCTGAATTTCTCATCTGGATCATTCAAAAGTTTGCATTTGATCTCTGTGCCTGTTTGATTCCCTGAATGGGCCCAACCCTCTGCTTCCTGGTGACTCTATAGACCAGACCAAAGGGACAGAAAGCCAAAGAAGAAGAAAGGGAAGCATTTCCAGGGCTATATTGCAGGTCATATCACCTCTAAATAATCCAATTAGAAAACCGAGCCTCAAGTGGGAATTTTCAGATCTGAGCTTCAGTTGGAAAGCAAAAATACCTTTATGCCTTCTCACTTTTTTCGGTTCTTGAGTAATTATTAGACTCTTCCTGCAGTCTAATTATGGGCATGTTTGACCTTCCCTGATGAAATTCCCTCTATCCCCTTACTGCCACTTGAGCATTTCTTCATCCCCAAAACACCGGGACACTCAAATCTCCAGGAGCATTTCAGCCCTAGCTCATGCAGTTCTCCTTCTCCACCTGTTGGCAAATTATTCTACTGACCATCTCCCCTTTGGGTTCTTGAGGATGGGAGATCATGTCTACTAACTGTTGTACTTTGTAGAGTGCTCTGCTCACATTAAGTGCCACTGATAGGTACTATACATGCCACAGATTGATTGAGTGATTTTAAGGCTTTTGAACCAGCCAAAAAAGCCGAGTGATATTATTCAGGCAGCAACAAAAAGCTGTTTTATCAGAATGACCTGAAAGGTCCACTCAGGGTATACTGGATTCACTGAGGAAATATGCAGTCCCCTGCTTTACTTGAGCTTTGCAGTCCTGTCTGTAGTAAAGCAGAGTCCAGGCAAATGAGTCAACTCTAGCTAGGCTTATCTGGTGTTATGCTATCTGTAAAGTGAGCATTTACTTTACCTCCAGAATTACTCAGATAAAAGTCATTTCGATCTCAAGTGTTCTACCAAATTGTCTACTTTTGGCAGAGGTTTGGAGATGAGTGGCTAGCCTGGCAGTGTTGTTCCTAGGGCAACGCTTGCGTGGAAATGTGTTCCCAGGTTAGTTTCTGAACCCATAGGATGGGTTTTCAAGGTGAAGGCTCCCCTCTAACCTACACTCTGTGCCTGTTTCACCTCCCCAGGGGAAGAGTGCATTGGGTTGAGCAGATTCCAGCTTCCTCTTCCACCCACCTTTGTCAGAGAGACACACTGGGCATCAGAGGGAAGACTTGTTTGAGGAGAGGAAGGTTTATCAAACCAGTTTCCCCATCCGAGGCACAAAACTGGAAAGTTCTAATCATGTTTCTGAGGAGATGCCAGTTCATACACTAAATCCATAGGAAGTAAATAATTGATCTGAGGCTCTCCAGGAGAACAACCAAAATAATAGATTTGTTTTGATGCAGATCTGACACATTTGGAGAGGGAATCATTAAACATTTAAAAAAACACACAACACTTCTTTGAGAGGAGGGAAAATAGTCCAAAGAAGAATAGAAAACCTTTATACACGAAAGCTTTGTTGACTATACTCCAAATAGTGCTTAATTCAAAACAACTCGAAGGTCCCAAGTGGCTAGATGCTCTATTGTTCTTTAATAAAAGATATTGGATAATCCAAATAGTCTAATTTATCATTTTTTTGATTCTCTGTATATTTCAAATTAATGAGGCTTTGCTTTATCAAATAAACAACAAAATCCCCTTTGAAGTTTAGCAAAATGAGTGAACAAAGTTTCTGTGTCAGTGATGAAAAGGATTCTAGAAACGGTTAACCCTCAGAATCCCCAGTAATAGAAGACTCCAGGGAGAGTATCTGAAAATAAAATAAAACAAACTCTGCTATCCATAGACTTTGATCATTCTTTTTATTTTACAGTTTATCTTTTTGTAGAGCATATCATTTTTCCTTTTCTGATGCTGAAATAAAGTTACTCCTTCAAGTGACAGTTTGAGTAACTTAAAAAATTAATTGCACTTGCTTTTCTCTGTCATTTTGATATAGAGAATGTTTTTCCAAGGGGATACTTTAGCAGAGCATCATCAAAAGGGATCACTAAATAGAAAAGCCCAGTCTTAATGGGTTTAGGTAATAGCTTGGTTTATTGTATTCAGTGTGTGTGTGTGATTTTTGAAAAGAATTTTCACTGGTAACAGTGAGACAATAAAGAAGAAAGGGTAGGTGACTTGAATAATTAATAGCTAAACAGCAATGTAGTTGGTCATCCAATAACTGGATTTTGTTGGGATCTAACGAACTGGTTTTCTAGGCCACTCTCTTGAAACTCATGCAGTGGGGGCATCAGTCATAGTCATTAACACTGAGAGTTGATAACACCTCGGTTGGCCATGCCATTAAAACGGGACCTCTGTCTAACCTGGACCAAGGATTAAATGGATGTGAGCATAATTACATGTTATTCATGAAAACCCCAGTTGTAGTTTCCTGCGTTAACAGTATCTCATCCTAGTCTCATCCTTCTAAAATCTCCCGCTTTACCCTGCATCTTCACGGCCATCTCCACTGACTTTTTAAAATACCGGTTCCCACCATCCTTGCCCTCTTGCAGCTATTTTCAACCTCTCATTCTCCTCATGTTGGTTTTTTTTTCTGTCTAGAAACAAGTTCAAGATTTTGCCCATGCTAAATAAAGCCATTCTTTCACCCCATCAAGCATTCTAGTTACTATCTCTTCTCCTTTTGCTCATTCTTGTTTAAACTTCTTGATAATAATACTAACAATAATAACTATGGTATTTAAGTGCTTGCTTGGAGCCAAGTACTGTACTAAGCACTGGGGTAGATGCAAAGTGATCAATATAGACACAGTTCCTCACCCATAAGGATGTCACGGTCCAAATTTGAGGGAGAACAGTTATGGAATCCCCATTTTACTGATGAGGAAACTGGGGCACAGAGAAGTTGTGACATGCCAAAATCATGCAGCAGGTAAATGGCAAAGGAGGATTAGAACCCAGGTTCTCCAACTGCTTGGCCTGGGCTTTTTTTTTTCTAGGCCTCACTGCATCTTCAGCAAGTTGTGTCCACCCGCTCCTGTCGCTTCCTTTCTACCAATTCTCTTCTCCACTGGTGACATAATCCTTTCCTTGTTCTCTTCCTACTTCTCTGGCCTTCCTTCTCTGTTTCTTTAGCTGACTCTTCACCCTCACATCCTTCAATTCTTTCTAAGTTTCCAGGCACTACTGACATTTCCTTATCCCAGAACCTTTCAATTTTGCTGTCTTTGTTGACTCTGTTACTCACCTCCCACATTCAGTGTCTTGCTAGAAATCCTGCCAGTTCTTTGTCTATTTTATTTCTCAGATCTACCTCTTCCTCTTGCTCATCTTGCCACGTACCACTCTTGCTCAAGTCCTCTTTTCCTTCTATTTGGATTAGTTGACAGAGTGCTTATTTGTAACCCGAACTCAAGACTCTCCCCCTTCAACCTCTTTTACATATAATTTATAACCCCTTTAAAATGCTAATCCAAACAGTCCCCTCTGCAAACCCCTCCAAAAAATTACCTATGTTTACTTGATTAATTAAAAAAAGGCTCTGATTCATTTTGTTCAAGGTTCTTCATCAGCCTAATCCCTCTACGTATCCACTCTTTTCTCTTGCTGTACTGAGGTAGTAGTAATAGACCTAAGAGTCATATTTGAAGCACTGTTCTCCTCAACATTTATCTTCATAGTTAAGGATAACATCTGACCTTAAGAAACCCATTATGGCCCTCACACTCATGAATTTATCCAAGCCCTCCATGACCTTATTGATATTTTTCTACCTGCAGACCATTTGGGTTAATGAATTCCATGTTCACCACCCACTGGTTGAAAGAGTATTTTCTTGTGCAGGTCACAGTATCATACAGCGAGTCAATGACAGGGGCAGAATTAGTCCTGATTGTCTTTGAAGTCTTAGGAAATTCTACTGTTCCCTGCAACACTGTGTCTCAGTCTCTGAACCGCTCTCACCCCTAAAAAATACTACCACACCTTGGAGTTGTGGCATATCAATACAGTCATAGAAGTCACTCCAGGTGCAAACTTTATTATTGTGCCCTCAAATACAGCACACCATTTAAGACTTTTCAGTCAGATTTATTTTAAAAATATAATAACCTTACATGTTAACATTTAAAAGCCTCATGAGGAACAGGGACTGTGTTTGATCTGATTGTCCTGTATCTACTACATTTAACCTGCATGACAATCTAGCCTGGAAAATGGTAACTTCATTAGCATATAGGAGCTAGACTTTTAAAATGTAAGCACAACAGTTGAAGTTCAGAATAGGTATGGTGTTCTTATAGCATAATAGCAACTTTGAAAGACAGCTAATTTACTGAGTGGCAAGGACAGTTTCAATCACACTGCCCCCTCCAAGCACCTAATGTTGGAACTGTGAGAGCCAGTGTAATGAGATGGATGGGTCTCTGGTTTGAACCTATAAAGAATTGTTTACATTCTTATGTCAGCTATGGAAATGAAGGTCAAAAGGTGTTGTGATTGGCTAAGCTTTCAAAATATCACATCGGATCAGTACGAGAATAGGGAAGCTACCTGCCTCAGTGAGTCAGGTCTTCTCTAGAGCTTTGAAAAAGAAACTGAGTAATTAAATGCAGTTGTAAAATAATCCTGATCTTAATATAACTGAACAAAATTGAATTTCACTAAGGTAGTTTTAATACAAAATACATTCAAGGTCATGCAGTATTTTATAATAGTGATGTCAATTAGGACACATTTGTTTCAAATGTAGCATATGTAAATTCTGTGTATGGACTTATATATGCTTAGTTGTTCAGGGGAAATATAGAGATAACAATACACATTTTGTGGATGAGGGTTCATTGGTTTTAGGGTGATTATAGGACTACTCTGATCTCTTTCTTCCATGAAAACAAAATGCAGAGTAGCCCCCCCCGACCCGGCCCCCACCAATGGATTTCAACCCTTTTGCACACTAAGTCCATATTTCCTAGATATTTCCAAATGTGTCTTCTCCCTTTCCCCTTTCTCCTAGGTAACTAACCCCTTTCCTTAAACCCCTTCATCCCTGACTACCTCTCTCTTTTTTACTGCTCATATTTCACCAGGTAAATAATGGGCTTATGAATCTTCTTCTCCACTAGGGTCAAGGGAGAGATTTTAGCGTTGGGCTCTCCTGCTAGATTGTAAACTCCTTGAGGGCAGGGATGAAGTCTTCTTAACTCAGTTGTACTGGCCCAAAAGTTCAGGGTGTGCAGTGTCTCTATGTTGCCATTTGTGTTGGTGTGGGTACTAATAGAAGTATGCTCAAAGTTGCGTAGGGGATGTTTGGGTTTGGGGATTGGAGGCTGAGAGAGAAAAGTCTATTTTCTCAGAGTTGTAGTTATTACTTAGTATGTGCTTTGTTAGAAAGGAGATATGAGTCTACCTTCAGAGTACCACTCACATTTTGGTGATGAATCTGTCTCCTGCACTACACATTTTCTAGATTTTGATCAGAGACTTGGACATTACCTCTTTCTCTAGTCAGTGCTTTGATTTGAACATGTTTTTCCTAGAAACAGATTTAGACATACCGCAGTGAACTCCATGGGCATTGTAGATCTGCAGAGAGCTGGGCATCCACAGGTTTCTGGCTGATTCATCTGAAGAGAGAAACATATAATTAGAGGTAACAGTCTGCCTGTACTTGCGCTATCCAAAAAGAATCAAGATCTCTTTAAAGAATACTCGTCTAGGCTTGTAATCTTCAGAGGTGCATTCACAAGTAATATATAATGTCTTCAGAGATGGTATCTCCTCAACACTGTATATTGCAAGAATTGTCTTAAGAATTGGAAATAAAGTTGTTGGATTTTATTGGCTTAAGTACCTCCATGATCCCCTTTTTAAATTTCAGTGCCTAATTTCCATTTCATTATGTGAGCATATTCACTTGAAACAAAGTCATTTGCCCAAATTATATCCTTGAGACAATCTCCAATGGACATTTCTAAGAAGTGAAACAATGCATGCACTTCTCTTGGGCATATCTTCATAGTGGCACTCTGTATATGCCAAAGGATTAAACCCCAAAAACAGATAGGTCACTTATTCCCCATTATCATTACAGGTTAATGTAGAAAAAGCAAGGAGACATCCCTCTGACAACTTTAGTCAAATCAAGCAAAGGTCTTGAACACTTACTGAGAGCAAAATGCTGTACTAAGTGCTGGCTTGAGTTCAACAGTGTTAGCAAACATGATACTTGCCTTCAGGAGCTTACAGTTTATCGGGTGAGACAGTTATAAAAGTATTTAGAGAAAGAAGAGAAGGAAGGAAAAATGGATATGTAGAGGAGGAAGTACTTAAGGAACAGGGTATGCAAATCAATAATGATGATGGTATTTGTTTAGCACCTTCTAGGTGCCAGGCACTGTACTAATTGCTGGGGTGAATACAAGCAAATTGGTTTGGAGACAGTCCCTGTCCCACGTGAGGCTTGCAGTCTCAATCCCCATTTTCCAGATGAAGTAACTGAGGCCCAGAGAAGTCACAGCAGACACTAGGCGGAGCTGGTATTAAAGCCCATGACCTTCTGACTCCCAGGCCTGGGCCCTACCTATTATGCCATACTGCTTCTCCATAGGTACAGAAGTGGTACAGGTGCATAACTGGAGCATAATTGAGGTAAGATAAGGCAATAATAATAATTATGGTATTTATTAAGCATTTACTATGTGCTAGGTATTGTATTAAGCACAGGGGTAGATACAAGATAATTGGGTTGGACAGAGTCTGTGTACCATATGAGGCTTATAGTCTTAATCCCCATTTTACAGATGAGAAAACTGAGAGACAGAGAAGTTAAGTAACTTGCTCAAGATCCCACAACAGATAGTTGGCAGTGGCGGAATTAGAACCCAGGTCTTCTTATTCCCTGACCTGTGCTCCTTTCACTAAAGCACCTTTCCTGTGCAAAATGCCAGCTAATAATAGATACAAGTCCTGTTATCTTTTCTGGATTTCACCAAGCCTTTGGAAAATGGCTTTCCAATCTGGGATTTGGATCCTCAAATTATTAAAAGAGAATAATCATTCTTTTTGGGAGAGGAATGCTGAATGAAGAAAAATGCAAAGGTCTTTCAACTATTTGATCACTTCATCACAAGAAATAAACAATAGGAAAAGAATTGAAATGGCATTATTAGCAATTTCACACAGGGCATTAGGTTAAGTACAGCTAAGTAATTAGAAATGGAAAACAAACATCTTAAATCTCAAGAAAATTTGATTTTTTTTAATTGTTTATTAGTCTTCGCAACTTTATTATTAGCAAACACATTACAAACCAAGCCACACCACCTGCCCATCTGTAAAAGACAAATGTTACATATGCCAGTTTTATGTTTTTCTCAGTGCTGTCCATGCCAATTATGAAACTTTGACCAGGTATTGTTAATCATTTCTCCTCTTAGGACAGGGGAAAATCTACTGCTTTACTTCAGCAGTGTTAACCACATTTACACCACTTAATTGCACCCATCTGTGGACATTGCAGGCCACCAAGCTCTTAAGCTGTTCTGTTGAAGAAAGTCTATTAACCCTGGAACTACTGGGGTTCTACATCATGAACATGAAGGAGCTTGGGAAGGGTAGTAGAGTTTGCTCCGGATCCAGTTTAATTGCTTCTGAAACTCAAACCAATTCTATTTGTCCCTAGTGATCATGCACAGTCTATTACTCCACGTGTAAGAAAATGCATAGCTAGTTTCAGCTTTGGCTCAACTCATAGCATCAATCCACAGTTCTAAGATCACCTATCAAAAAGCCCCTTTGCTTTGGAAAGATTTTCAGTGCAAAAGAGTTGGCTTGTTTATTCCAACAGGTAGAGTGGAGATTTTTTGTTGTTTTTTTAAGCTTTTTCCTTGAGATTGATTTAGGTCAGTCTCGGCATGGCAGGTGGTAGAGTGAAAAAAGGGCAGCAGGGCCTCTGCCACTTGTCTACTCCTTGTCCTTGGGCAAGTCACTTAACTTCTCCACACCTCAGTTTTTCCATTTGTAAAATGGAGATGAAAATACCTGCCCCTCCCTCGTCGGAGTATGTGAGGGTTAAATTGAGATAAATGATGTAAGGTTCTTTGGCAATAAAAACACAAAATACTAAACTCTAGACTGTTTATTGTGCTATTGTACTTTCCCAAGCACTTAGTACAGTACTCTGCACACAGTAAAGGCTCAATGAATACAATTGAATGACTTAATGAATAAATAGAACTGAAGTATCATTATCCCTCAGCTTCAACTACCACCTCTATGTGGATAATTGAGAAGCAGTGTTGCATAGTGGATAACGCAGCACAGGCCTGGGAGTTAGAAGGTCATGGCTCTATTCCCACCTCTGCCACTTGTCTGCTTTGTGACTTGGGGCAAGTCACTTCACTTCTCCATGCCTCAGTTACCTTGTCTGTAAAATGGAGATTCAGACTGTGGGCCCCATGTGGGACAGGTTCTATGTCCATCCCAATTTGC
This sequence comes from Ornithorhynchus anatinus, assembly GCF_004115215.2. Classification (NCBI taxonomy): domain Eukaryota; kingdom Metazoa; phylum Chordata; class Mammalia; order Monotremata; family Ornithorhynchidae; genus Ornithorhynchus; species Ornithorhynchus anatinus. Next base: position 22,855,155 of record NC_041747.1, on the reverse strand, counting down.
TTTTATCCACTCCAGCGCTCAGTACAGCGTCTGGCACATAGTAAGTGCTTAACAAATATTACTATTATTATTCCCAAATCTACATCTCCAGTCCTTATCTCTCTCTCCTTCTCTAAAGTCTCACTTTTCCTCCTGCCTTCAAGACATCTCTACTTGGATGTCCGGCTGTCACCTCCAACTTAACCTGTCCAAAACAGAACTCCTTATCTTCCCACCCTAACCCTGTCCTCCTGCTGAGTTTACCATCACTGTAGGCAACACCACTATCCTTTTTGTGTCTGAAGCCTATCACCTTGACTTATGCTTGACTCCTCTCTCTCTCTCTCTCTCTCATTTAACTTTCATATTTACTCTGTCACCAAGTCCTGCTGGTTTCACCTTTATAACGTCCCTAAAATCCAACCTTTCCTCTCCATCCAAACTGCTACTATGCTAATCTAAGCATTTATCCTTATCTGTGGCAGCTGCAGATTTTCTTAGGTGGTCCAGGCAATTGAGACTACTTCAGTTTTCACTGGACACTGTATTTTGCATTGAACCCCAGTAGCTCTTGCTCACTTTAAATGTTTTGATTTCCACATCTGGCTTAGAGCATGCTCATTCAGTTTAGGTCCCGTACCATTCTGGGACTTGTTCACTCATAGCCTCGGACGCTGGGAGACGTTAACCTCGAGTTCTCCATCTTATCCCTTTGCCCTGTGGTTGCTGAGAGGAAAAATAGATGGGAATTCAATGACTCAGGTTTGGGACGAGGGCATACTAAACAAGAGTGAGTCTGACCATCTGCATGGCTTTTGACTGAGTGACTACTATGATGGAATGCAACAATTGCCGATTCAAATGATGATTCTGCGAGGATGTAAAATTACAGAATGCTTCAGCCCTGCTTGAGTGGCATAATAACATCATCATCACCAAGTGTTCTCTGAACACCCACTGAGATCTTAGCACTGTGATTAGTCACCCAATGAGACACCAGCATTTAAAATAATTTCAGCTTTCAAAATTATTCTCTGTTCATTTGACCTATGTTTTTTTTTCTTTTCTGGAAAGAACAATTGAATATAATCACAAGAGAAATGGAACCTGGGAGTTAGTACAACCACACCATATGCCTGCCCTCCCCCAGCCCACACCCACCCAATTATTATTTTTTCTAGATTCTCAGTGCTTAGTTTGGTCTGAAGACTCATAATTTTAACATTCATAAGTTTGTTTACCACCCAATTCACCATAGTTTTAAGGATCACATTTTCCCCTGGGCACTGAACTTAGTTTCACTGTTTCTCCTTATGCAATCTATTATTGCTTTCTACTTCTAAAACAGAAGGGGGTTAAAAACAAAGGCCAGTATTGCTCCTTGCTTGGTTTTAGGCACTTATGGATGGACAAAATCTACATTCAAGCAGCATATCAGAGCTAGTACCCTAGTGAACTAATCATATAGCCTGAGTAAAATCAGCTAAGGATTTCTGTTTATTTCATATGATTACACCATTCAGAAACATGCAACCAAATGATTGTCTTTTTTGTTTGTCTGCAGTTGTGGATAGCCATATTAAAATGTCATTTTCCAATTTCTCTCACAGATAGCACTGCATGTCCTAGTTGGGATTCATGTGAGAGTCAAGCAGAGTTCGATTCTGTGATAAAAGGAGTGATTCTTTTTTAATGGCAGGGAAGACAATCTAGATAATAGTGATTATAATAGTAACAACAATAATGATATGTTCTTAAATGACAGGGTAAGTTAAATGGAGTCCTTCCCTCCCACTGGACTTTATTCGTAGATTCACACATTTGTGCTGACATTCTTTGGAAAAAAAGAGGCCAAGGATTAGCACCGTCTTTCTACAGAGGTTTGAGTTGGTGCAGCTAGAGCACAGAGAGGTGAATTGCGTTGTCAGCAGCCAGTAGGTTAGTGGCAGAGGCAAGAGTCAAGATGTGGGTTGAGAGATTATCACCATAATGGATTTATGATTCACTGGTAGGAGCCCACATCCTTTCTCATTCAGGAAGCAATTTGCTGGTAAAGAGACCCATAAGTGAATCAGGCCCCAGAACCTCCGACTCTCACAGAGACTGCACGGTGGAGTAGAGAGAGTTGGTTTCACTGAAAACTCCGGCAAGAGCTCATATTTTAACCCATGGTATTTATTGACTATCTGTGTACTGAACACTACTGATAGACATTTGTGATAGAACTGTGGCATTTGGAAACATGCTTCCCACCATCCAGAGCCTGTCAGGCTAGCTTCACTAAAGAAAGGACGGTGGTAAATTTGGATTGATGTATAGGGAAACTCCCTGCTTGGTCCCTTAGACTCGGAAGAGAATTGAAGCCGGTGTTGAGCCCCAGGATCTAGGAATGTGGCTCCCACAGCTTTTGGAGGTGATCTAAAACTTTTAAAGTGTAGATCAGCGTGCTAAGGGAGCAAAGTTGTCTTAATTGGTCCTCTCCAGCAATCATTTAGATTTACTATCTTACATACTACTCATTCTATGACTACTAATAATAACAAATTGCAATAATAGTCTTTGTAAAGTGATTACTATATGTCCAGCACTAAGCACTGGAATAGATATAAGATAATCAAGTCTTAAATAGGACTCACAGTCTAAGTAAGAGAGGGAACAGGATTTGAATCCCCATTTTGCAGATGAGGAAACTGAGGCACAGAGAAGTGAAGTGACTTGCCCAAGGCCACACAGCCCACAATTGGCAAATACAGGATTAGAACCCAACCCCTCTGACTCCCAGGCCCATATACTTCGCACTAGGCTACACAATCAGGCAAATGGGCCAGGGTAGAGAAACGGCAGTGCAGGTTTTGGGACTTCAAACCTCAATCCTGGAAGCAGAGAAACTTCTACTTGCTCATGGCTTCCCCCATCCAAACCTGGAAACCAGTTCATCTGGGTATTTCTCCCAGCACACATTGAATAGTGGCGAAGAGAAAACATAGACCAAGAGCCTGAAAATTTGAGTAGGGTATATATAAAATGATGCTCCAATGTTTTCAGACTTCTTGGAGCCTGTTATCTCTTCCCTGCTATTGTGCTGAATCCCACCAATTTTGATTCCCAGATCCTTTGCTTTATATCCAGTCCCTTATGGCTCAGTTCGTTCTTGTTGTGGGTAATGTTGCATTCATTTCCTTGCCTGGCGTCTCGCTTCCAGGTTGCTGGTATCTATTTGGTGCTTAGTTCTTTCCTATCTAATGTTACATCGATTTGGTTGTGTACTGTATTGATTTTATCTTGTTCTGAGTATTCACTTTGGAATAGAAAAGAACTTCAAGTTAGCTGGCTCATAAGCAGCCTGGAAAAGCTTATGTGAGATGGTGTGTCCTAAAATGGTCAGAGGCAGATTTGAGCTGTTGACGGGGAGTTGTGGACCCACAGAAAACTGGACAGACAGTGATTATACACTGTGGTTAACACTCCAATTTAGAAACTAAATACCACTTATTTCAGAGTTAGTATAACAGGGAAAGAGGAATAACATAGTGTCAAGTGTGAGAGAATAATGTTGGTATTAAGCGCTTGCTATGTGCCGAGCACTGTTCTAAGCGCTGGGGTAGACATAGGGGAATCAGGTTGTCCCACGTGGGGCTCACAGTCTTAATCCCCATTTTACAGATGAGGGAACTGAGGCACAGAGAAGTTAAGTGACTTGCCCACAGTCACACAGCCGATACAGTCAAGCCTGTAAACTGTGCTTGTAGGACAGGACATATGAACTAGAAACAGCCTATTGTCAGAGCGCAACTTGAAAGAATATCAAGGAATTCCTCTGTTGTTGGTGCAAACTCAAAAGTGAGTTGTCTTGTTCTGGAAACAAAGAGGTCCATAACTAAAAGAAGGCTGCCCTTAATCATAACTTGGTGTTTATTCATTACATGAAGTTTCTCACTGTTTCCAGATGGACACATTGAATTAAGTGACAAGCCATTTGAGATCCACAGGTGAAAATTTGCCATAGCTATAAATTATCAACTCCATGCCTAGCCTACAGCCCCCGGTGAATTCACCAAAGGAGTTAGATCCGACATTTGTAGTTCCAATGTGCATCCACAAACTGCATCTTTGGAATGAAAAAAAAGGTCTGCTCTGCGACTTCAACTGAAAATTGATTTTATGGGAGGTTATTTCTCTGTCGTTCACTCTCTTAGATTCCTTAACATGGATGCACTAAACAATAGTGGGCTTTACAAATACATAAGCTATTTTATTCCCCCAGTTCGGGAGAAGACAGGATACTAGATGTTTACAAGGCAATCTCTAATTTGAAGGTAATGGTAATAATAGTGCTATTTGTTAAGCATTTTGGTGTTAAGCACTGTATTAGGTACTAGGGTAGCATCCATGAAGCAGCAAGGTATAGTGGATAGAGCAAGGCCCTGGTAGCCAGGAGGTCATGGGTTCTAATCCCAGCTCCACCACATATCTGCTGTGTGAGACCTTGGGCAAGTCACTTCACTTCTCTGAGCCTCGGTTACCTCATTTGTAAAATGGGCATTGAGACTGTGAGCCCCACGTGGGACAGAGACTGTGTCCAACTCATTTTGCTTGAATCCACCCCAGTGCTTAGTATAGTGCCTGGCACATAGAAAACACTTAAACAAATACCATTCTTTTTTTTGGGGGGGTACAATCAAATCAGATGTGGGACTCATAGTGTAAGGAGGATGAGAACAGGCATTGAATCCGTGATTTACAGATGAGAAAACTGAGGCCCAAAGAAGTTATGGGGTTTTTTTTTTTTGGTATTTGTTAAGCGCTTACTATGTGCTGACCACTGTTCTAAGCGCTTCACACTGTGTGACTTTCCCAAGGTCACACAGCAGGCAGGTGGTGGAGCCACTGGTTAACCAAAGTATTACATCGTGTCAGAGACAGAGGGTTTGATTCTCACCAGATTTGAATATCTACCAGATGGAGATAGCTACAGTAGTATATGATTCTCTGAGAGTTTGGAGAAGCCCTGTGGAACTTTATGGAGTTTTAGCAAGGTCTCCAAACTACTGGCAATTAAACATTTGTCCCTGCAACTTTCCCTTAACAAGACAGAATGAGGTTAAGTAGCCATGTATTCTGGATTTCTATGGATGCTTTCTCCATTTTCTGAATGTGAGGAGCCATTATAGGGGACATACTAGAGTATATTTGGTAACTGGGAGCTTTGGCAGATTGTCCCAATTATGTCTATACAATATAGCCCTCCTAGATTAAAACTGGCTTTTTGTTTAGACTATTATCCACCATTTCCAAGTCAGGCACTACAATTATTTGAATAACTACTATCATAATTTTGCTAAGAGGTTTTTCCAAAGCTTGAAAAAATACTTGTAGAGATCTCCTTGGTACAAAAGCACCTGCAGTTCTCAATCATTAGCATAGTGTAAAAATGGCTCATTTCTCCTGGTTCTCTTTTGCTAATTGCCCGCCAAAGGCCGGTGGAAGCTCTTGGTAACTTTTGTGAGACTCAGCAGTTAAACTGCTGGATTTCCCATTGGCAAATGCCGTAAGAAGCCTAGCACCTTCCACACCAGCATCCATATTGACACCTTGCCATGAGCCTGAGGGCTAAAGCCTAATGAGCAGTTTTTCTGGATCCAAAGTAATTTCACTCCGTCTTCAAAATTGACTTCAGGAAAGCTTCAGTTGCTCCTATTGAGTCCTACTCCACCAGGGTGATGGGGGAATCTTAATCCCTTGCTTCCAGGTGGGTGGGTGAAGCTACTGTCTTTTTTCCCCCGTAACTTTGTGGGCTGGATGCGCTGGCTTCGCCCATCTCTTGCCTGTGATGAACACTTTTCCAAGCAGAATTGAAAAGACTGAAAATTGGGTCTGTTTGACCATTTGCCCCTTGCAAATCACATCCCTCTTGGCCCATCTGGTAAAAATCTAGCCACTATTCCACCCCCGAACTCAATCAGTGGTATTCATTGAGCATTTAATGGGTGCAGAGCAGTATATTAAGGAAAGCACAATACAGTAGACAAGATCCTTTCCCACAAGGATCTTAGAGGCATTCAAATAGATTACAGATTCTGCCCGCCCCCCTCGACTGTAAACTCATTGTGCAAGAGAAGCAGTGTGGCTCAGTGGAAAGAACATGGGCAGAAGTTGTGGGTTCTAATCCTGACTCTGCCATTTGTCAGCTGAGTTACTTTGGGCAAGTCACTTAACCTCTCTGTGCCTCAGTTACCTCATCTGTAGAATCGAGATTAAGACTGTGAGCCCCACCTGGGACAACCTGATTACCTTGTATCTACCCCAGAGCTTAGAATAGTGCTTGGCACAGAGTAAGTGCTTCACAAATATCATCATCATTATTATTATTATTACCCCAGTGCTTAGCACAAAGTGGGAAGTTTAACAAATAGTTTATTATTATTAGGTAAGATTTGGAGGCAAAGGGACTGGGAAATCAGATGTCTATAAGCATCCCATGATGATGATGATGATAGTATTTGTTAGGCCCATTTAACAAGTGGCCAAGGTCAGCTACCTTCTTTTCAATAATGATACCCCTGCCTAAGGGAAAGAAAACAGGAACCTCTCTCTGGAATTTTTCTCAAGATGCCATTAATTTGATAACCATGCTGGTTATTGGCAAACTGTATTAACCATTAGTAATGTCTTTCTAAAGGTCCCTCTATTCCAAAGCACTCTGTCATTTTATCACCTCATAGCTCTGTGAGGGAGTTTGGCACTGATATCCCCATTTCACAGGAAGCACAAGCACGAGGCTGTTAAGTCACTCTTTGACACGTTCACACGGCTTCTGTAACGGGGAAGAATTTTCTCACTCAAACCCTGAATTCCCACTACTTCCTCAACCACAAAGCCACCTCATCTCCCTATGTTATAGTAGATTAAAATAATATCCTTAGGAAAATGCAAATGTGGCAAGAGAAAGCCAGAAGCTAGTGTGCCATTTTTAAGTCTCGGCAGCTGACTTTGCTAGTTTTTGTGCTCCCGAGAGAGTCTGTTTACCTTACAACTGGTTAAATTGGAGTTTGGTCATTTTGTGCATTTCTACATTGAATATCATTATGATCGTTATTGTTGAATTTAAATGCTTACTATCTGTCAAGCACTGGGGTGGATCAAAGTTAAGCAAACCAGTCACAGTTGACCACAGTCCCACATGGACCTCATAGAAAAGCAGCGTGGCTCACTGGAAAGAGCACGGGCTTTGGAGTGAGAGGTCATGGGTTCGAACCCCGGCTCTGCCACTTGCCAGCTGTGTGACTTTGGGCAAGTCACTTAACTTCTCGGTGCCTCAGTTCCCTCATCTGTAAAATGGGGATTAAGACTGTGAGCCCCACGTGGGACAACCTGATTCCCCTGTTGTCTACCCCATCGCTTAGAACAGTGCTCGGCACATAGTAAGCGCTTAACAAATACCAACATTATTATTATTATTATAGTCTAAGTTGGAAGGAGGACGGGCATTGAATCCCCATTTTATGGATAAGGGAACCGAGTCCCAGAGAAGTTAAGCAACCTACCCTAGGTTACCCAGCAAGCAAGTAGTAGAACCAAGATTAAAACTCAGGTCCTCTGTTTCCCAGGCGGGTGCTCTTTTCATCTGGCCATACTATTCCTCATCTGTCCCTCTCGAGCTTAAGTATTCTCATCATCCGAAAAATGATATAAATGGTGACCAAATTCCCGGCAAGTCAGCAACTGCAGGGCCATGTTTTTCTTCTGCGGCTACAAAGAAGTTTTAGTTGCTTTACACGTTCAAGGTTTGTCTCTTGGTGGTGTTACCGGATGTCATAAAAGACTTCACTCTCTGTGGGTTTAGATGTGCACTTTGACACTCAGTAGGACCCCAGTAAGTACCATTAATACAGTTACTACTTCTCTCATTACTACAGTTAGCATTTAAGGTTCCTGACTTCTACACCCATCAGCCTCCCTTCATCTTTGTGCAGAAACTCTGTTCTGAGAAACTCTGTTCAGGGAACGTACATCGGAAACAAAAGTCACTCTCCCTGCCCTCAAAGAGCATCTGGTTTGCATTTTGACCAGCAGCCAAAGGCTCTGTTTCAGAACTCTCACTCTTGGTAGCTCTGCCTTTTGCATCTCAGGGATTTAGGACACGAGAGGTATCATGGCCTAGTGGATAGAGCACAGGCCTGGGAGTCAGAATGACCTGGGTTCTGATCTCAGCTCTACTGCATGTCGGCTGTGTGACCTTGGGTAAGTCCCTTCTCTGTGCCTGAGTTGCTTCATCTGTAAAATGGGGGTGAAGACTGAGTCCCATGTGGGACATGGACTGTGACTAACCTAATTAGGTTGTATCTCCCTAGCGCTTACTACAGTGCCTGGCGCATAATAAGCACTTAACAAATACCTATGCTTAGGGGTTTCTCTGCAGTCTCTGATTCATCTTGGATAAATTATTCAACAGCTGTTGTTTCCTAGCAGTCAATAGCTTTGCTTGCTTCCTTCCCTTTCCTCCCTTTCTGCTTGGTTTGTGCTAGACTCTCAGCTCTTCTGTGTCTACTAACTCTATCGGATTCCCCCAGGTGCTTAGTATAGGGTTCTGCTTAAAGCAATCGATTGTTAAATTGTACTAGTTTGTATCACTCTACACACTATGGCTTAGACCTTCTGCTGTGATCCAGTCTCACTGATGTCATGCCCACAAGAGATGAGTTTTGAGAAAAAAGTATCTGTGTTGCAAGGAGTCTTATCTTATGCCTCAATCTTCTCATCTGTAAAAAGGGGATTAAATCCTAATCCCTCCTACTTAGACTGTAAACATCATGAATGTGCTTTTTTTTTGGTGGTATTCATTAAATGCTTACTATATGCCAGGCATAGGACTTCATCCAACCTATCAGGTATCTACCCCGGCGGTTAATACATTGCTGGGCAATTAGTGCCTAATAAATATCATGAAACAGCTTAATGTGAAGATTGTGTTATTAATGGCGATATAGTGGGAGCCTTCATCATGATGCGGGACTAAAACAGCAATTAAAAGCTAATTGTATCACAATATTGAATCCACACCACAAGAAATTACTTTATCGCTGAATTAGGGACTGGTTGGAAGGACTGAGGCAGTAAAGGAAAACATCCAGTTTATCCAGAGCCTGGTTGTGTGTCAGCATTTCTTAAGGCGAGACAAAATGTTTTATTAGATTAATTGTCAGATTTTTCTATGACTGAAGATATTTTTTTTCCTCTTTTACCTGGGGAAAATTATCCTCGATGCCAACAACAAAAGTTGTGTGGGAGCTAAAAGTCAAAGTGTAAACTCAGCTTACTGCAGAAGTGTTCCAACCTGAATCATCTCCACATCAGTGACAGCACTCACATTTTAAAGAGGGATAAACAGAAAAATGGGGGAAGATGTGTAGGAGTATGGAGGAAAATAAGTGGAAATATTGAGGGGGAAGGTAGTACAATGAGAAGAAGCTCATTTTTGCATGAACTGTATAAACAGCCAAGTTGAATAGGTAAACTATTAGGTACTCTGTCTTGCACAGAGTACAAGCAACGTGAAAACCAAAAACATGGTCTTCACATTGAAGCCTTCTCCCATTAACACCACTGAACTCTGGTCACTCCAAATGCTCTTTCTCCCTGCTAACACTTCTGGAGTCCCCTACAGCTGGACACCAAAGCAGCTATTGAATGTTAAACTCAAGTGGTAGCTTGTAAAGATTTTAGATATAGTGTAGCATCAAGCTGTTGCTTTTTTTAATCGGGATTTGTTAAATGCTTACTGGATGCCAGGCACTCTACTAAGCGCTAGGGCAGTTACAAACTAATCTGGTTGTACACCATTCATGTAGCACAAGGGGTTCACAGTCTTTATCCCCATTTTATAGATGAGGTCACTGAGGCAAACAGAAGTGAAATGACCTGCCAAGGTCACCCAACAGACAAATATGGCAGAGCTGGGATTAGAACCCACATCCTTCCGATTCCCAGGTCCATGCTCTGCCCACCAGGTGATGCTGGTGCTGTCAAACAGTATGGGTAGCTGTTCCCTGGTCAATGTCAGTGATATTTATTGAGTACTGACTGGGTGCAGAGCACTGCATTAAACACTGGGGAACGTACAATACAATAAAGGAGGAGGATGTTTCAGTCTAGAGGCAAAGACAGCGATGGTAAATAGACCAGCTATGCCTGAGAAACAGCGTGACTTAGTGGCAAGAGCACGGGCTTGGGAGTCAGAGGTCATGGGTTCTATTCCCGGCTCCGCTACTTATCAGCTGTGTGACTTTGGGCAAGTCACTTAACTTCTCTGAGCCTCAGGTCCCTCATTTGGAAAATGGGGATTAAGGCTGTGAGCCCCATTTAGGACAACCTGATTAGCTTGTATCTCCATTAGCGCTTAGAACAGTGCTTGGCACATAGTAAGTGCTTACCAAATACCATCATTATTATGATTATTATGTGATTCATCTCCACAATAGTTATCACTGGATGATTCTCCAGGCTCCAAATTTCATCTGTTCGTATGGCACTGGCGATGAAAAATTATCTGGTCTGTTCTTATACTCTCAATTCACTTCATTTTCATTGGTTTCCTGAGATTTTGTCCTTGCCCTCTTCTCCCTTGTAAATGTTTGCTGATCTTATTGTGTCAGATGCACTTCCTTGGAGAAGCAACACTGTGGTCCGGTTTGAGGTGGTTCACTTCTAGACTCAATGTTTTGCGTCAAACCTTTTAGTGATGTCAGACATCCACTTTCTCCTTTTAAGCCAGATTCGAAATTATTTTATCTCTCAAAAAAAAATTAGGAATCACCCCACATTTTCTTCAGATTTTCCCCCTGTGAATTAGTATGGCATTCCTCTACACATTTATCCCTTTGGGGAGATAGGTAATGCATCCACTTGGGTTCTTCTGAGATGGAAGTGGTGATGGATGAGACTCGAAACTGATTCACAACCACATCAATCATCGGTTCGAGGGTGGTTTCAGTAATAGCTTATGACAATGCCTTGGCTGGAGAGCTATGTTTCTGTCTAAATTATAATTCCACAATCTCGTATGAGAGGTATCTGCAGGAACCATTATCCAAAATGACTTTTAGGTCTCCATCAACGACTGATAAATGACTACTTGATCAGAATCCTGGGTTATAAACCTGGAGAGGATATATATTTCAAATAATATTGATTCTCCATTGATTTTGGTCATTTATTAAGGAAGCCAATAATACAAGGATAGATGATGGCAGCCTCCTAGGGCAAGGTCATTTATGCAACCTTGAGTGTTAACAAATTAGAGAGACACTTCAAGCTGATGCTCCTCTATGCAGATGAAGGTCTTCAAGGGCAGATGTTTGTATCAGTGCAAGGACAGTGAGACAGCAAAAAGCAATCCCTGTTAGGGTGATCTGTTAGTGCAATTCTTATTACCTGAATTCCACTGTGGTTCTTACTGTAGTTGTAGGCATCTTGTTAAGCTAATGAGCCTAGGGATAACATATGATAATGGCCCCATAGTAGCAAGGCATTTTGACAAGGCTGCTATTTGAGCACTATGGAGATGTAATTTGTTAATAGCTAATTCAATTTCAGCATTTCCCTTGTAAGTACACACAAAAATCAAATTAAGTGCCATAATCAAAAAGCTCGATGCTGGCATCCCACCCCATACACCTCTCCATTTGGAGCAAAACTTGGTGTGGGTTCATATTGGATCCAAATCCCCTTTCCTTTGATGTAGGTCTTTAGTTTAATTAGCTGCTAAGCTGGGATCTACTAGGGAAGTCCCACTCTACTGCTTATGCAGATCCATCAATGTCACTTACATGCAACTCATCACCAAGAGCCAGATAGACTTACAGTGAAGTAGGGATGGAAACTCAGAATTGAAACAATGTTGGTTTTATCACATCTTTGCTGGGAAGGAGATGTGAGAGAATGGTTGACAACAGAATAACCAAGTAGTTATCATGAACTGGCCAAAGTAAAGGCAGGCAAAAGGAATATTTATAGATACATTAAAGCAGTAGTTGAAATACTGTGGCATAGCTGTAATTGGTGTAATCCCAACAGAGACACCATGACTGACTCTCAGAGCAAATGGGAATCTGATACACCTAGGCTCCATCGTGAAAGGTGAAAATAAACTTTGGATAATATATGCTATTAGACTGTAAGCCCGTCAATGGGCAGGGACTGTCTCTATCTGTTGCCGATTTGTACATTCCAAGTGCTTAGTACAGTGCTCTGCACACAGTGCTCAATAAATACTATGAATGAATGAATATGCTAGTGAGTACCAAAAGAGAATCTTTACAGTTGAATGACTGATGAAAGAGTGGAGCTTAGATATTAGACGTCTTTGGCCATTTACAATAACAGATCAACATTAGCAGCCTTTCTCTCCTGAAAAACAGCTATGTTCAAACTTCCATAATAATAATAATTATTGTGGTAATTGGCAAAAACTTACTTTTAGTGCTATACTCAGAGCTGGAGTTCTTTCTATCTCAGCGCTTATTTCAGTGCTTGGTGTATAGTAAGCCCTTAAATATCATTATTATTATTGTTATCTTACCCTCTTTTGTTGCCCTCTTTGAGAATACTAGAATACACAGGTTTCATGTGAGGTTCTTGAATTTTGGGGTTTAAGACAAGTGTCTCCCATAAGGTGACATACGTGAGCAACCTTTTCACAAACAAAAGCCGATCTACACAGATGTATCTTGGGTACCTGGAGGTGCAGATCCCATTTTGAGAAGGAGCATGGCTCAGTGGAAAGATCATGCCTGGGAGTCTGAAGGACCTGGGTTCTAATCCCACTCTGCCATTTGTCTGTTGTGTGACATTGGGGAAGTCACTTCACTTTGCGGGGTCTCAGTTACATCATCTGTAAAATGGGGATTAAGAATGTGAGCCCCATGTGGGACAGGAACTGTGTCCAACCTGATTAACTTGTATTTTTGCCAGTGCTTAGCACATAGTAACCACTGAACAAGTACCACTATTATTATTATCATTATCATTACAATTCTAAGCAGAAATAGGCATTTCATGACACATAGATTAACTGAAGGCAAATTATGTTCTCACTTCTCAAGACAAGGGGGTTTGCTAAATCTAACTCTGACGCATTCAAAAGCTGATTTTGGGATTGTGAGTTTGAAAAGCTGCTTGATTTATTGGTGAGTATCCTGGGCTTGGGCATCAGAAGACCTGGGTTCTAATCCTGGCCCTGCCACTTGCCTGCTCTGTGACCATGGGCAAATCACTTCTATGTGCCTCAGTTTTCTCATCTGTAAAATGGAAATTAAGCACCTAGTCCAAATACTAATTAGACTATGAAGCCCATGTGAGACAGGAACTATGTTAGACCCGATTATCTTGTACATGTCCTAGTGCTTACTACAGTGCTTGGCACATACTATTTTTATTATTATGAAGAAACATTTCTAAAACAAAACTAATTTAAATCTTACTGTCTGCCTTAGGCCAGGGATCCAGTAAGATTGCAGTGAGGTTTGCCAGTCTTCAAAAAGCTCCTTCTCATAATAGAGCTGAAAATGTTTAAATAGAAGTATACCACATAGAGGATGCAGTATTTAATAATAATAATAATAATGTTGGTATTTGTTAAGCGCTTACTATGTGCCGAGCATTGCTCTAAGCGCTGGGGGAGATACAGGGTAATCAGGTTGTCCCACGTGAGGCTCACAGTTAATCCCCATTTTACAGATGAGGAAACTGAGGCACAGAGAAGTTAAATGACTTGCCCACAGTCACACAGCTGACAAGTGGCAGAGCCGGGAGTCGAACTAATGACCTCTGACTCAGGAGCCCAGGCTCTTTTCCACTGAGCCATGCTGCTTCCACTATTTGTTCCAGAAAGCATCCATGGACACTTTGCAAGATGGTAAACTAGAGTATATATTTCCTGAGGGTAGGGATGGAGTATTTTAAATCTAGTGTTTTCTCCCAATTGCTTAGTGCAGTTCTCTGCACATAGTAGGAACTCAGCGAATGCTACTCATAGAATAATTGAAAATAAATATTCTTTAATTGCATTACCCCAAATTTGTAGCATGTGCTTCTAGACTGTTAGCTTTTTTTCTAGACTGTAGACTCACTGTGAGCAGGGAACCTACCAACTCTGTGTGTTGTACTCTCCCAAGTGCTTAGTACAGTGCTCTGGACCCAGTAAATACTGATGTTTTGAAAACATTTTTGTTCAAAGGAAGATTGTAGAAACAGCGTGGCCTAATGGGAAAAAAAAGCTTGGGCTTGGGGGGTCAGAGAGCATGTTTTCTAATTCCAGCTCTACCACTTTTCTTCTGTATGACCGTGGGCAAGTCACTTAAGTTATCTGCACCCACCTCCTTTATCTCATCTGTAAAATGGGATCAAAGCTGTGAGCCGTATGTGGGACGTTTACTGTGTCCAACCTGATTATCCTGTATCTCCTTCAGCACATACTGCAGTGCTTAGCATGTAGTAAGTGCTTAAATTCATTCATTCAGTTGTATTTTTTGAGCACTTATTGTGTTCAGAGCAGAGTACTAAGCACTTGGGAGAGTACAATACAGCACAGTATAAGAATAAACAGACACATTAACTGCCCACAATAAGCTTATAATGTAGAAGGATAAATACAATAAAACCAAAACAAAATATCCCTCCTAAAGCTATTGGTAGAAGCCAATTTTAGAAGAAATCATAAGCCCTTACTGATGTTATGAAAAATTGATATAAAATAATTCCCACAAGAAGAATTGATAATGAAAGTTCAAGTAGTAACAAGATGAGCCTTTCAGTTAATCAGTGGTATTTACTGAGTGCTTTCTGTTCACTCTACTAAGTTCTTCCACCAAAGTACTGTGCACTTGACAGAGAGAAAGAGAGAGAATTGGTGGTATGATATACAAATAGTGACCACGATCATTAACCAGGATCAAAGGCAAAGTGTATGTGGATCTTGTAGGTAGAACGGCAGGTTAGTACACTCATGCCATTAGGTGTTAACAGGATTTGCACTTCTGCAGCCACTGCTATTAGCCAATATACGCATCTGTCACAATTCAACTACTGCCTCTTGGACCCCAAAATACATAGAGTCCTGAGGATTGATTGCCAACAGATTGGTTTTGTTATTATCCCTGCCCTATTTGTTTACTGCATCAAGTGTTTGAAAAGGGTTAATGAATGTAATTACTATACCGAGACAGATATAAATGCACACACTGCCTTTGAGCAATGACAGTCATTATTTTAAATAATTGGCCTTT
Source organism: Ornithorhynchus anatinus (assembly GCF_004115215.2). NCBI lineage: Eukaryota > Metazoa > Chordata > Mammalia > Monotremata > Ornithorhynchidae > Ornithorhynchus > Ornithorhynchus anatinus. Next base: position 22,839,895 of record NC_041747.1, on the reverse strand, counting down.
AAGACATCTGGTAGGATTCCAACCTGATCTCTCATTGACTGTAAGTGAATAAATGATTTGTGAATTTACCAAGCTCATGCCAGCATTGAATGGCAACCCATTTTTATGGTCAGATTCTGATGAGTGGGAACTTAAAGGTTACTTTAGTGGGTGATAGCAGATTTAGTCATGAGATAAGGAAGCACTAAATGAAATAGATAATCAAGGTAAAATAGTCTCTTCCCTTCTCACTGAGGAAGCATCTATCTTTCTGTCTTCCTCATCTAATGTGATTTTTCTAAGTCCACTGGAAAGGCAGGCTTTCCAGAATGAAAGATGGAATGAAACATTTTAATAGATTATTATTATTATCATTATTATAATCACCATCAGCTTATGATTACTTTGGTTGCTGTTCAGAGGGCAGTAAGAGAAGCAGCATGGTGTACTGGGTAGAGCAGGGGCCTGGGAGTCAGAAAATCATGGATTCTAATCTTGGCTCCACCACTTGTCTGCTGTGTGACTTCCTAACAAGTACCATCATTATTATTATTTCTATTATTTTTTTTGAGTTATCCTTGGGTTCAAATATCTCACATCAAAAATAAATAAAGTGCAATATTAATAAAACTTCCATAGTTACCTCATGGTCTGCATATTAACAGGAAAATGTGAGAAGTAAAATAGTTGTCCCCTCTCAAGGTCGCACCTGGAGAGTTTCCAGTGCCCTACCAGTCTCGGCTATGGGAGGGAGAGTCAAGCCGAGGCCTGTCCATTCCATTCCTAGTTTGGCCATTGGCTAGCGAGTGGCAGGCAATCTGCTACAAGTCAAAACTCCCCTGTGCTGGGCAGCAGCGGCATGGGAGAGAGTCAAGGGCGGAGACTCAAGTTTACTGCATGGAAGGAGGAAGTCGTATACCACTTTTGTATTTTTATCAAGAAAACTCTCTGGATCCACTACCAGAATGATTGCCGATGGAGAGCAGGGCGTTCTGGGAGAGATTTGTCCTTGGTGTCACTATGGGTCGGAAATGACTCGACGGCATCAAACCAGAAAACATTAGTAATACGAGAATACAATCTCCCTCAATACTTTCTAACTAGTCTTCCATGATAAATGCAAAAGACTCTCCAAGATTATTACAGCTTGTTTAAGTTGTGATAAGTATTTTAGTCCATCCCTTGCCTTTCACTTTGTGGTGGGCTCCAGACAAAAATTGTTTTCTCTGTATCAAACATATCAAGTACAGCCTGGCTCCCAAATAATTACATCACCTGCCAAATGAGTAATATAGAAGTCATTAGTCTTATTGAATTAGGCTCCTGCCTTCTGAAGACGCTGGGTTAAAATGCTATGACTGTCTCAGAGTTTTCAGGCAAAATGAAATTCAAATCCTGTGTTGAATGTCTTTACGAAGTCTTCCTAAATCTATTCTTGAAAGTGTTCAAAGCATCTAGCCTGTAACTGAAGCAGCATTTTCTAGTGAAAAGATCTAGGGCTGGGAGTCAGGAGTCTTGGATTCTAGTCCTGGCTCTGCCAATGAATTCCTTTGTAGGTCAGAGAGGCCTTTACTTGCATCATTTCCCCATTTTAGCACAGCACATCGGAAATAAGAATAACTGCAATACCCAAAAAGGTCCTCATTTCACAGGAAAAATTGAGATGTAAAGTTGTGGTAATATGAGTACACGATTACCTCTGATGCTTTCCAACTATTCTTCCCTGTGGCTTTGGGCCAGTCTTTTAAATTATCTGTGTCTCAGTCTCTTCATCTGCAAAATGGATATAAAATACCTGTTTTCTTTGCTTTTCTGACTCTGATACGATTATTTTATAATTTCCCACAGTGAATTCTCTTAGTAAGTGCTTCAGTAATACCATCATTATTCTCTCTCCCTCCGTCACTTCTATTCTCTTACATATTCTTCATCTCCTCAAGACTTGAATTCTCTCCAGTCTTTCCTTTCCTTCTCTTCCAGTTTTGGCCTCGATAAAGGACTAATCTGAATCTCCCTCTGAAGAATCAGAAAATGTTGACAGGTGTGGGACAGATATGTTTGGGACTATTAAAGATCTATGGCCGAATGTGCAGCTGGAAATAATCTTAGTCTTCAGATGGGGCTGGAGTGATGGACCATTATTCTGACGTGGACTGTCATATCCTATGTTCTCTCTAATGTACAATGTCCATCTAGTAAATAGAGACCTACTTGGCTCAGAAGTCACTTCCAAAAAATATTGATCAGGAACTTGATTTCAAGTAGTTAGCACAATACCCCATGCACCGTAAACACTCAGTAAACACTACTGATTGAAAATGAGAACACTTGGAGGATTACATATATGGAAGATATTTCTCTTTTTCTCCATGTAGGAGCATACTGAAATGGTATTTTATTGCTGTATCCACAGAAGGACATAAAGAGCATACTATAGGTGATAAATTCACATTAGCAAGACAAAGTACATAGGAGTGGAAACATCTAGGTTAGTTGGGTAGGTGGGAAGAAGTTTTTTTCTGTGGTATTTTTATTGCCCCATTCACCACTTAGGAGTCATGTTATAGGGCTTCACACTTCTCCATCTCTTTTGCCACATTACTGATGTCTTTCCATGCATATGTTCCCCCCAATCATGTAAGAAGACTCCATCCTAGAAGTGGAAAATCACTAAACAAACTTGTTTTTTGTTTTTTTTTTTGTTTTCATCTATTGCATGTTCATTAAGTTATGAATAACCACTTTGGACAGTGTGGTAAACAGTCTGATCTATTTGATTCTCTGCACATGTGTAGTTAATAAATTAGCTAAGTTAGCTATCAAAAGCTGGATGCCCTTCAATGGGGATAGGGGCAAAGTAGGTCCCAAGGAGGAAAATGATGATTTTCCATGGATACACCAAGAACAGTTTCTGGTATATGTTTAAAGAGAGATGGCAGTTTGAAGTTATGAAGTTGAATAGAGCACACGATGAATCTGAGTCAGTGCTGAATTAAGGTTGTTGGATATACACTCAAAGAGGGCAAGGATTATGCCAATTATACTCTCCCAAATACTTAGTCTAGAGTTTGACATAAAGGAAGCGCTAAATAAATACATTTGTTTGAATGATTGAAAAACATAGTATGAAAAGCATATGGTTCATATGCATGCAATGAGTAAGAGCCGAGGATGAATCCTTTGCAAAAATATGATATTTAGAGTATTATGAGGGAATGATTTGCTGTTTTGTTGTCCATGACTTAAAATATATGCGGAGAAAGTGTAATTAGTCTAGAAAGAGAAACTCAAAGATGATGAAAGGGAAAACAGTATTTATTGGGAAATATATAAAGAATGGAGGCTATTTAATCTAGAGAAAAGAACTGACAGGGTAGCAGTTTTTAATTATTTGAAGTTTTATTGCAAGGAAGATGGTGAGCAACTCTTTTTCATTTCCTTAGAGAAAACAACTAGAGTAAATGGATTTAAATTGCAGCAAGTCCAACTTAGGTGAAACCATGAGCAAGTTTTAATTGACAGTAATGGTGATGAAGCACTAGAAGGAGCTATTAAGGAAAGTTGTGGGATCCTGCATCCCAAGAAATATTTAAAAACAGAGTAGAAAGTATCTGACTTGTTTGTTTCACGTGTGACCATGAATGCAAAAGGCACTTCAGTCTATTTTGTGATGTCCACTGTATAAAGTGCTGAAGAGAATTATTAAAACATTTACAAGCAAAATAAGTTATGGCTCCTGCTCTCAAGTAGCTTTGAGTCTAATAGGAAGACAGGCTGAACTATAGAAAGATGAACATAAGATATGATATATGCCATTGATCAGGCTCAATAAACATATGCCAATATACATGTACTGACATTTGTGACAGGGATATTCATAAGCCGTGGGGTCCAGAAAGAAGTTAATCAAGGAAGGCTTCAAAATGGAGGTATGTCTTTTCCCATACCTAGAAGAGGGTAGGGACATGACTTGTGAGGAAGGAATTTCAAATGAAATTGGCTCCTGGAAATTCGATCTTAAATGGAAATTTTGTAAGTGAGAACCAATTTTCTCTCAGAAAAATAATTATATGTGGGGGATTAGATCCTGGTCCAAGTTTGGATACCCTGCTTTTAACTGAAATGATCAAACTTTTTTACCACAGATTTACTGAAATTAGATGAGTAGCATAGCTGCAGTAATATATTTACATTGAGTTAGATTTCATGATAAATTCCTCTGCATCCATTCATCAGCATGCTGGGCCAAACACTTGTATTATACTCTCCCTAGCACTTAATACAGAGCTGAGCTCACAGTAAGTGCTCAATAAATGCCATTAATTGATTTCCATATCCCACCTGACTGCTGCATTTTATTCATTCATTCAATCATATTTATTGAGCGCTTACTGTGTGCAGAGCACTATACTAAGCACCTGGAAAGTCCACTTCAGCAATAGAGACAATCCCTGCCCACACTGTTACAGTCTAGAAGTGGGGAGACAGATATCAAACAAGTAAGCAGGCATCAATATAAATAAATAGAATAATACATATATACATATGTACATAAGTGCTGTGGGCCGGGGAGAGGGGGTAGAGCAAAGGGAGCAAGTCGAGGTGATGCGGAGGGGAAGGGGAGCTGAGGAAAAGGGGAGTTTAGCTCCTTGGTAACTTCTGTGCTTCCAGCAGCCTTTTCAGTCCATACTTCACTTTGCTCCCCACATCATTTTTTTAGGATGTCTTTATGCATACATCTCCCCACGGTTAAAAAAAAAAAAGGTTCGATATCAACTAGAAACTCCAGCCCCGTGGCTCCAATGTGCTCAACCATCTCTCTTCCTCCTATTTACCTACTCTTACCCCAGCTCACAATCTTTATTTCTCTCCAACTAACCTACGTCCCTCATACCCATTTTCCCCTTGCAAACCTTTCACTCATGACTTCCCCACTCTGGAACTCACTCTGTCTTCATAGCCAGTGTAATTTCTCCCCATTTACAAAGTTCATAACATTAATGATGGCATTTGTTAAGCGTTTACTATGTGCAAAGCACAGTTCTAAGCACTGAGCACTGTTCTAAGTGCTCTAAAGCAGCATGGCTTAGCGGATAGCACACAGGCCTGCGAGACAGAAGGACCTGAGTTCTAATACCAGTTCCTCCACTTGTCTGCTGTGTGACCTTAGGCAAGTCACTTAACTTCTCTGTGCCCCAGTTGCCTCATTTGTAATATGGAGATTTAGCCTGTGACCCTCATGTGGGACATAAACTATGTCCAGTGAGATTAGATTGTATCCCCTGGTGCTTAGTTCAGTGCTGTCACTTAGTAAGTGCTTAACACATACCATTAAAATAAAAGAAAAAGAAAAAAGGAGGTCTTCGGGGAGTAATCTCTAATCTCCAACTGCTACTCCATCCCCCTTCCTCCATGTCACTTAAGCACCCAAGTCACTTGAGCTCTAATAGAATCGATTTACATACCTTTTATACATTTATTACTTCCTCCGATCTGGAGTCTAACCACACTAGAGTGTAAGCTCTTTGAAGCCAAAAATTATGTCTTCTATCTTGATTGTATGACCCTAAGCACTTAGTACAGTGGTACGTAGCATCATAAAGGTGCTTGATGTTGGGAAGTGAAAACCCATGTGTTTTAAAACAGATATAGGAGTAAAATTAGAAATACGGTAAGAGCTCTTTGCCCTAACTTGCAATGTCTGAACTAAAGGACATCCTGCATGCAGGTTTTTGAAGAAAGGTGTGATATGACACTATTCAAATTTGTATTACTCTTATAGATATCAAATAAACTGGAGAGGAAAAAGACTACCTGAAGGAAAATTTTCAAGCATAGGTCAGAGTAACTTCTTGATCTACTACATGCTCTATCATGATTTTTTTTGAACACCTATTAAGATAAATACAATATAGAAAGTGCTTAGAAAGTTCATTAGAAGCACACACCATGTTCCCCGTCATCAAAGACATGATGCCGAAAATTAGGAAATAGGGATGGGGAGCTATTGAAGGTCTTGTCTGTTCTAGGTTTCCATTAATCTAGAATAAATAGCCTAGAAAATAACCTTCTTTATGCATTTCAAGTAATTAAAAAACTAAACATAAATATATTGATACCATCATTTATGCATATTAGTTTGGGCTCCACCCATTTTTACTGCACTGTAAAATTTTTTGACCCAAATCAGCATTGTGGGATTATAAAGATTTGGCTTAATTTGCCATTATGGAATTTTAAGACCCCCCCAAATGGAGCACAATTATTTTAATATTGAGCTGTTAGTGTCATGTTAAATCACACAAAGTTTCAAATATTAAAAAAAAATCTTCTGGAATCTCATAATTTGAACTAATTTACCATTCAATGTTCCAATGCTAATTATCATAAATTCTTTTGGTATTCATTGTAATAGCACTAATTATCATGAACTTGTTTGATATTCATTGTAATAGCACCGATCATAAAGAATTCATTTGACATTTATGAGGCTAGCACATGTATTTCCTGTGCATACAACAGTAATTTGGCATCTGTAAAGCATTACTTAATGGAGGCAAACATCAAATGTTACTTATATTTAAAAAAAAATAAGAGGCTAGTCGCCATAAATTCGGGACATGAGACACCAACCAAATTGTTTGGGAAGTCATTTTCTGGACACTTCTGCTCCTTAATTGATTAATAACCTTAATTAATTGAGGTTCTTCTAACTGCCTTCAGAAAGATAGAGTAAGATGATTTGTGATAATTGCACATTATGGATCTTTGAAACTTTTCAAACCAGAATTTACTTAGGCCTGTATCTCTTCATTTTTAGAGTACTCTGGAAGTTCATTTGCATCATATAGTAATTCATTATGAAAATGTAATCTGTCTGCACTGGGAATAATCAAAAAGCTTGAACTATTTTTGGATACATTATCTGGCTCCCACAGACCTAGATTCCCCGTTAGCCTGGACCGTTTAAAGGCATCTAGCGTACCAGACTGCTGGCTCTTGGGTGCACCAACAACTGCGCCACCTCCATTGATCTTGCTGCCTGACTCCAGAAGATTTGAAAAAAATGGAGCCAAGAGTTTACCCTATTGGCTTTCCCCTACTGCTGTTAGAAAGGTGTCTGTGACTGTGACATGGATATTTCAGCTGTTAAACCAGGGGTCTTCCACAAATGCCTTAGTTTGGCTGCCGAGAGAATCCATACCTCCTTTATACAAGCCCCTGCTGCTTTCTAATAATAATAATGATGGTATTTGTTAAGCACTTGCTATGTGCCAGGCACTGTAATAAGCACTGGGGAGGTTACAAGCAAATCGGGTTGGACACGGTCCCTTTCCCACGTAGGGTCCACAGTCTCAGTCCCCATTTTACAGATGAAGTAGCTGAGGCCCAGAGAAGTGAACACTCACCCAAATATCGTAACACCAATAAGTCAGGTATACTGTCCAGGCTTAAATCCAGGGCCAATTTTACAGGAAATGATTATCTAATTAGGGATCCGAACCTTCTAATAGTAATAATAGAGAAGCAGCGTGGCTTAGTGGAAAGAGCCTGGGCTTGGGAGTCAGAGGTCATGAGTTTGAGTCCCAGCTCTGCCACTTGTCAGCTGTGTGACTGTGGGCAAGTCACTTCACTTCTTTGTGCCTCAGTTACCTCATCTATAAAATGGGGATTAACTGTGAGCCTCACGTGGGACAACCTGATGACCCTGTATCTCCCCCAGCGCTTAGAACAGTGCTCTGCACATAGTAAGCACTTAAATACCAACAAATACCAACATTATTATTAATAATGATGGTATTTATTAAGCCCTTACTATGTAGAAAACTGATGTCCTTCAGTGGCTTGTATTTATCAATGCTTCAGCTTTCCTGGTGGGAATCAGGAGACATGAGTTCAAGGCTTGAAAGTTGGCTAATCCGAGCAGAGACCACACTTGTACTTTGCAATGTTCAGCACTTCTGCCTATGCCTTTGCTTGTTACCCTCCATATGCCAGCAAGAAACATGAGTAGCGGGACCAGGAAAATGTGAACGGCACTGAGTAAGTCACAGGAAACAACATGGCCTGGTAGCAAGAACATGGGCTTGGGAGTCAGAGTTTGTGGGTTCTGATCCCCAAATCTGCAGTGTGTTTGTTTATAACTCAATTCATGTGAAAAACCTGGTTTTGTGTTTAATATTCCTCTCAGCATCTTAACCATTTTGAAGATGCTCTAACATTTTTTCCTAGATTCTTTAAATGATAATTCCAAACAGCTCAATCCTCCTTCCACATTGGTGGCATTTTGAATCAGTTAAATCTCTGAAAGATGGTGTTCAAGGCAATTACATGCACACTTTTCTGTTGCTCCAGTGCAGCTGTTTGTAAGCATCTTTTCCATTTTGGAAGGGAACTTCCTTAGAAAAAAAGAGGAATATGGAATCCAACTGGAAACACCATGAATCTGCTAAGTAGTGATAAAGTATAGCTTTAGAGAGAGATGTCCCTCTGGAACTGTGGGTACATTTTTAGAAGGAGAGAAGAAAATCATCCCCACTGTTGGTATAAGACTATTTGGGCCTCTTACATGGGAGAAATAGTTCATCCTTGTGTAAAGATTATCTCTTTGGGCTTCAATACTGGACAGGTCAGAAGTAGCTTTGTGTTAACCTCTGTGTAAATGCCAAACACATAGGGAAGGATTTTCAGATAATTTTCATGTTTTCTCTCTCATGTTGGTATTCAGTTCTTATTTTGTGCCACTACTGCTCATTCCATCCCTTTAAGCCCTCAGTGACCTTCTTGCAGATATGATATGATATCCTCACACCAACTGGAAATCCCCACTAATAGAACCTCTTCGGGTGTAAAACGGTGAAAAAAAATCACCCCACTGGCTAAATTGCAAAAATGATCATTTGAGTCAAAGAACGGGAAAACGTTGCAATATGTCCACTGATTTTATTCAGAATGGCATGGATTTGTGGGGAGGTGAAGTAGGAGAGGATTAACTAAGAGTGCAGCTCAAGGGTCTGAAGAAGTGGGAGTAGTCATTGCAATTTCAAACCTACTGGGAGGTTGAATTTCTTGGATTCCGAACAGCAGTGAGACTTAGTGGAAAGAACATGGGCCTGAGAGCCAGAGGACCTGGGTTCTAATTCCAGCTCTACATTTGTGTGACTGTGGGCAAGTCACTTAACTTCTCTGGACTTCTGTTCTTTCATCTGTAAAATGGGGATTTACTGCCTGTTCTCCCTCCTGATTAGACTGTGAGCACCAGATGAGACAGGAACTGTATCCACCTGGATTTACTTGTATCTACCCCAGCACTTAGAACAGGGCTTAACACATAGTAAGCGCTTAACAAATGCTGTCATCATCATCTGTAAAATGAGGATTCACTCCCTGTTCTCCCTCCTAATTAGACTGTGAGCCCCAGATGGGACAGGAACTATATCCAACCTGATTAACTTGTATCTACCCCAGCACTTAGAACAGTGCTAGACACATAGAAAGCACTTAACAAATACAATGATAAGAATAATAATCTTCTATACCCCCCTTGAATATTTAAGAGACATCCTAGGAGAATCAGGATCACAAAGGAAATAGAGACCACGTTCTAGCTGGTTTTACTGTTTAAAAAAGAACTAATTTTCAGGATCTCTCATTGGCATAAGGTGATCTTGTACTAAGTCAATCAAATTCAATTATCAATAATTCAAATTTGGACTGAAACAGTGTCAAGCTTGTCATCTTTAACATCTTTTCAGTTTTCTGCCAAAGCATAAAGGCTCTCACCTCCCGAGGATCCAGGATCTGCCAATTGCCACTCATTACAATTAAGACTTACTTAGATCTGACAATGGGACCAAGCAAAAGGGTAATTATCACATTTCCAAGGTATCAAAAAAAATGATTATTCTTCCCTCTTCCTCCTTGCTCCAGTTGTTCACCTTGACCCCCTTAGACACTTTGCTTGATAATTTTTTGTGTGTTCTGCGATAATGATAGCACTTTTCATAACTGCAGTTTCTGAGACAGGCAGGCTTAGTTTGAGATTCCAATTATCGTAAAGCTCTAAGCTTGGAAGACTTCCACTAACTTCAATCATTGGTACTCAGAGCAAGGCTTTCCCTGAACACACCAAAGTTTTTCCCTGTCCCTGGATGGGGATTTCAAAATACAAAAGCTGAGACAATTTTGCTCACTCAGTAAATGTGGAGTAAGGTTAGAATTCCTCACTTAAGTTCCAGAGTCTTATCTTTCTGGTTTGAGAGCCAATAAGACAAGCTTCAGTCTCCTAGCTTTTTCATTTGTCATTCACTCCAATCTATTCCTTTGTCTCCAAGCAATCAAAACAACTCCACAAGCCTCTTAATACATTTTTTTTCTTTTTGGTACTTGTTAAACACTTACTATGTGCTAGGTACTGTATTAAGCCCTGGGGTAGATGCAACATAATCAGGTTAGACACAGTCCCTGTCCCACATGGGACTCACAATCTAAATCAAGAGGGAGCAGGATTTAATCCCCACCTTTCTCCTTTTTCATTAATAATAATAATAATAATACTGGCATTTGTTAAGTGCTTACTATGTGTGAAGCACTGTTCTAAGTGCTGGGAAGGATACAAGGTGATCAGGTTGTCCCACGTGGGGTTCACAATCTTAATCCCCATTTTACAGATGGGGTAACAGAGAAGTTAAGTGAATTGTCCAAAGTCACAGAGCTGACAAGCGGCGGAGCCGTGATTAGAACCCATGACCTCTGACTCGAAGCCAGGATCTTTCCACTGAGCCGTGCTGCTTCCCTGTCATTCCACAGCTTTCTCCCTCACTGCTGCAACCACTGGAGCCTCTCCAACTCTCCACATTAAACTCTTTCTGCCCTTCAAAGGCCAGCTCAAATTCGACTTCTATAAGGAGGAGGTAAAATGAGAAGAGCAATTCTCCATGTCACTGAGCCTAGTGGAAAGAACTCCCATCCAACTACAACTCTTCCAAAATAGCACAATAAATCTATCCTGTATTTTTCTACCTAAACGTTTTAGATTGTGACATTCTTGGGCATTATAGGGTTGTGGGCCTGCTCGCTCAATGGCTGGCATGTGAGTAAATTTGAGAAAGGAGCTGCAGTGAGTGGTGGCAGTCATCTTGAAAACGAACAAGAAGGGTAAGGATAATTCCTGACCCCCAGCAGTCCTTTCTTTCCTAGTAGAAGTAATCAATCAATCAGTTGTATTTATTGAGCACTTACTGTGTGCAGAGCACTATTCTAAGTGCTTAGGAGAATACAATACAAGAGTTGATAGACATGTTCCTTGCCCACCAAGGGCTTACAATAGAGTAATCATAATAGAAAAACAGCATGACCTAGTGAAAAGAACACAGGTCTGGAAGTCAGACGATTTGGGTTCTAATCCTGGCTCTGCCAAGTGTCTGCTGTGCGACCTGGGCAAGTCACTTCATTTCTCTGTGCTTCGGTTACCTCACCTATATAATGGGGATTCAGGCTCAGTGGAAAGAGCCCGGGCTTTGGAGTCAGAGGTCATGAGTTCGAATCCCAGCTCTGCCACTTGTCAGCTGTGTGACTGTGGGCAAGTCACTTAACTTCTCTGTGCCTCAGTTACCTCATCTGGAAAATGGGGATTAAGACTGTGAGCCCCACGTGGAACATCCTGATTCCCCTGTGTCTACCCCAGCGCTTAGAACAGTGCTCGGCACATAGTAAGCGCTTAACAGATACCAACATTATTATTATTGTTACTTAGACTGTGCGCCCCATGTGAGACAGGGACTCTACCTATTCCCCTATGTCTACCCCAGCGCTTAGAACAGTGCTTGGCACATAGTAAGCGCTTAACAAATACCAACATTATTATTATTATTACTCTGTCCAACCTGATTAGCGTGTATCTACCCCAGCACTTAGAACAGTGCATGGCACATAGTAAGCGCTTAACTAGTACCATTGTCATTATTCCCTCAGATAAACTCTCTTCACTTCAGTAAGTAATAAACCAAAATCCTTACTGAAGGAATATAACAGGTTGAATTTTCAAAAAGTCATCAATCCAAATAATGCCATCTAACTTGGAAAGCTTTGGTTACCTAAATCCAATCGGAGTGATTTTTAGAAATGGAGAAGCAGTGCTGATTTTGCATTAGAGTTCTCCCCAGAACAATGAACAAGTCTCTAACTATTCAACAAGTGTTTATCAAATGCAACACCGCTGCTTTCAGAAAGATCTCAGCCGCAGAGCTATCCCCTAATTTCAGGGGTCAGGTCTACTCTGCTTGACTAGATACAGTGTGGTGCTCCAGAGTTAATGAAAACTGTTTTAGGAAGGGTTAAGGGTTAATAATGCTAATTGAACACTTTATAAATGTCATCCCAAAATCCAGCCCCTACAAGGATGGCACAGCCAGAGACAGTTAATACCAACAAAAAATAGCTGAGACTAACACTTATACACATAAGTACATAAGAACAACATAACACTTCTGCCCTAACCTGTGCTTTGACTCTACATCTTGGGCAAGAATGTTGTTATGAAATTAGGCTCAGTTCAACTGACAGTGCCAGCCTCTCTGGCTGCAGAATGATGTGGTGATAGAAGACATGGGTTGAACATGTGGACATTTGGGTGGCATTGAACACAGGTGCAAACTACAATGAATGCATTCCTTAATGCAGAGTTTTCAAAAACATAGCTCACATATTATAGAAGAACTGAATACATGTCAAATCTATATTAGTCTTATTTAAACAGATTCATTTAAGAAAAAATAGCACTAAGAAAAGTGTCCAGATTATTATCTCACCCATTAATCCAGGCATCCATGGAAAGAGGAAAAAGCTAAGTGCATATTCCTTCAACAAGTATATTTAGATTGTTTTTCTCTAGATCTTTTAGAATCAGAGGTTTTATAAGGAGTAGGTTTCCTAGGTTACCACCAATTCTGAGGAGGAGATGTTTCATTGCCTAGTATTAGAGGAAGAATTTGGTACATATCTCTTCATTATTAGCAGATTTAATGCAGATTGCATATATTGTCCATATATGGTAATAATTTTCAGACATTTAATGCATTTTATATTCACTTTGTTGTTTGATTGTCATCTTTTACCAGTGTGCTACCAAATATTACTCAGCTATAAAGGATAGGGGTCTCTATTTTTGAGAATAATGCTAGTAATACTGAATCCTATCGATGGGTGCAGTTGTGTCCAAAAAGAATGGTACATGTGAACCTGACCATTCATCCCACTTGGTGAACCCATAATGATAGTTCCTTACAAAATATCAACGTTCTCTGATATGGATTCATACTATGAAACATTCAGAAAGTAGCTGGTAGCATTTATATCTATATATACATGTATATATATATTGTATATAAGTGCTGTGTGCCAGGTACAGTACTAAGTACAGGGATAGATACAAGCTAATCAGGTTGGACACATCCCTGTCTCACATGGGGTTCACAGTCTTAATCCCCATTCCCCACAGATGAGGTAACTGAGGCACATAGTAGGCACTCATCAAATATTGATTGGAGAAGAGAAAGACTGGAGGCAGGGTTCCCAATGAGGAGGCTCACACTAGCTAAGCTTGGATGTGATAAGAGCATGGACCACTGTGGTGATTCTTTTGGATGGACAGGACAGGGCAGGTCTAGGAAATGTGGAAGAAAAAATCTACAGGATTTGGCAACAGATTAAATCTAGGGATTGAAAGAAAGGGATGAGTCAAGGGTAATGCCAAAGCCATATTTTCCTAGAGACAGAGAGGATGGTGATACTGTCAAATGTGCAGGACAGGCCACATTGAGGAAAGAGAGTAAAGCCTGGCATAAGAAAATGTGAAGGGTTAGAGATATTCTATTTGGTAATTTTCACTTGAAACCTTTTCTGGACCACTGAAATATAAGGTGTTGAAGGAGTATTGTGAAAAGAGTAAATACTGGTAAGTGTTGAAAAATGCTCTAGCTAAATGCTTCATGAACCTACACAATCACTATCATAGCCAGTGGGTAGTGGAGAATATTCCAAAATGTAAATTTGGTGATAGGTGTCTCTTCTTTCCTGAACATGGCACTTTTTTGTGTTTAAAATTGTCTTGCCTTATGACATCCAATTAAGCCCAGATTTTCATTTTACTAAGTTATATCCCATTGTATTGGAAGAGAAAGTTTCCATTTTAATGGACAGACATTATATGTAACACTTTATATCTTTCAATTGATCACATTTCTTACTTTGAAACCTTTCCTTTATCAGTGAAAAAATTAATGAAGGATATCCCTGCTTTTATTTCTGAATTTTAAAAAGTATAACTATTTTCCATCCATATGATAAAGATGTGAGGATTATAGGATCAACAACTACATTTGAAATAAACTTGAACATTTTACCTAAATTCCACAAAGCATCAATACATATTTTACCAGTTTACCACCTCCTCAGGAATTACCTAGGTGACCCATTACAAAATGAATAAAAATCATAATAATATTTTACTATTGCCTGATGTTGCTTTTCCTGTGTGGAGTTGTAGGGATTCTTAATTAAACCTCATGCATGTAGTACATGTTCAACTCTTAGGGAAAAAAAGCAAACTGTGTTTTACTTTTTAAATTAGAGTTAGGGGAATAATATATGGAATAAAAGGCAATATTACTGACATTTATTATGAGTGTGATATGTAAGGTCTACATTTTATTGTATTCTATACTCTCCCTGCCGTTAAAGCCCTACCAAAATCTTTATCTCCTCCAGGAAGCTTTTCCTGACTGTCATCTCATCTTCCCACTCTGTTCTTTGTCCTTCTACATTGTGTCTGTTCTTGGGTACATAGTCACTAAACACTTTGATACTCACCCCATTCTCAAAGCAGTTATGTCCACATCCTGATATGTTGAAGTTTCCCCTATCTCTAAATTATTTTATTATTATCTGTCTCCACCATTAGACCTTAAGGTCTTGTGGCAAGGGTCATGTTTAACAACTTTATTGTACTCCCTCCAGCACTTAGTACAGTACCCTGTACAAAGTAAGTGTCCCCAAAATGCCACTGATTGATTTGATTACTGTCAAGTTTCCTATTGTATCCAATTGTTCTGATTGATGATTTGGAGAAATATGCAATTCTAATACCCTAAGGTCACAGGTCCAATTTTTAAAGGAAGAAGCAGCCAAAATATACAGTTTAAAAATGAAATGTGTTCCAATAACCTTAGAGAATGACATTGCCAGATCAAAATAGGATGTGTGGTATGTTCGAAAGTGAAAAGGACAGACGGTAATGCAACAATTTTTATTACCTCAACTCTTCTATTGATCTCAAGTTTAGTCCTGAAGATAGACATGTCTGGTCAACCAATTTGAGTCCTCTCTCCTTAGAATGAAATTTCAAACCTTTCTGTATTTCCTTGCAATTCTTCTGCATGAAGAGCTGTCACAGAGTTCAAAGAGGTTTTCCCATTCATAGGCCCAAAAGAAGCAAGCCTTCGCCTATGAATTCTTTCCACTCCCAGAAGATATCATTGGGAGTGAACACATACAGTAGTTCTTGAAAAATGTTTCAGATTGGGAACAAATTAATGTGTTGTTGAGGTGTTCTAATCAGATATATGTTTAACCTTTCAGGATAGCTTCAGTTAGTAAACACCTTTAGGTATTTATTTATTGACAAATGAAGGGTTTTGCATCACTCCCGTAGTGTTATGCACCTTTCCAGCTGTATACCTTGAATCTCCTTCAATAAAACCTGTAATAAAAAGGCTCCAATTGTAATATTTTGTATGTACATTGTACCTATTCCAATGGAGTTATTTTATTACTTTTTCAACACTGAGGCCCAGTAACTCTGATTTCACATTCTACTACACAATGGAAGGAGAATAGCTAAATTCCGCTAACACTAAGATATTCCCACTTCAAGAGATTGATTTATTAGTTTATCATGGAGCGTGTCTACAACACACTTGGGTATGACATTTTAGGTCATGAGGAAGCAGAAATAATTATGCTATTTTGTTAAGCACTTACATTGTGGATACAAACAAATCAATTTGGATCCAGTCCCTGCCCCATGTGGGACTCATAGTCTCAATTCCCATTTTACGGATGAGGTAACTGAGGCACAGAGAAATGAAGTGGCTTCCCCAGGATCACACAGAAGATAGGTGGCGGAGTCAGGATTAGAACCCATGACCTTCTGACTCCCAGGCCCATGCTATCCACTAAGCCATGCTTTTATAGGATGCTGTGAATAGTATATGTTCATAATATTCTCTTGTGTTCATCCCTGAATGCAGCCCATTTGTAGTGTCCTTACTTGTGGTGTTGCATTTAATAATTATGGTACTTAAGTGTTTACTATGTGCTAAGCATTAAGGTAGATGGAAGATGATTAGACTGTAAGCTCCTGTGGTCAGGACACTCCCAACAACACTATTGTATTGTACTCTTCCAAGTACTAAGTTCAGTGCTCTGCAAACAGTAAGCACTGAACAAATACCACTGATTGATTGCACTGATGATTAGAGAAGCAGCGTGGCTTAGTGAGCCCTGGCTTGGGAGTCAGATGTTATGAGTTCTAATTCCGGCTCCCTCACTTGTCAGCTTTGTGACTTTGGGCAAGTCACTTAAATACTCTGTGCCTCAGTTCCCACATCTGTAAAATGGGGATTAAGATTACCTGATTACCTTGTTTTGTTGTCTTTCTCCCCCTTTACTGTGAGCCCATTGTTGGGAGGGATTGTCTCTATCTGTTGCCAAATTGTACATTCCAAATGCTTAGTACAGTGCTCTGCACATGGTAAGTGCTCAATAAATATGAATGAATGCTTAGCACGTAGTTAGTGCTTAACAAATACCAACATTATTATTATTAGGAGATGCACAATCCCTTTCCCATCCAGGAATCTAATATATTAATCTCTTTAATCCTCATTAAATTGGGGCCAAGAGAAGTTAAATGATTGCCCAAGTTCACTGGTCAGGTCAGTGGCAGAGTTGAGCCTACAATTTAGGTCTCCTGATTCCCAGCCCCATGTTTTGTCCACAGGACTGCACTATCCCTAGAGTTTTTAGGTGACAACTAGCATTCTTTAAAGAATAAACCACTTTAAAGGTAATAATGAAAGAAATAGCTATGATTAGAGATATCAATATCGACATTATGAAATGTTCTTCAGTTTAAGACCGTAGAGGATGTGTGTAGTGTTTTTATTTGTCAGCGACTATACTTTTTTAGCGATAGTAGATTGGGATCTTGAGAATAGACAGTGGAATATTGAAACACAAGGTCAAGAGTTAGATTTTATGCATATTCAGGGCCATTAATGAGCTCAAGGATTTATCATTTTCCATTTGTCTAATTCTCCAGGGGATGTCCCTTTTTTTTTAAAAAAAAAAAAAAAAGACCCCCCCCCAAATGAGAAACCCAATTTGGACCATCATTAGTGCTGCTCTTTCAGCTGAAGTGGTACAGAATTTTATTATCTGAGTAGAAGGTCATGGCTTAGTTGTACTCCCTGTGTTTCAAGTGAGCAATTAGCAAGTGTCCATGATCTCCTTACCAGTGTATATCTAGAGCACTGACTAATTACCCCCTGAAAAGATACCCTCTGGTACAGAGATACCCCTGCCCCATCATAAATCTAATTGCTTATTTACCTGATCACCTACTTTTTCTTTGTCTACTTGTTAACTCTCCAGAAAGTGTCATGAAGGCTTTTTTGGAAATAGGGTTAATGGCTCGAAGCCAAGTTTAATCATGCCTATTTTGTGCTACTAGCTCTAGAGAATGATGAAATGGAATTTTTTTTTCCAGTGCGAAGGACGTTGCTATCAGATTAATTCTCCTAGCCACAGTATTTGAACAGGCAGCATCCCAACTGGTGAGAGAGTAGTCTACTGAAAATGTACTTTCAATTGACAGAAATCTGTTTCCTCTGTTTTTTTTCCCCTATTAATCCCCTCATGACCGATATAATCAACAGTATTTGCTGAGTTATTCAGTCGGTCGTATATACTTAGTGCTTACAGTATGCAGAGCGCTGTACTAGGCGAATAACACTGGTGACTTACTGGGTACAAAACATTGGTGTGTGGGAACCTGGGCTAGAAGTAAAGAATACATTTCCTGTCCCCAAGAACCTTTCAGTCAGTAGGGGAGAGATGGAAACATTAACTTCTAAATGTGTCATTTTATTATAAAGTAAGGCAAATGATCTCTATGAATTTCATTTTGAAATTAACAACTCTCTCTGGAGTCGGAAATTGAAAACCAACACCTGAATCATAAGAAAGCTCAACTCTACTTGAAAAGTTTATTGGCCATAACTACCCTCATGTTTAAATCAAATACATGATTTATTTTAGGGTTATGTCAATGCTAAAATCTATTTGTCTAGGGAAAGAGTACATCGAATGAAATTCTACAGCACACAATTTTCTGGCTTGTAGCAATATATTACTCAAGACCTGGGGAAGCTAAATATTTAAATGCATATAGCGCTCAAGATCATTGTTGGTTTTTAACAACTAAAACAAGGTTAAGTTTACATCATGGGGATGTAGACAATAAACAAATACGCTGAAACCCAAACTCACCTTTTAAAAACAGGCTTTCATTTTGTAGGTGTTTATTATGAACAGCAAGCTTTTCACAAATGATTAGGCTCAGGATAGAAGAGTGTGGAATGGCCTGATTGTATTTAAGTTGAAAAGGACATTAAAAACTGTTGACAAGCTGTGTTTTTTTCCGGTAAAAACACAGTGACATTCAAGGAGATTTTCAGATAGTTTTCTTTCCTTACTATGGGATGATGTTCCTGTAGCTGAAATAAATATGTTTAATTCCTGGATATTGGCTTAGTGGAAAGAGCACGGGCCTGGGAATCAGAGGACCTGAATTCTAACTCAAGCTCCACCACTTTACTTCTGTGTGACCTTGGGCAGGTCACATAGCTTCTCTGTGCATCAGTTCCCTTATATGTAAACTGGGGATTCAATACTTGTTCTCCCTCCTACTTAAACTGTGAGTCCCATGTTGTGCCTCATTATCTTGTATCTGCCCCTGTGCTTGACACATAGAAAACTGCTTAACAAATGCCACAATTATGATTATTATTATAATTATTATTATTACAGGATGCCTGAAACTTCAGTTTAATATCCACATTTCCTCCACTGGGCACATGGGTAATTTGTCCCCTGCTTATCAGTAAAAGAAAAATATTGTTCTTGAGTCTTTGACATTGAGGAATTCGACCACCATTTATATCATCTTTCAGGGGATGAGAATATTTAAACTCAGGAGGGACAGATGAGGAGCAGCGTGACATAGTGAAAAGAGAACAGGCCTGGAAGTCAGAGGACCTGAGTTCTAATCTAGTCTCCACTTCTTGCCTGCTGGGTGAACTTGGGCAAGTCACTCACTTCCCTGTGCCTCAGTTTCCTCATCTGCAGGCCTGTTCTCTCTCCTACTTAGATTGGGATCTCCATGTAGGATAAGGACTGTCTCTAACCCAGTTATATTTACCCTAGCAATTTGTATACTGCTGGGCAAATAGTAAGTATTTAACAAGTACAATCATTATTTTTTTTCCATAGGTTGTAAGCCGCATGTGGGACAAGGACTGTGTCTGACCTGATTACCTTGTATCTTCCCCGCCACTTAAAACAGTGCTTGACATACAGTAAGTGCTTAACAAATATTATCATTATTGTTATTAATAATATTATTAACCTTTCTTTATCTTAGTATATGATAATTATTTGGCTATTCTGCTGATTTTCATCTGTATTTGTTCAACTTGGTGGAGATGATTGGGGATATTTCAGTGTTATAAGTCATAAGGAAACTTTAGAAGCAGATTGGCCTAGTGGATACCTCGCAAACCTGAGTGTCAGAAGGACTTGGGTTCTAATCCTGGTTCGGCCACTTCTATTCTGTGTCATCTTGGGCAAGTCACTTAACTTAGATGTGCCTCACTTACCTCATCTGTAAAATGAGGATTAAGACTGTGAGCCCCATGTGGAACATGGACTGTGTCCAACCTGATTAGCTTGTATCTACCCCAGCATTTACAGCAGTGCCTGGCACATAATAAGCACTTAACACATTCCATAAAAAGTAGTTTTGAAGCGAGAGGACCACTTTCATTCCAAGTTTTCATTCTTAGTAATTCTGAATCATTTCTTGATTCTGGATTATGCATGAGTTTAGTGAAATGAACACCCTCAACATTCTTGATGTAGATTAGTAGAATGTTTTGTCACTGCATCATTTGCTGAAGTATTATTGAAGTAACAGACCATTAGAAGCAACATCCAGTTCAATAACTTTGATGATCACTGGTTGTGAGTAGGGGCTTTCTATCTAATAGGCTGGTCATGACCTCAGTCTTCAAATTGACTGTGAAACCATAGCAGTTAGCGAATTCCATATGTGAATATGTAGGTGTTTCTGGGCCACCATCATTTCAAGTACTTCGTACAGTGCCCTGCACCCAGTAAGTGCTCAGTAAATACAGTTGATTGTTGCTGCATTGTACTCTCTCAAGTGCTTAGTACAGTGCTTGGCACACAGTAAGCGCTCAATAAATGTGATTGAATGAATGACTGATTGCCACAGAACCACTGAATCCCCATGGCACATTAGGTTCTTGGTGAGCATCTCCAAACTGAATAGTTCCTACCATCAAGACCTACATGGAATTTCCTGAGAAGCAGCATGGCCCAGTGGAAAAAAACATGGGCCTGTGAGTCAGAGGACATGGATTCTAATCCTGCTATGCCACATCTGCTGTGTGACCTTGGGCAGTCACTTAACTTCTATGTGGCTCATTTACCTCATTTGTAAAATGGGGATTAAGATTGTAAGCCCCGTGTGGCAAAGGGACTGTGTCCAACCTGATTACCTTGTATCTACGCCAGAGCTTAGGACAATGCTTGGCTCATAGCAAGCACTTAACAAATACCACTATTATTATTATTACTGATATTAATGCTTTGTGCCATTAATGGATGCTCTTCTTTGCTGAAAAGAAAAAGAGCTGCTATACAGTACAGCCGCCTAAGTCACATCAGCAGTCCAGGAGTGTGTGATTGACACAGCTGGGTGACAGCTGATTCTAAAGAATCAGAGTTAACTTCTTTCCAGCAATAGAAAGCAGAGAGATTTGGGTTGTTGCTGCAGTCAGCTTTCTCAGTAGATTTTGTTTTTATTGGCATGTGAAGTTTTATCACTCTTTTAAACTTCCAATTTCCGAGGCACACAGGCACAATTTGTGTTCCAGGACAAAAGCAACCAATGACTTAGAAAATAACCATCCTTTCCAAACTAAACTTTATGGACTGGCCATTCCAGGGTTCTCACTCTTAAACCATCAGCTCCTCAGGAAAAAATATTAAATTTGATGCCTGCTGAGTAGATGGGAACTTGATAGGAGAAAAACCCATTTATCCATGTCCTGGATGTCCTCTCTCCCACATTCTATGTCACAATCCTGGAAGAGAGCCTTGGAATGGCTGGGGAGAATCAGTTCTTTTCCCTACTGCCCTTTGATCCACCTAGAGGGGAAATAGAGATATTGAGAGGACAAGGTCAGATAGCTTTTGGGAGTCAGATTTCCTCCAGCTGTCACTCTATTTCCCTGAACCACTCCGAATTGGCAGTCATAGACCCTGTTAATGGGAATCTTGAAGTGAAATGCCCACTGGCTTTACTACATGCAGTTGGGTTGTGAGTGTGTCTCTTGTCCATATCTGTTTGTACTCTACCCAGTTGAAGGGGTTGATTTGCAAAACGTTCGTGGGTTATATCCTCTGAGTGATTGGTTCCCGGAGACAGGATATGTTTGATTGGAAGATCTGCCAATCTTCTAATGCAGTGAAACCATCATAGTGACATGGAGACTGAGAGAGAATGTTTTTGAAAAATCAAAATTATCCATCCCTGTCTGCCTCCTCCTGGCTGGGCGTAGAGAACCACTCTAGACTGAAAGCTCGATATGGGCAGGGAATGTGTCTGTTTACTATTGTATTGTACTCTGCCAAGCACTTAATACAGTGCTCCGCATGCAGTAAGTGCTCAATAAATGCAATTGGATAAATGAATGAACCACTGCTTGCACCAAAAGAGGTGGCTTCCATGCTCCTCTTCCCCCTCCAGAGTCAGAAAAGGGGTGGGGAGGAGTGCATGTTAGTGCAGACCCTGCCTCAGATGGGGGTTCTGGGGGTCTCATGTCAGTGGAGCGCTTAGTACAGTGCTGCACACAGTAATTGCTCAATAAATACTATTGAATGAATGAATGAATGAATGGAAGGGGACAGAGACGTCAGTCCTGGAGGGGTAGGAATTCCATCTCCCTCATCTCCAGTTCCATCCCCTTGTCCCTTGGTCTGATAACTAAAGTACCTTGTGAACTAGATAGAGTAGAAAGATCCAAATCCTCTTCCCTGCTCCTTTTAAAGGACTTCACCCATAAGAGATATCATAATCAAAGTGATGAAAAACCTTCATGGAATCCTCTTGAAGGCTGGACATCTGATGCCATTTGAGAAGAACTCTTGTCCTTCTATTCCTCTCTGCCCAGACATATAGGGACTGGCTCCAAAGCAATAGGTCAGAGAGAACAGTGGATATGGGGCAGATTGGAGACATAATAATTAATAATTATAATTATGGTACTTGTTAAGCGCTTACTATGTGGCAGGCACTGTATCAGCGCTAGGGTGGACACAAGCAAATCGGGTTGGGCACAGTCCCTGACCCGCATGGGGCTTACAGTCTTCATCCCCATTTTATAGATGAGGTAACTGAGACAGAGAGAAGGGAAGTGACTTGCCTAAGGCCATATAGCAGACAAGTGGTGGAATCAGGATTACTACCCATGTCCTTCTAACTCCCAGACCCATGTTTTATCTGCTATGCCATGCTGCTTCCCTGGAGCATGGACATGGATGTGGACATTGAGTGGCATTGAGTCTTTCTCCCTTGCCCACTTAAACCCCAGAGGCCTGGCATCTGCAGTCACAGAAGTGAAGGTTCTGGGGTGGAACTGGTGGGTGACTGAACTGGGACTTGGCCCCATAAGGAGTCGTTGCTGGAATCAAGAGTAAAACCAAGGTCTCTTTCTGTCGTTCTGTTTATTGGCCAAGCCTAATAGTAACTCAACATCAGGCAGGAAAAAAAGACTAGAGTTGGGACCAGAATTCATGATAGGGCTATTATCCAGTGACTACAAATATTATCTGTGAGAATTTCCTCAAGACTCTCTCGATGTTATAACCAGTGAAGCATTGACCATTTGAATAACTGCGGGGTTTTGTAAAAAATTAAAAGAAGGCTTCCTTTTTCAGAGATAGAAGATGCACTACAAACCAAATGCGTTATGATACATTTGGGGACATCAAGAGCCTTTATTTGTATTTAGGAGCATGTAATGTAGATTTAAGATCGCATCCATTATTTGAGATATTGGCTCTATATTTTCCATAGACTAATAGAGGGGAAAAACTGGGAGACTGGCACAACAAGCCCTCTAGTGGCCAAAATACTCTTTTTACATTTCAGTGGCCTTAAATTCACATAGCGTTGAAGAAAAGAACAATCTGCGTCGTATTTCAAAGGCATTTGACTGAAATTTCTCTCTACTTCTGTGTTTTAAATAGTCATTATTTCTTTTTCCTTTATTGTACTTTGATAGTAAAAACGTGCAAGCTAGATATCATCAATTTTAAGGTGACTTTTTCAACTTTTCAAGAATCCAGTCATCCTAGCAAAGGAATTGCAGAGTCTACATGAACTCAAAATAGAAATGTTTTAAAATGGTCTTAAATAAACCGTGCATATAGATGTGCATACTTTACTGCTAAAGCACTCATTTCTTCATATAGTCGCTTTCTAATCACTTTAATTTTTGGTTGATTTGGCACCTGTTGTTCCCTGTTGGATTGTAAGCTGGGTTCTTTTTGTGTGTTGTTGTTGTTTTGTTTAATAGTATTTACCAAGTGCTTACTATGTGCCATTCACTGCACTAAGCACTGGGGTAGATTAAAGCTGATCAATATGGACACAGTCCATGTCCCACGTACGGCTCACGATCTTAATCCCCATTATACAGAGGAGGTAATGGAGGCGCAGAAAAGTTCAGTGACTTTCCCAAAGTCACACAGCAGACAAGTGGTGGAGCTGGGGGTAGAACCTAGGTCCTCTGACTCCCGGGCCTGGGCTCTTTCCAATAGGCCATCCTACTTCTCCTGAAAATACACAGATCATCTCTAGTATCTCTCAAGCAGTTAGTACATTTTGGGAGTTGTTCTTCTTCTCCCAAGCAGTTATTCTCCCCCCATTAGTCAACCATTAAATGTTATTGTTTGATTGGGTCATCGTTAAAGTTGGCTAGATTCTTACCCAGAGCTATGCCATTTTGCTTAAATTTGTCCTTTGGTCCATATATAGAGCCTATCTTCTTCCAGTACTGTGTTTGGCTTCTCTCTATCATTTCTCTCCACACTGCAGCTGCTCAGATATCTAATCTTTTCTCTGCCCATATCCTACCAAATGAATGGATTTGTGGCACAGATCAGTATATGTGCTTAGTACATAGTAAATGCTCAATAAATACTATTGAAAATTATTATTGAATGTTATTAAGGGTGTCGTCTGATCTAGGTTGGTCATTGTCTGACATTTACTGTTGGCCATTGGCTCACTAAGAAATCAGTAAGAGAAGCAGCGTGGCCTAACTTATAGAGCACGGGCCTGGGAGTCAGAAAGACCTGGGTTCTAGTCCCAACTCTGCCACTGGTCTGCTGGGTGACCTTGGGCAAATCACTTCACTTCTCGGTGCCTCAGTTACCTCCTCTGTAAAATGGGGATTATGCCTGTGAACCCCATGTGGGACATTATGTCCAACCTGATTGCCTCATATCTACCCCAGTGCTTGGAACCTTGTCTGGTACATAATAAGTGCTTAACAAATGACACAGTCATTATTAACAAATGACATAAAAAAAGATCTGTGTGAGAAACTGGTATTAACTGTAATAGGCCAAAACTCTAATGGTTTTGGTGTTTGCCCTGCAACACACACTTGTCATACAAGCTGCCAGCGGAAGTTGATGAAATATAGGATAAGATTCAAATTAACCTAAACAAGTGCCGTAGTTGAATTCAAAGTAATCCTATTTTTAATCAATACCTATTTCTCAAAAACTAATATGTGTAAATAAGGATTTTTTTGAAATGCTATAAAAATGAATCTTAGTTTGATTTATTCAGAATTCCTAGACACCAGATCACCTATCATTCTTGGATATAGAGATTGGATAACCCAAATTAGTTGATTCAAAAGTCCATATGCGTTTCTTCTCGTGGCTTGTTTCAAATTAATGAGGTTTTGTTGTATTTACCCTTCCTATTATTCTAATGTCTCTGCATTCTATCATAGTGCTTTCATTCTAGTAAGATCCAATTCATTGTAATTTTAGAGTAGGAGAATCAAGCAGGCAATTGTAAATAGCTATAATTATTATTGTTATGTTTGCTATTGTAATTCTGACTGCGAGTAAACATTTATTAAGACTCTGCCATATGGCAGGCTACCTATTCTAAATATTCAGATGCTCTGATGAACTTTAATGGCATTTTATTCTTTTTCCATGCTGCCTTTATTGTTGTTGCTTTTTGTGTTTTCCCAGCTAAAGCTAAATAGCCCTTCCACTGAGCTCCTATAGTGTCAACTTACTTGCGGTACCTTGATCTCCTCTCTCTCACTGTCTACCCCTTCCTCACACCCTCTCTCCTGCCTGAGACATTGACATCTCCATCAGACCACCACATTCCCGAGCCTTAAAGCCCTTCATGTCTCCTCCAGGAAGCCTTTCCTCACTAACTTCTGATCTCCCCACCCTATTCTCACTTCCTTGTTTCCTATGCATTTGTGTTCATACCCTCGAGGACTTTGATTCTCACTCTACCCAGAGACCACTCATGTACATATAATCATCATAATAAGTTTGGTATTTATTAAGTGCTTACTATGTGCCAGACATTGTACTAAATCACTGGGGTAGATACAAGCAAATCAGGTTGTACACAGTCCATGTCCCACGTAGGTCTTACAGTCTTAATCCCTATTTTACTGATGAGGTAACTGAGACATAGAGAAGTAACTTGCCCAGGGGCACACAGCAGACAAGGGACAGAGCCAGGATTAGAACCCAAATCCTTCTGACACCCAGGCCCATACTCTATACACTAGGCCTTATGTTGTCCGTCTTATTCCGTCTTTCTCTAGCTGTAATTTATTTTATTGTCTATCTTCTCTACTAGATTGTAAAGAATGTCCTTCCTCTTCATAGCCAACAGTTGATACCTCTCCCCACTGACAAAGCCTTATTAAAAGCACAGACTAAGTGCTCAATAAATAGGATTGAGGGATTGCCACCTGTTTAGCAAGAGGTAAAACACAAAGAAAAGGCATCAATAAAATGTGTATCTTTTATCGCAGAGAGCAGGACTAGCTCTTGCTGGGGATCTTGTTGCAGTAGTATTTTTTTTAGCCCTCACTGTTTGCAGATCACTGTATTAAACTGGGAGAGAATACACAGAACATGGGAATTAGTCCTTCAGGAGATTCACAGTCCGAGAGGGCTCACTTTGCTCTTGAATGTGAATTGAATTTCTTGAATATGAAGAGCTAGCTTAACATTCAGAATCAACCAAAGGTATTTATTAGACATTTATTTTGTGTAGTTAGAAGTTGAGCCCTGCTCAAAGGTACTTACATTCAGAAGGGCCAGACATCTAATTTAATTTGCCCACTAAGGTATTGCTACCTGTATCTGATTGACTCAGCTGAACTCCTGAATTCAGAGTGCACATCTTAGGGCATCAAATAATTCAGCAGGAACCTGACATTCCTCTTTGAGACTGTGAAGTACATATAGTTAGCACACTTAAGGGTTTGGGAACAAAGGTGTCAAAAAATCCTTGTTGTAGATTAATTGGCAGTAGTGATCATCATAATCATAAATGGTATTTAATGAGCACTTATTTCATGCTAAGTGCTGTACTAAGCACTTGGGAGAGTTCAGTACAACAGAGTTGGTATCCATGTCCCCTGCCCACAGTGAGAGTAAAATCTAGAGTGGATCTCCAAAGGTGCTCATCAGGTCTTACCTCATGCAGTCCTCCAGAAATGAATTTAATATGACCCTCAAAATAAGGAGAAATAATGTCCTTATGTACCCACAATACCTTAGATAGCAAATACCTGTTTTCAGAGGATTTCCATTCCCAAACAAATCCACCCTATCTGGGACAGAGGAGTGTTGAGCAGCTCTCTTCTGGAAGGATAATAAACCTTTTTGTAATGAAAAAATCGATAGAAGTTTGGGAATTTACGTCCACCTGTGACATTGTAGATTCTAAACTTTCTGATGAGTTGTGATTACTATTAGACATGAGAACACTGGAGATCCCAGAGCAAGCAATTATAATCCTTTTTCTTTCTACACAATCTGTCATATATGCATGTGACCCACATATCATTTTTATAAACATAACCATCCTGTTTTATAGCATTGGCTCTACACTGGTAGAAAATCTGTGAAGGGATGAATCTGAGAGAGACTATTTGATCTCTGTGCTTTTATGAGGGCCATAACCGAGTGGAATGAGCAGAGTAGCTGTGCAAGCTGAGAGGACAGGAAATATTTTTTTTTTCTTATGTTATTTGTTAAGCATTTACTGCATGCCGGGCACTGTGCTAAACACCGGGGTAGATGCTAGATAATCAAGTTGGACACAGTCCCTGTCCCACATGGGGTTCACAGTCTTAATTCCCCCATTATAAATGAGTTAACTGTGGTACAGAGAAGTGAAAGGACTTCTCCAAGGTCACAGAGCAGACAAGTGGCAGAGCCGGGATTAGAATCCAGCTCCTTCTGACTCCCAGGCCAATGGTCTATCCATGAGGCCATGCGGCTCCTCTAGCTGTTGCCTCTGTGGTTCAAACTTGGGGTCATGTTGGATGCTGGAACTAAAGTCTCCTGGATTCAATTCAGGATGTTACCACACATCTTTATACTCTTCTGTTTTCCTTATAGGTAATTTATTTTAATCTCTCTCTCCTCCTCACTGAACTGTAAACTCTTCAAGGGCCAGGGATCATTTCTTCCAACTCCAGGGTATTGTGCTCTCCGAAGTGCTTAACAGTGTTCCACATACAGTAAGCACTCAATCGGTAGGATTTATTAATTGAATGAAGTAAACTACTGGAACCCCCCCTTCAACCGCCTTGAAGTTCTTGCTTGTCAGGATGCCATCCAGTGAGAAAGGCAGCAAGCTCGCCTTTCACCACTGTTAAAATGGGTAGTTGCAGCCCTGAGGATTACACAGGCGCTTATTGTGTGGCACTCCTGACTTGTTGCTATCTGAGTGTACAACTAGCTGAAAGATTGATGCCATATAGATTGCCGTTCTTTTTTGTTGTTGTTGCGGGCTTTTTGTTTCGTTTTGGTTTTGAGTTTTTAGTTTTTGCACCCAGAGCTAACAGCAACTGGCGATATTTAGAGCTAACCAATGCTTGAGATAGCTGAAAACTGGACATTGAAATGAGTGAGATGCAAATTCCCTCCTCACATGAATGATGGTGATGACATTGATGTTGTTACATAAAGGAAAACTCTCTGGCCTTTATCCTTCCAGCTATCTGGCAATGTTCTTATTTCAAATTACCAATGAAAAAATCCAATTTTTAAATGAAGGAAAGGAAGAAGTTTGGCTAAGTGACAAGACCATGGACTTGGGAGTCAGAGGTGCCGGTTTGTATTTCCGGCTCTTCCACTTGTCTGATGCGTGACCTTGGCAAATCACTTCACTTCTCTGTTCTGTAGTTACCTCATCTGTCAAGTGGGAATTAAATCCTCCTCTTTCTGATTTAGACTGTGAACCCTATGTGAGATCAGGATTGTGCCCAATCTGACCCATCTGAGCCCAGTGCTTAGAACAATGCTTGGCGCATAGTGAACACTTTACAAACCATAAAAATCCCGGTAGAGTTTTTCCCCAATTTTTCACAATTATAAAATGTGATCACTATCCCTTCCATACATACTACAAGGGCACTGAATCTACTTCACATTGCATTTCTGGTTGTAAATTTAAACGT
Source organism: Ornithorhynchus anatinus (assembly GCF_004115215.2). Lineage (NCBI taxonomy): Eukaryota > Metazoa > Chordata > Mammalia > Monotremata > Ornithorhynchidae > Ornithorhynchus > Ornithorhynchus anatinus. Next base: position 22,810,733 of record NC_041747.1, on the reverse strand, counting down.
ATCACCAGCATTAAAGACCCATTTCCATGTGTGATTTTTCTCTTAAGAATAGATGTCTTTTCTGAGAAAATGTCTCCAAGATGCACATATGTCTTAGTCTTTCAGTTGTGGCTATCATTTAAGTTATGCTCGGATCTGAGCTGCACAGAAAGCTGCATGGAGTCAAGATGATCAAAACACTTTGTGCTGGTGACACACACTATTGATTTAGTTATACAATACAGCCTTTTCAAATATCTGTTTTATATGAGTAAATACCCAAAATGGGAACGTCAAATCTTTAATCAAAAGATTGACTGAAATGATATTGCCCTGCCTCCAGAAACTTCCCTGGCTCTTTGCAAAGCTTGTCTCATCCTCAAGAGCTATTACCACTGAATTTATAGAGGACTATTCTCGGATGAGGAAGTGCAGAGAAAAACAAAGGGGACAGGTTTATTACACAAATAAAAGGAAATGTTATTTAGACCATCTGAATCAGGGTGGTACCATCATTTTGGTTTCCCTTGGATCATTGTGGGCAGGGAATGTGTCAGTTTATTTTTGTGTTGTACTCTTCCAAGTGCTTAGTACAGTGCTCTGCACACAGGAATCGCTTAGTAAATCTGATTGATTGAATGAATGAATGGGTGGGAGAGAGAAGCAGTGTGGATGAATCGATAGAACACAGGGCTGGGATTCAGAAGGCCTGAATTATAATCCCACCTCCACCACAAGCCTGTTGTGTGACCTTAGGCAAATCAATTAATTTCTCATTTGCTTCCTCATCTCTAAAATGGGAATAGAATAGCAGTTCTTCCTCCTCCTCAGACAGTGAGCTCCATTGTGTCCAATCTGATTATCATATATCTACCCCAATGTTTAGCCAAGTGCTTGGCACATAATAAACACATAACAATTGTTAGTATTATTATTATTACGGGCAGGGAACGTGTCTGCCCACATACCGTACTCTCCCAAGTGCTTAGTTCAGGGCTCTAAACACAGTAAGTGCTCAGTTAATATGACTGATTGATATTGTGGGCTTTGCTTGAGTGCTGTCAGAGACAGGATTTACCATTTGGACTCTGGGGAAGTGGTCCCAGCTCTGTGGTTAGGTTTTCATTATCAAAAGGGCCACCCCTCTCCATTCTTCCAGCGGTAAAGTCTGAAAGCCATGCTAGCTCCTTTGGAAGCTGTTCTCTCTCTAGCTACCCTTCATCTCCAGGGCGAAAAGCTAGCAGATAGGTCACACAGTAACAGTAGAAAGAGATACAGCCGCATCCTCGACAATTCTCTCAACTCCCAGAAGCTCTGGGTGTTTTCAGTTCCACTCACTGCTAAAAACTTGGGAACTCTGTTGCTTGTCCACAGCCCCAACTCCCCACAGTCAGCCTCCTCTTTCGTTTCTGCAACCTTCTCTCTCCTTTGACAACTGTATCACTTCCCCTCACTTTCCTCTCTGGGACAATGATCTTAAAGGGAAAGCCACACTATCTTGGTCAACACCAATACACTTAGGGGCAAGTTGCTAAAATGTTTGAAATTTGAGTAGTATGATAAATCTGATCTGCTAAAATACTCAAATTTCAAGCATCAAAATGTCACTGCCCAGGAAAGAACATTAAAGGCTGGCGTGGCCCCTACAGAGAGCTAAAGTCCTAGTTCAACCTTAATGATTGGTGCCCATCCTGCATTAATCTTAGCACCATTGCCTGCCAACGTAAAGATCTTTATCTGGATCTAATAATAATAATGTTGGTATTTGTTAAGCGCTTACGATGTGCCGAGCACTGTTCTAAGCGCTGGGGTAGACACAGGGGAATCAGGTTGTCCCACGTGGGGCTCACAGTCTTAATCCCCATTTTACAGATGAGGGAACTGAGGCACAGAGAAGTTAAGTGACTTGCCCACAGTCACACAGCTGACAAGTGGCAGAGCTGGGATTCGAACTCATGAGCCCTGACTCCAAAGCCCGTGCTCTTTCCACTGAGCCACGCTGCTTACACTCCCAATTCGTTCTTTAGCTATCATTCTTCAAGAAAACAGTAACTAGCTTGGGTATGGAGAATGACCGTGCTACTAATTTTCCAATTACCAATGAGCCTGGCCCATTAATTGTTCAAGACTCATTTTGTGAATTTGACATCTGGTTGTTTCTTTGGGACTATCTCACCTCATCTGAGGTATTCATTCATTCTCCTATTCATTCTTCTTAAATATAATTCTGTAAATGTCTTCAACTGGCTTGACTTGCACAGAGTACTTCCTTCATTTTTTAAATGACATCGCTCACCTTTCAGCCAAGTTTTCTAATATGTGCAACAAAATGGCACTTTGAACCTCTTTGATTTGTGTAATCGTCTGAGGCATGACATTGAGGATATAGGGTTTATTCCTTAGGGGATTGCTCTTTCAGTTTGTATAGCTTTGCGATTGTTATTCATGAAGCTTGTTATGGTGGAGATAATCGTAGAGATCCATGGCTGGTAAATGTGTTAACTAAAAAATGTAAATAAAATGGATCTGACTACATTCAGATTATTAGATTACTTTTTTTCCTTTTTTCCCCCCCTCTCATTTGTCTATCAATTTCCTTTTGCTTCTTTCAACCCTAATACTTCCATCCACAGTACCAAGCCTAGTGATCATATTGCTCACATCTCTGCTCTGCTTAGAACATCTTCACTCTTCAAATCTTTTTTAGGGTTGGAATAAGTACCTTTCTGCCTCTTTGGTTTCCTGGGAACTGAGTGCATGGCCCCTGAGAGTGTCAGAAGAAAGCCTCAGGGAGGGGTGCTGGGAGGCTAAGTGTTCTTTACTAAAGTTTCAGGCAAGTAAAAATAGAATCAGAACAGGTTTGAGGAGAGATTTCATCTGGCTGTGCCTTAATCAGTCAGATTTATAGAATGCTTACTTGGTGCAGAGTACTGCATAAGAACTTGGGAGAGTACAGGAGAGTAGACATGATCCCTTCCCTCAAGGAGCTTACAGCTAGCAGGGAAGATAGACACTAAAATCAGTTTCAAGTTGGGCAAATGATGGTATATAAAGAATGTAAATAAGTGCAAAAGTACAGTGTGAAGACCTGAGCATTTTAGACTAGAACACAAGTGAAATTTCAGAATAACTGTGTATTCTGGTCTCTGTGGTCACCCAGAGTGGAAACAAAATCTACACCGTAAGAAATCAAGGATTATGTTCGGAAACAGTTCGAGGTCTTCATTTAAGACTGGGCTCAGGTCCAGCTACACTGGGCATTCGTCCGAAGAAAGCAACAGTTAGGTTGGGGATGTGACGGTCACTGCATGTTAACTTTGTATTATTATGTGAAGTTGGCTGCATATTACTGTTGTTTCTCTTAGGATTCAAGAATCCTTTTCCAAAAAAACCTTAATAACTAATATTGGGAATCACTTTAGGTTAATCCGCAATGCATAGAACATCCTAATTCATCTAAGTCATTTCTCTGTAATTACCAAATGGTAATGATTCGTATTGATTGATTGATGGTTATGTTTTGCCATTTAACATTAAGTACTGTCCACACATGGGCCACAATGATCAAGCAGTGTATGAGCCCTGGAATAGGATCTATTGTACTTTCATTTGGCATGGTATGCCGTACTGTCTTGGGGAAGCACAAAATTAAGAAGTGACTCTTCATTCCTATCTACATCTTATGGTATTTCTTAAGTGATTGCTATTGTCAAGCACTGTTCTACGTGCTGGGGTAGATATAAGGTAATCTGCTTGGACAGAGTCTCTGTCTCACCTGGTACTCACATTTACCTGACTAAGTGAGCTTACATTCTAATGTTTGTCGATCCAAGTCAGACCCATTTAAAAAGCTGGATGATACTACTGCTATTCAGTGACTTTGTTCTGGGGGTGGGTGTTACGCATAGAGCAAACTGGCTGACTCTCTCTTTGGTCTTCCACCTCATTTTCTAGAAATTCATCAGCACTGTTTAGATAGCAGAACTGTAATGTGAAAATTGGTAGCTGGATGCACCATTTCCCCATTTCAGGGTGGTATATGTATGGTCACTCTCTCTTCTGTTTGATGATACTAGAATTGAGGCTGGAATTCTATCGACATGTAATAATAATGATTAGGGTATTTGTTAAGCACCTACTCTGTGCCAGGCACTGTAGTAAGCGCTGGGGTGGATACAAGCAAATTGGATTGGACACAGTCCCTGTCTCACATGGCGCTCACAGTCGCAATCTCCATTTTACAGATGAGGTAACTGATGTACAGAAAAGTGAAGTGTCTTACCCAAGGTTGCACAGCAGACAAGTGGCAGAGCCAGGATCAGACCCATGACCACTTGACTCCCAGGCCTGTGTTCTATCCCCTATGCCATTCTGCTTCCGAATGTGACAGATACCCCCTTCTACCTCATATAAACATAAAGAATGTCCTATCAAAAACTTGTGGATTTACAGATTGCAGTAATTCATACTGTTTTCAAATCTGCTCTTGGTCTTCTTGTCTTCCTGTGATCTTTACTAAGAGAGAGCCATCCTGCTCTTGATTGTTGCATGTCAAATTGATTTCTCCTTCATTTATGAACAGTTCTGCATTACACTACTTGAGAATTAGCCCAGCTATGCCTTCATATCAGTTGTTTTACTTTCCCCAAAAGGTTCTAGTTCTTCAGGTTTGTTGTAACCATTGTGCATAGTCTGTTAGAACTGCAAAGTGGCTCATAATTTTCAGCATTGATATAGGGGTGTGTGTGTGTGTGTGTGTGTGTGTGCGCGCGCGCGCGTGTGTGTGCGAAGTAAAATAGCAGCTACAGGTAATCCTTGATTTAACTCATTTTGAGTTATGAGAATGGCAGTTAAAATGTTTCTAAATTTATACCCTGTTTCAGCAGTACAATATATCAGTCAATCAGTAATATTCATTGAGTACCTACTGCATGCCGAGCGCAATTATAAGCATTTGGAAGAATAGAGTAGAATTCTTAGACCTGATCCCTGTCCTCAAGGACTGCCCTGCAGTACATCAAAAGAAACAGACAGAAAAGTAAATTTCAGATAAACAGGAAAAAGAGTAAGGGTTATGGGAGGTTGTGAGTACTTAAATGCTCAGGTAGAGAATATAAGGTGGAGAGGCAAGAAATTAATTGGGGAAGGCCCTTCTGGTTATGACTTTACAGCCACAGCCCCCTTTGGGCATTAGCTCTGAGAACATGGCCTTTCCAGGGGGACAGGAGGCTTGGGAAAATGACAAATGAGGAGATGGAGAGGGAGAAACAAGGGGAGCAATGTTACCTGACCTCCAAGTGGAGTCACCAAAAGGCTCAAGAAACCCATTTTATTTCCTATGGTGTAAATGGTGGCTACACTATGGTGTCACCTCTAGGAATCAGTATGTTTTGATTAATACAGACAACCTAATTATAACTGATTGAATACCCATTTCTGGGTAACTGTGGTCAAAATAGGGTATCCTACCAATTCTAGCATTGTTCTTGTGAGAAAATTGAGTTAATGCACATTTCAACTTGACACAAGTTTGAGGAACCAGTTGTGTTTTAAGTAGGAGGACTGGATATAATTGATAATTTGCTCAAGTGCTTTTTTCCTCATCATTATTATTAACAGTATCTTTTGACCACCAACCACATTCAGAGCTCTTAGGCTCTTTTCGTGAAATCTGGGAACTTTTGAATTGAAACACTTTTCTAGAATGAAAGCTAATTTTCACCCGCTTCTAAACCTTGGCTTGTATTCTCAAACATGGTTATGCAAGTGGGTTGACTAAAATGGGATGTGTAAAATAGATAAACTTCAATTTTCCTCTGCAGAAAGGGGATTAATTATAAACAATAAGCTTCTGTAACAGATGTTATATTTGCAATTTATTATTTACAATTAGGGCACTTTTCCCCCTCTGGCAGTTTGAGGAAACATTTTCAGATATTATTTATCTATCTTTTCTGTTAGGCAAAAATTGATTTACATCAATTACATATTGCTACATATAATTTTAGTGAAAACAAAATCAGAGAATTAGAAGGCCGGAAGGGTCCTGTCTAAAGGCAAGGTGGCCTTTATATAAGAATAGCTCAGAAAGGATTTCAGAGACAGAGCTTCTACAAAGTCCCACAGTAACTCACCAAGTGAAACACATTATCATTTATGGCGTGGTCATGTCTTCTAATCATGTCTGTGTTGTATACAACTAGTTAATAAACCACAAGCATTATTTTGGGAACAGAATGGAAGCTGGTTTACAACACCAATACTGCCCTCCATGTGCTCCCCAGCTAATTAAAGATAGCACAGGCAAGATTAGAAGACATAATCATAGAAGCACAGAACAAACACATGCAGAATAAAAATCCACCTATCAACAGGCTTTCTGGGCTTTCAGGCTAGCCAGGCAAGGAGGATATTTGTCATTTCAACCGGTATTTAATCTTCCCTCCTGGTCAAATAATTCTTCCCTGTGCTAGATCTGTGTCAATCTATTTAAAATCCACTGCAGTGACCCAATTTCCCATCCTGTCTTTTAAGATTAAAATAGTTGGGGGAGATGGGAAAAGAGCAAAAAGGAGACTTTCATAGAGTTGGGAAAAAAAAAATCTCTCTTTAGCATAACACTTCAGTTGTTGCTGCCTGTGAGTCACCTGAGAGGGAAGTGTTATCCAGCTGTTAGAGCAAAAAGACTGGCAATAAGGATGCTGAGAATGGCCAAGGATTTGCTGATTGACCTTGAGCAAATCGCACAACCTGTGTTTGCCTCTTTGGATGAAAGGTGCCATGTAAGTGAAAGTTCCACTATATTTTCTGGTAGTGAATATTTCTTGTTGACATTTTTGCAAGTGTTGCTATCTGTGATTTCTTAAACGATCAGCACTTAAATATGATTTTTAAAAATTATAGTGCTGTAGAATAATCAGATTTCTCACAGTGGAAAAAAAAAGAGACCGCATTCCACTTCTTATAATTTTCCCCCCTTTACCTACTAATTTCAGTGGCTTATTCACAGTAGTTACCCAGCCTTTAGTACCCCAAGTCTGAAGGTCTTGATAAATATTGATTAAGGATAGAAATAGTAGCACACAGGACATTATAGAAGATGTTCACTTTTAGAACCTATGTAATGGGGTGATTGATTGTCATGCACTAGCACTGTAGTCCTTCAGATTTGGGAACTTTGAATCAAGCTGAGGATTTCAGTTTGAAGTATTTTTGCTAAATTGTTTTTCTTGGAAAATAATGCTATTCCTTTGGTTGGACTGAAAAGGTAGAATGCTTCTTCTCCTGCTGGAGGGAGAGCAACCTCAGTTCAATGTAGAATGGCTAGAGTGTCCCTCAATTTTAAAAGGCCAGGATGCAATTTTACAAAGTCACTGTAAGAAGATGCCCACTGAACATCCTTGTCATATAAATTAGAGTAGGCACATGAATCAAAACACCTACCTAGCAGCAGAGATTGAGCTTGGGGGACACAAATCTTGCCTTCTTGACTTAAAAACAGGAGGGAGTTTCTCTTTCAAACTTTCTGGCTCTGCAGTGGGCCGTCACTGAACTTAGTGAAAAAAGAATTGCTCCACTAAAGAGATTAGCTGTCAGTTAAGGGATGGGCAGCTGCTGCTTCTTAGTACAAAGGCTGTTGAAGCAGGATTTCCATGTGCAGTTTGGCAATGACAACAATATTAGAAAGTTGTTTGGATCAAAGCTATGAATACAGAGGAGGCAGATGAGATGAAAACAGAGCATGCAGTGGAGAACCAGTCTATATGAATGTGCTGCCAGAACAGGAAAATAGAGGCATCTAGAGGAAATAAACCTCTGAGTCAGTTGAATTAGTTCAAATGCTAGGAGAAATGGCACAACAAAGCTGCCTTTCACCAATAAAGCTTTTTATTCCAAGGAGAAGAACTCCATTCCTTCTAGTGAAGTTGACTGCCTGCTTTTGCCTATGAAGAGGAGAAACTAAAGAGATCCTGTTCTTTGTTATTTAGTCAGTCAATGGTATTTACTGAGCACCTATCCATTATGTCTGCAGCATTAGGGTATTATGAGGAGTTACCAGAATTGAATACATGATCCTCAACCTTGAGGATTTCACAAATAAGAACATGAAAGACACAATTCTGTCATTATACAAAATTAGTCACCTGCATCTGGGAAACCCCATCCTGATTAGTATGTATCAAACCCAGGGCTTAATACCATGCCTGGGACACAATAAGTGTTTAACAAATCCCATTAAAAAAAGTGGTCCCCACTCTGAATAGAACTGGGAAAGGTGGAACAAAGAACAATCAAGATGTACAGAAGGACTATTCTACATTTTAATATCTAATACTTACTAAAAAGGACATTAAAAATGCAGTGTGTTCTGTCCTCATAAACAGAATATTTGTATATATGAGTCACGTTATTTGCTCCAGAAACCAGTCACCTCTGCTGGAGAATACAGAAATCTGATGAAAGGCAGGGCATTTAAAGAGAATTTAGGTCTAGGTCAGGCCAGTAAAATGTCATTCACAATGGGATCTTTCAGTCGCTAGACAGAAAAAGAGTGAACTTGGTTTATCAGACTCAATGGCTGCTGTCCATCTGATATTAATCATTTCACTCTGTTTGAATGGAAATTTCCTCCTGGCTTCTCAACTTGAAAATCAGTGTGAATGAAATGCATCATTGTTTTAGGCAGTATTAAGCATCAATTTGTACATTAGACAAGTGTTAGAAATGTGTTAATTTGTGGTGCCTCCAGGATCACCTTTGAGACAATTTGCATTCACACTGGAATATTTCTAGCATAAATGGCAAAAGCACTAATTTTGCATATCTTAATATGGGAGCTAGATGCACACAATTGGCTAGAACCCTTGAGAAATCATCTGCTCTAGCCTCCAGGCAAGTTGAACGAGTAAACCATCCAGGACAGATGGTTGTCTAGTATTTCCTTTAAAATTCTACAAAGATGAAGATTTCACCACCTCCTAAGGACCCTGTATTATCACCCCAAACACTAAGTATTTCTTCGTGTCCCTCAAGTTTTGATTTAAGCCCTTTAGAGTGGTTGTTGAAAAGTCACTATTCTTTCCGTAAACAAACCCAAAAGATTTTGCTGTTAAAGAAAGTTATTTTGCGACTCCTTAACCATCTCTTCAGACTGCCCTAATGCCTTTGATCTTTCCTCAGAAGAATTATTTCCATATCCTTTTGGTCACTATTCTCAGATTCTCTCCAGTTTTTCTTCGGGATGTAGAACTAAGCACACTAGTGGAAGGTTGTATTTTGCCCTACTGATACCATGGTCCAGTTAATACATTCCAGAACTTGAAGTGTTGTCTCTCTCTGACCTCCAGAGGATTATTTCTGCTTTACTTATGCTTGATCAACCTTGCCCCATCCTTTCTTGATTTGGATTTTTATCCCTATTGAAATTCACCATTCTTTTGTAGACCTATTTCCCCCCACCCCCACCAGGTTTTTGAATTCATGTAAAATTTTGCACCTGCTTTCCAAAGTATGACAACTCTGACGCATTTTGCATCATTTACACATTTGAGGGGCAACTCCCAATACTTTCCTTCAAGTCACTAGTGAATCATGATATGAGAACATGTTGAAAAAGTAAAAAATAAGGGACTTCAGGGGACCGAAGGCTTGTATCTTCTATTTTAATTGCATGGGCACTGAGATCAATTAATCATAGAAATAAAGACATGATTAAGGTCTTGTTTAAACTGTACTGGAGTTAAATTGTCATATAATGAACGGAGATTAGGTACGGAAATTTTAAAAGGAAAGATAATCAAGAAAAAAAGCAATTAATGTTACAATAATTAGAGTACAGTCTTTTGATAACAGGGCAGCCATAAGTAGTAGTAGTATTTATTAACCAGAATAGAAGTTGCTCTAAGCAGAGCTATGTGCTGGGAATTTCTAAGGTGGGAATTAGACACAAACTTTTGCCTTCAAGGAGCTCGCAGTCTAAACATCTGCCTCCCCCATTTTTCAGGATGCTATTGCAAAAACAATCTCATATGACTATCCAAAGAATCATTTCAAACTCATCAGGACACTCCTAACACTTTAGGAACATTCCCAGTGGGAAAAGTATTTTTGGTGGTAGATATTAAGTGCTTACTATATGTCAAACACTGTTCTAAGCACTGGGGTAGGTACAAGTTAAAGAGGTCGGACATAGTCCCTGTCCCACATGAGGCTTACAGTCTTAGTAGGAAGGAAAACAGGAGAATTGAGGCACAAAGAAGTCTGGTGACTTGCCCAGGGTCACCCAGCAAGCAGTTGGCAGAGCTGGGATTAGAGCCTAGGTCTTCTGACTCCCAGGCCCATGCTCTTTCCACTATGCTGTGCTGCTTCTCCAATCAGACTTTGTATCATTTTGTAATACTTTTTAAAGTAGTGATGGTATAGAAAACTCTGCATTGATCTGTTGCTTTTATTCCCAAGTAGTACTTATTTATTTCTGAAACTTTGTATGTTATATTAATATTATCCATCCTCTAGATAAAATGATTTTGGTTGAATTATGGATTCTATAAATACGGAACAAACATTGATAAGATTTCTTCAGTCATTCTGCAGTTTTAAACCCACTGAGATCCACTTGAGACTCCAAAATTATACAAAACTTGGATAACCCTCTTAATGGTGTTTGTTTAATGCAGGCTTTGAAGTTCCAGAATCTTGGAGAGAATTTGCTTCCACAAAATCGGTTCAATAAGATCAACTTTTATCTCTCTAGAGACGTGTTGAACAATTTTGTTCACACAGCTCTAGGAAAGAAGAAATGAAGTCTTGATTGATACAGATTGAAAATATATGGCTAAATCATTGCCTTATTGAAATTGGAGTTTCATACCATCTGGTAGTGATGGTGCCTACCCCCAACAACTTAACTTACTTTAACTATAAAATTGTAATCATAGTAATGACTCACTTGATTAATTCTATTCATTTCATAATTCCATCAAATTAATTTTTCTTAAATGCAGATTCACCAGGGCAATGTCCTTGATGTTTTCTTCCTTAAGAATTGTGATTCAGATATGACACTGTAGAATTGAAGACCAACTATTAAAATTGTCAGATTTATTGCTGACTGCTGATGCTCACTCTCTTTTTTCCCCCCAATGATATTTGTTAAGCGCTCACTATGTGCCAGGCACTCTACTAAGTGGTGGGAAGATACAAGATAGCCAGGTTGGACACAGACCTTGCCTCACATAGGACTCACAGTCTTAATCCCCATTTTACAGATGAGTTAACTAAGGCACAGATAAGTTAAGTGACTTGCGCAAGGTCAGAAAGCAGATGTGTCAGAGACAGAATTAGAATCAGCATGGGCTTGTGGACAAGTACAGGCTTGGGAACTAGAGGACCTGAGTAAAATGGGAATTCAATACCTATTCTCCTCCCTACTTAGATAGTGAGCCCTATATGGGACAGGGATGTGTTTGACCTGATTATCTTGCATCTTCCCCAAAGTTTACAACAGTGCTTAACACATAGCACTTGACAAATACCACAGTTTTTACAGGGAAGAGAATTGTCGGCATCATAGAATGCCTTTTCCCTGGCCTGTATTCCCCCACTCCATTATTTTAGGTACAGACAAGGTGGAAAATCTGGCTAGTCTTAATATAAAGAAAAAAAAATAGGCTAGACAAACCATCAGCCATGTCAAATTAGGTCCACAAACTACTGTTTAAATGATTTTGAATGAAGTCTCATTGTCGAATAAAGCTTGTAATTACTCAAACATACAAAAACATTACTTCTAAAGCAACCATTCATTGTCAAATGATGATCCCCTTAAGGAGAAATGTATCACATTTGTTTACATGGGAAGTGTTAGTGGAAGTGCATTGGAAAGGGACATTTTATTATTATTTTGATACCATTGTTGGTGTGTATGAGCACCATTTAAATAAATCAAACAGTGACAATGGCAGCCCTTATTCCTGGATAGACCTTTCTAGCAATTACTTTTCAGTTGAATGAAACAGATTGATTTTAATTACTTATGCCTTTCACCTTCAACTGCAGTAATTCTAATACCTGGTTGTCTTGGTAGTGTCCCTCTCTTATTCTCCATCACATTTACACTTCGAAATCATTCTCTAATTTGGGCTGTTCCTCTCTGATTTAACTCTCAATGAGGTTTACTTTCTCTATGAAATTATCACTCTCTTCATTTTTATTTCGGCTCCCCAAGATAGCTTCATAATTATAAAGAAGCTAGTAGCTTCTGGTAAACTAAAAATAGAAGAAATAAAAACAAATCTGGAGTTTGACAAGTGAATTCATTAAGTTGAACTTGATTCTTCCTATTTTGAAGGACATGTGAATTCAAGTATGTGAAGTCGCGTGGCATTAAGTGTCAGCAACTAGAACCTATTTGAGTGAACAGAACATTCAAGCTGTCATAACTTAAGGTGTAATGATGGTGATTATAATTTTAAAATAATTTCCCCCTGCAAATCCCTCACCTTCATAAGACGGGAGTATCAAGTTTATTGTAACTTTAGAAAAACTTTTTGTCTCAATCTCTTTCATTCTTTTTATATGTTTCATTATATTTGCCTCTTCCACTGTCTTATATAACTTACGAATACTATGGATGTTGATATTCATCTATAAATTCGGATATATATATATATATATGTATGCACAAATGTGCTTTGTTCCAGGAGAGAAGTGCATTGTGTTCACTTTTTCAATTTCCCTTAAGGTAATCTTTTTGAAAAGACAAAAGATAATTGCCAACCAAAAGGGGGAAAAATATCACTGTCATGAATGAGTAACTTTTTTGTAAAAAGCTTTTAAATCTAGAAAAGAGAAGCAAATCATACATGGGAAAACTACATCATTTTTACCTGACACTTATTTTTCTTTTTCTCATAAATATATGTAGAAACAGGTATGTCATCTATTCCTTAAAAAAGGAATATCCTGCTTTAAAGGCAATTACAAATATCTCCCAGGTGGAAGCCTTAAGTAATCCAATAAAGCTTTTATTCCTAAACTTTCACCCATAATCCCAGAGGCTTGTAAAAGAACACGCAAATACAATACACACACACAAAAAACAACACATGCACACAGGATTAAAGTGAGAACATTGCAATTTTTATCCTTCTTGAAACCAAATAAGAGACATATGGCCACATTAGCTATGAGAACCAAACATACATTGAGCTAGAATTTAGTCATCCTTGTTTCAAACTAAATATCATTGAGTTCTTCAAGGAAGTCATGTATCTAATTGTGCCTTTCTTGGCCACATTTGATGCCGCGCCTGCTGGCATAGATTTGGTGATGGCACAAACCACAGCATGGTGGGAACAATACTCGGATTCTGATTGGGTAGAAGCCTTGTGTATAATATTCTCCAGATTGAAGAAGCTTTAATCACCAAAAGTCTTTAAGACTATTATCCAGGAACTTCTCTATGTCAGTGCCTGTGGTGAAAAGACAAGCAAGTGATCTTTATTGCTTTGCTGAGTTACTACAGAATTCGTAAATATCTAGTTTGGTGGGAGTTTCAAGTCAGACACGGGGCTGAGTGGGCAGATTGTCCACAGTGATACATCCAGCCTCTTCATGTCCAGATAAAGGATGACAGCAGGATACAAAGGCAACAAACAATTAATTTGAGGGTGAGGATTTCAGGATCAGAGATTCCAGGGATGGATGTGCTAGGGAGGAGACTGGATCAAGTAATCAATCTTATTTATTGAGTGCTCACTATGTGCAGAACACTGCACTAAGAGTTTGCAAGAGTACAATATGATGTTCCTGGGCCACAACAAGTGTACAGTCTAGATGAGGAGGCAGACCTTACTATAAATAAATCATGGATATGTACATAAGTGCAGTGGGGCTGAGGGAGGGTGAATAAAGGGAGCATATCCAAAGCAAGCATGATGCAAAAGAGAGGAGGAGGAGGAGAAGAAGAAATGAGGGCTTAGTTAAGGAAGCCCTCTTGGAGAAGATGTGCCTTCAATAAGGCCTTGTAGGTGGGGAGAGTGGTCATCTGTCAGATATGAAGAGGGAGGGCGTTCCAAGCCGGAGGCAGGACATGCGGTAAGAGGTCTGTGGTAATATAATAATGGTATTTGTTAAGCACTTCCTATGTGCTAGGCACTGTACTGAGCCCTGGGAAGCAGCGGTAAGATAGATGAGATGGAGGTACAGGGAATAGGTTGGCATTAGGAGGAGCTAAGTGTGCGAGCTGGGTTGCAGTAGGAGAGCATTCATTCTTTCAGTCGTATTTATTGAGTGCTTACTTTGTGCAGAGCACTGTACCAAGCGCTTGGAAAGTACAATTCAGCAACAGATAGAGACAATCCCTCCCCAACACCGGACTCACAGTCTAGAAGGGGGGAATAATGATAGTATTTGTCATGCGCTTACTATGTGCCAAGCACTGTTCTAAGCACTGGGGGAGATACAAGGTAATCAGGTTGTTCCACATGGGGCTCACAATCTTAATCCCTTTATGGCAGATGAGGTAACTGAGGCACAGAGAAGTTAAGTGCCTTGCCCAAAATGATACAGCTGATGAGTGGTGGAGTCGGAATTAGAACCCATGACCTTTGACTCCCAAGCCGGGCTCTTTCCTCTAAGCCATGCTGCTTGAGGTGAGGTAGGAGGGGGTAGATGGGAATAAGGAAGAGAGATGGAGCCAGATGCCTAAAGATTGTCTCCAGGGACTCTGTCACACACCAAAGCCCCAACCAGCAATCAAAAGTCAACCTGGGGAAGCACAGACACAGATTTAGCTGGGAACGTAGAAGCGTAGTCAGGGATGGACTTAGAGATATACCCAGAGGCAGAGGCTGCAACCGGAGATATAGCCAAGTAGCAATTAACATCCTCCAAGTGGCTGCAGGCACAAACGTTAGATTTACATGACTGTCCCACAGAGCTCCTGATTTCTTTCCACAGAAACCACGGGTTTCCCTAAAGCCAAAAACTACAGCTAAGGAAGCCACCAGAGTACTACAGAAAGATCCAGAGAGGCCCGAGATAGTGACTCACTCACCAGTTCTTTCTTCTGATATCTGCTCCTGTTCAAACAGTCTCACTGCTGAGAGCTGAAGAGGACCCTCTCTAGGAGGGAGAAGCCAGGCCCATCAGGATTTTGTAGAAAGCCTGAGACCATGTCCAGGATTTCCATCCCTTAGTGTTCAATCAGCAGGAAACCCCACCCACAAAACAGTAGAGGGGAAATGAATGGCTTTGCTGTCAGGGCCTCAACCATGTAGCAACAGTAACAGACTCATAATAGAAATGTCATGTTATTAATTATTATTGTACTGTGTTTTTCCTCTGGACAGTAAATTCATTGTGGAGAGGGAATGAGTCTACCACCTCTGCAATCTGAGATAGAGAAGCAGCATGGCATAGTGAATAGAGTATGGGCCTGGGAATCAGAAAGTCATGGGTTCTAATCCTGGCTCCGCCACTTGTCTGCTGTGTGACCTTGGCCAAGTCACTTTACTTCTCTGTGCCTCAGATTCCTCATGTGTAAAATGGGGAGTGAAACTGTGATCCCCACGTGGGATAGGGACTGTGTGCAGACTGATTTGCTTGTATCCACCCCAGAGCTTAGTACAGTGCCTGGCACAGAGTAAACGCTGAACAAACACCAAAGAAAGGTACATGTTGTCTTAGTTATCTCAGTTTTGTTTCACTGAATGAAATGCTACCGTAATTATTTAAAAGGTAATCTTAAGGGGAGGGGAGAATCATTCTCATTATTTCCTTTTGAACTTGGGGAGCATTCTCAACATGCTACATAGTCAAAGAAAATAGGCAAAAGATATGAAACCTCCTCCTATAATGCTGGACATCTAAACCCGCTGTTAATTCAAGTATTTGAGTTAGCTGAATGGAGAAGCTGCACCCTCCAAATTCTTCAGCAGGCATTAGAACGGCAAGATGGTTAACCTGTAAAACATACTAAAAGCAATTTTACATCAAAGGGAACTGAAGGGGAGTAATAATAACTTGAGAGCAAATCACTCTTTATAGAAGCTTAACCCTTTCATAAAGGTCATAGTCTCTACACTGTAGTCACAGGAAAGGGTATTTCTATAGCTGAATGATCAGGAAAAGATCAGAAATGAAAAATTGTATGACTTAAAAATGTCTACCATGAAACTGCAACACAGAGGAAGTTCAAGAGATGATCAAATGCTTGCTATTATACAGGGTAATACCACTATGTAATGGTTAGATTGAGATGATATACTAATGAGTAGAAAGAGAATTAAAATTTTAAATTTTAACCCTTTACTTCTTATTGGAATTAGTTTATCCAGCATTGGGGTCATCATGGTCATATCTTGATTGTCATTCGTTCATTTTCTGACTTCGGCTTTGTAAGGAAAATGTTTCCCATTTACTCTTACGTGGTAAACTGAAAAATTACTTTGTAATGTAACACTAATTTAATTTTGAAAAATGAACGAGGTAAAATTTTTGCAGTTGATAGTCCCTCATTGGATATGATAGACCAGACTCAATCCAGTCATGAAGAATTTCATACAGAGCTACTGGACAAAGGAATTGATTTTATTGCTGGGAGTTGGGGAAGCATTACTTGCTCTCCCTCATCTTTACCAGTCGTGTTTCCCCTGGGCCACTGGTGGGAGCGAACAAGCAGACAGGCAGAGGTGTAGTACATCAAAAAGTGCAAGAATCATTTTATGTATAAAGCCCATTTTTGGAGATCTCAGTATGGTGCTTCTTAATTTTCATAGTTATGTAACTTTCAGGGAAGCAACATGGGCTTATGGAAAGAGCTCCAGTTTAGGGGTTAGGAGATCTGGGTTCTAATCCCAGACCTGCCACTTGCCCCCTGGGTGACCTTGGGCAACTCACTTCACTTCTCTGTACCTTGGTTTCCTCATCCATGGATGGTGTCCTGAAGTGATTATCTTGTATCTACCCCAGTGCTTAGTACAGTGATTGTCACATTGTAAGTGCTCAATAAATACAACAATTATTATTACTAAATTCTAAGCACAGGGCTAAGTGTGCTTTGCAGAGCGTAATCATATTAAACCTCAGTCGCTGTCCTGTATGGGGCTCACGGTCTGAGGGAGAGGGAAAACATGGATTCAACCCTCATTTTACACATGAGGAAACAGAACATAGGGGGATTAAGTGAGTTGCCCAAGGTCTGACAGCAAGTAAGTGGCAGAGACAGGGTCAAATTAGAACCTGGGTTTCTTGACCGCCATTCTCCCCAGCACCTCCCAGATTTCTCTGGGGAGCATCCTGTCTATGAGTGATGGCACAAGGGTTACATTATCTTATGCTTCTCTTCAATGTTGAAAATCTTTTCCTCTATCAAGGGGAATATACCTGTATGTGTCTTTCTACGGCCGCCACCCACCCCGGACAACCTCAGGGCCCCCCCGCCGCCACAGGGTTATTTGGTCTTGAGCTCTGGGACACTCTCGGCCGCTGGCCGCTTGACTTTGAGTCTGATCGGGTAGGGTCGGCTCGTCCCCCGACCCTGGTCATCGCCTGCTTATTAACACTATTGTAGTGTGCCTTACTGTAGCATGTTGCTATATTTGCGATCTCGCTTTTTATTGTTTATTGTCGTCAGATTTTGAATTTGATCAGGTCGCCCCTTAATCGAGTCTACCCCCGACCCTGGTCATCACCCCTTTTATTAACACGACGATATTGTATCATACTGTATCATGTTGCTATATTAGCACCACTGTATTGTATCATATTGTATCATGTTGCTATATTACCGATTTCGTTTATTACTGTTTATTGTTGTCAGTGCTGCCACCCACCTCTCTGGCCTCGCCATGTCCCTCCTCCCCCCCTCCCCCCTCCCGCCCCTTCCTATCCTCCCCTTCCCCTTCCCCTTCCCCTCTCTCGCTCAGCTCTTTCCCGCTCTCTCCTCTGTCTCCTCCCCCCCTCCTCTCTCCCGCCCTAGAACCCCACTTTACCAGCGCTACCCCTCTTCCCCCTCCCCCTACTCTTCCCCCCACCAAACCCCCTCTTCACCCCCTCCCCCCTTCTCTCTTCCCCACCCATGCCCCATCCCAGTCCTCTTGTCCCACCGCCACCCCTCATCCCCCTCTCCTCGTCCAGGGCCCCGCCACCTCCTTCCCATCCAAACCCTCCCCTCCCCCCGCCCCTCCCCCCCTCCTCCCCTTGCACCCACAGCTACTTTCAAGTGTGGCCTCTGGAACCCCCGCTCTGTTACAGGCAAGCTACCTTTCATCCATGACCTTTTCCTCTCCCGCTCTCTCCTCCTCCTCGCCCTTTCGGAAACGTGGCTCTCTCCCGAAGACACGGTCTCCGCCGCCGCTCTCTCCGGCGGAGGCCTCTCCTTCTCCCACTCCCCCAGACTCACCGGTAAGGGAGGAGGCGTCGGCTTCCTCCTCTCGCCCCGTTGCCGCTTCCGCACTATCCCTCCTCCCCCCTCCCTCTCCTTCCCCTCCTTCGAAGCCCACATCATTCGCCTCTACCACCCACTCCAGTTACTTGTCGCCGTCATCTACCGCCCTCCCGGTCCCACCTCCGACTTCTTCAACCACCTTGACCCCTTTCTCACCTTCCTTCTCTCCTTCTCTCTGCCCACTCTGATCCTCGGAGACTTCAACATCCATACGGATGTACCCGACGACTCCTCTGCCGCCCGCCTGCTATCCCTCCTCGACTCTGCCGACCTCCTCCTCCACCATACCGCGCCCACTCACCGACTCGGTCACACCCTCGATCTTGTCATCTCCTACCGCTGCACTATCTCCTCACTCACCAACTCTGAAATCCCTCTCTCGGACCATAACCTTCTCACCTGCCTCATCTCTCACACTCCCTCCCCCTGCAAATCTTCGCTACTGCCCCACAGAGACCTCCGCTCTCTCGATCCCATCCGTCTTTCCAATAGCATCTCGCCTCACCTTGCCGCCCTGTCCTCTCTTCCCACTCTCGACGATCGGGTCTCCGCTCTCAACTCCACCCTCACTACTCATCTCGACTCTCTCGCCCCCCTTTCCCTCCGCCGCTCTCGCGCCACTAACCCACAGCCCTGGATCACCTCCTCCGTCCGCCTCCTACGCTCCTATGCTCGAGCTGCTGAGCGCCGCTGGCGAAAGTCCAAGCACCAAGCCGACCTCACACACTTCAAATTTTTCCTTTCCTGCCTTAACTCTGCCCTCTCCTCCGCCAGGCAAAGCTTCTTCTCCTCCCTCATCGACACCCATGCCCGTCACCCCCGCCGATTGTTCCGGACCTTTAACTCTCTCCTTAGGCCCCCTGTTCCTCCCCCTCCCCCATCTCTCACCCCTAATGATCTGGCCACCTATTTCCTCACGAAAATCAACACGATCAGGTCTGAGCTCCCCAAAGTCACCCCTCCGCCTCTCCCCTCCCCCCCAACAACCCCCTCCCCTACTTTCCCATCCTTCCCTGCAGTATCCTCAGAGGAGATCTCCTCCCTCCTCGCAAGTGCCACCCCCTCCACCTGCGCCTCGGACCCCATTCCCTCTCACCTTCTTAAAACCATCGCCCCTGCCCTCCTCCCTTCCTTAACTTCTATTTTTAACCACTCAATCTCCAAGGGCTCCTTCCCCTCTGCCTTCAAACACGCCCACGTCTCCCCCATCCTAAAAAAACCCGCTCTTGACCCCACTTCCCCCTCCAGTTATCGTCCTATCTCCCTACTACCCTTCCTTTCCAAAATCTTAGAACGAGTCGTCTACAATCGATGCCTAGAATTCCTTAACTCCCATTCTCTCCTAGACCCCCTCCAATCTGGCTTCCGTCCCCTCCACTCTACCGAGACTGCTCTCTCTAAGGTCACCCATGACCTCCTTCTTGCCAAATCCAATGGCTCCTACTCCATTCTGATCCTCCTTGACCTCTCTGCTGCCTTTGACACTGTCGACCATCCCCTCCTCCTCCGTACCTTATCTCACCTTGGCTTCACGGACTCTGTCCTCTCCTGGTTCTCCTCTTACCTCTCTGGCCGATCATTCTCGGTCTCCTACGCTGGAGCCTCCTCCCCCTCCCATCCTTTAACTGTTGGAGTTCCTCAAGGGTCAGTTCTTGGCCCTCTTCTGTTCTCCATTTACACTCACTCCCTCGGTGAACTCATCCGCTCTCACGGCTTTGACTACCATCTCTACGCAGATGACACGCAGATCTACATCTCCGCCCCTGTCCTCTCCCCCTCCCTTCAGGCTCGCATCTCCTCCTGCCTCCGGGACGTCTCCACCTGGATGTCGGCCCGCCACCTAAAACTCAACATGAGCAAGACTGAGCTCCTCATCTTCCCTCCCAAGCCCGGTCCGCTCCCAGACTTCTCCATCAGCGTGGATGGCACGACCATCCTTCCCGTCCCGCAGGCCCGCAATCTCGGTGTCATCCTTGACTCGTCCCTCTCGTTCACCCCACACATCCTATCCGTTACCAAGACCTGCCGGTTTCACCTCTACAATATCGCCAAGATCCGCCCTTTCCTCTCCACCCAGACGGCTACCTTACTATTACGGGCTCTCGTTATATCCCGGCTAGACTACTGTGTCAGCCTTCTCTCTGACCTCCCTTCCTCCTCTCTCGCCCCGCTCCGGTCTATTCTTCACTCCGCTGCCCGGCTCATCTTCCTGCAGAAACGATCTGGGCATGTCACTCCCCTTCTTAAACAACTCCAGTGGTTGCCTATCGACCTCCGCTCCAAACAAAAACTCCTCACTCTAGGCTTCAAGGCTCTCCATCACCTTGCCCCTTCCTACCTCTCCTCCCTTCTCTCTTTCTACCGCCCACCCCGCACGCTCCGCTCCTCCGCCGCCCACCTCCTCGCCGTCCCTCGGTCTCGCCTATCCCGCCGTCGACCCCTGGGTCACGTCCTCCCGCGGTCCTGGAACGCCCTCCCTCCTCACCTCCGCCAAACTGATTCTCTTTCCCTCTTCAAAACCTTACTTAAAAATCACCTCCTCCAAGAGGCCTTCCCAGACTGAGCTCCTCTTCCCCCTCTACTCCCTCTGCCATCCCCCCTTCACCTCTCCGCAGCTAAAGCCTCATTTTCCCCTTTTCCCTCTGCTCCTCCACCTCTCCCTTCCCATCCCCACAGCACTGTACCCGTCCGCTCAACTGTATATATTTTCGTTACCCTATTTATTTTGTTAATGAATTGTACATCGCCTTGATTCTATTTAGTTGCCATTGTTTTTACGAGATGTTCTTCCCCTTGACGCTGTTTAGTGCCATTGTTCTTGTCTATCCGTCTCCCCCGATTAGACTGTAAGCCCGTCAAACGGCAGGGACTGTCTCTATCTGTTGCCGACTTGTTCATCCCAAGCGCTTAGTACAGTGCTCTGCACATAGTAAGCGCTCAATAAATACTATTGAATATTGAATGAATGATCATTCATCTGCATTTATTTTCATGTAGGTCTTTTGGGGAAAATGCAAATTAAAAGAATAATAAAACTATATTTGGAAGTAATGGTATTTGGGCTAGCATATAGAGAAAACATGAATGAAACACAAGACTTCACTTGAACTCCACAGTCTAAGGGAGAAACTAAAATCTTTAAGGCTTTAGAACAAGTGGGTGTGTGTATATTTGTACTTGCAGAACATTGCCACTAATTCCTTTTTGGCTCAGAAAATAGCTTTAATTATGCATGTCTTTTTTAACTGTTTTAGTATTCAAGTATAACCTAGAAATAAAATCACTTCCTCCTTCTTTGGCTCATGTTCTTAATAGAAAGCAATGGTGCAAAGTTAAAATTGCTAATGTAAAGAAATGATTTATTTTAGTGTCTGTTCCCCTCCTATAGACTAAGCTCCGTGAGACCAGGGAACATGCCGATCAACTCTGTTGTAGTGTACTCTCCCAAATGCTTAATACAGTGCTCTGCTTGCACTAAGTCCTCAATAAATACAAGGGGCCAATTATTTTTGTTTGAGGCAAAAATTTTTGTTTGCTTTCAAAGTGTAGAGTGCATGATTGCCACCCTTTCCTCTGATTCCACTCCTTTATCTGAAAAAGCCCAATTAAATACTTTTCCAAATTGGCTATAGAGAAATATATTTTCATCTTTTGAACCTTGACTTATTTAGTCCACAAAATCTCTCCATTTTATCCATCACTCTACCCAAGCCCAGAAGTTTGCAAACAATTCACTTGGCCTTTTTCACTTCAAAACCACAACAAATGATGAGTAAAATCAGAAATAAATGTCTTGGAAAATGTTTTTCTTCATTTTATAGTCCTTCTTTATACCACTTTAAAAATAATAAAAAAGAAACCAAGCAGTATAAGATTTTAATAGGTACATAGCAAATGATAAATGATACAGTGGAAGTAGAGTATAGGTGATATATTATTAATTCTTTACATATAATATTGATGTGGGATATAGCAAACCATGAATTAAACAAAGGACAGCAATTCTTCATAGACAGGAAAAACTCTTGATTTTTGTTTCTAAATGGGCACATCTGGAAAGCTTAGGCCAATGATAATATGATGGATTGATTGTTACAAAGGTATAGTTACCCTTCAGTTTATGGAGAATTCAGTTTTAGAGAGTGTTACTCAAATGTGTTTTAGAATTGCAAATTTAGTTCATGTAAATATGAATGATTAAAGTTGAAATTTCTCTTATGGTTAATGGATAGAGCACAGGCCTGGGAATCAGAAAGACCTGGGTTCTAATCCTAGCTCCACCCCATGTCTGTTGTGTGACCTTGGGCAAGTCAAGTGACTTCTCTGTGCCTCAATTCCCTCATCTGTAAAATGGGGATTAAGAGTGTGAACCTCATGTGGGACATGGACTGTATCCAACCCCATTACCTTGTATCTACCCCAGCGCTTAGAACAGTGCTTGGCACATAGTAAGTGCTTAACAAGTACCATAATTATTTTTTTAAATTATCATTATTTCTTTTAGCCAACATCATGCTAATCTGTTCTTAAAGGAATCTTTTAAAGTAATAAGGTGCCATAGGACAAGATCGTTTCTTTTACTCATTTTCAAGGCTGCCAAGCTGCAGTCCTTCACTAGTTTCTTTAAGTGCTTTGAATTCTTTTGTAGAATGTACTTTGATAAGTACCACCACTGGAAGTGATTATGATGTTATTTTCTTGTGCAGCTATTTATATGACTCTAAGACTTGTCCTTCCCTTAAACATCACATTGAGATTGTGCAGTATTACCACTGGAGCCATCTAGCCTGGTACTTAATCTGAAATGACAAAGCAGAAATGCAAGCACTGAGGTCCAATACGTTACCATCACTGAGGCTAAACTGGCTATTTCCCAGCTCCCCCCAGGGATAGAGACCTGTGAAGGATGAATAATAAGATAGTCAACTAACGTCTGCTGGTGAATTCAAGTGGGATAATGACTTGCGGCGGAAATATTGACAGGACTCAGTGAGGAAGTCTCAAACGATTGTTTTAAACACACTGGTTTCTGGGAAGTAGAAGCAATAGACAAACATAGCAATTGCAGAAGCTGACATTTTTTTTTTTTGTATAGCACATGGATTTAAGCCTGTTAGGTGAAGAGTTAGAAACCCAGTGACAGACTTTGAAAGTGATCTTTTTAGTTTGTTTCTATTATGTAGTCTAGACATGTGTATGGCTCATGTGATTTTTATGTTTGAAGACGACACCTCTCCGAGACAAATGTTATCTTTGAGTGCAGATGTGGTTGAAATGGAACAGTATGTTTCTAACTATTGCTTCCCTGGGTTACCTACATAAAGATGGCCTTTTCTGAACTGTTGCACTTGACATTTGCAGTGCCCAATTTGTTTTTGATTCTCCTGCTAACTATCACTGTCTGACACTGAGCTGGATTATCTGCCACCAGTCTACAACTGTGCTATGTTGGGTTGTTCTTCAAAACATTTCTTCTCCCTTTTCTTGTTTAGACCTGCCATTACTACAATAAATAGTGCTTGTTTGAATACCACACTTTCATCCTCTAATAGAATGATTTTCCAGGATCTCTTCTATAATCCCATCTAGCAGCAGATACATGATAAATATATATGAATTTATATCTGTATACACAATGCAGCTGAACTGCACACTGATTAAATGTGATGTCTATGACAGCTTGAGCCTTATGGAAAATTGGACCCTTTTGAGAATGCAGATGGGAATGCATCTTCTATCTCTCTTGTATTGTACTCTCCAAAGCCCTTAGAACAGTACTCTTTACATGGCAAGTACTCAGTAAATTGATGCATTGATTGCTTAATTAAGCCAAAATACAAGAGGAGAAATAAGGTCTTTTGGGCAAGGAATGTGCCTTGTGCTTTTGTTATGTTTTCTCAATCCTGAGTGTGGTGTATTGCACCCAATGGATGCTCAATAAATATCCCTGTTACTTCCTCAGTTTTCAACTAGAATATTTGGAGTTTCCCTCTAATGATACTAATAACAGTATTTGTTAAGTGCTTACTAGGTTTCTAATCATTTGGAGTATTTGCTAATTTCTCACTCTGTACTAAGCGCTGGAGTAGATACAAGATAATCAGGTAAGACTCAGTCCCTATTCCACATGGGTTCACAGCCTAAGAAGTGTGTCAAGAAGCATTGCTGTAAATACTGCTGTAGATAGAGGTTAATCAGGTCAGCCCCTGTCCCTATCCCACAAGAGCTTCTCAGTCCCTATCCCACAAGAGCTTCTCAGTCCCTATCCCACAAGAGCTTCTCAGTCTATCATAGTCTTTACCTAGACTGGAAAAAATCCCAAATTCCTGGAAGGATGAAAACCACCTCTAAGTAGGTTTTCCGCTTTATAGACCTACAAGTGTCGGTAATTATTTTTGATGGAATCATTCGGAAAAGATCTTCAACTGCCCTCAGCAAGTTAGAGATTTTCAGCTCCTATGGCCTGAAAGACTAAATTCCCAATTTAAAAGAGAGAAGCCACAAATAAGCTATCTCCAGGTCCAAAATTTAGCATGCTCGTTATGGACATTTTAAAATTCACCTTTAGTGTTTTAAAGGTGCTTTAAATTGCATTAATTGTGTTTCTTGAATCTCTCTTCTGATACCTTTTGGTAAAATATGATTTTTCAAAACATATATTCTTTCTAGGTCTTACGATTGTCCCATCTTGTTTCACCTGAGTCAGATAAATACATTCATTGATTTCTATCTGAGCTTATCTATTAGTGGCAGCCGAATCGGACACAGAGTTTCATGTTCATTCCTTTATTAATTCTTTCAAAGATTGAACACAGTCTGACCCGAAGTCCCTGGCACTGCTGTTGGTCTTATGTTAACTTTTAATGTTATCCCTGCTTAAAGTGAGAGTATCTGCAGAGTCAAAATTTCAGTACTCAAATCTTGCCTTTTACATAGCAGTTGTATTTTCACCTTTCAACTTAGCCTAGAAACTAAGTTAGACTTCAGACATTCACAGCCTGAATAACAGAGTAGTTTATTCACTTTGGTTATGCAAGTTCATTTGTTCAAGCTACTGATTCTATCATAAGCTCACGTTCTTAGTACAGTGCATTGCAAAGAGACATAGTCCATTAACAGAATGAGTTAGATGGCCTGATTCAATATAGAAGAAGATGATTTTCTGAATAGACTTGTGGATTTGAAGTATTAATGCATATTTCAAATACGAGGAAAATGTGCTTTCTCTGAGAAACAGTGTTGCCTAGTGGAAAGAGCTCAGGCGTGGGAGTCAGAGGACCTGGGTTCTATTTCTTGTTCTGCCACTTGCCTTCTGTGAGACCTTGGTCAAGTCACTTAACTTCTCTGGCCTCAGTTCCCTCATTTGCAAAATGGTGATTCAATATCTTTCCTCACTTCTAGTTAGATTGTGAGCCCCATGTGGGACCTGATTATCGTATAACTACCCCAGCACTTAGTAGAGTTCTTGGCAAATTGTGATTGCTTAACAAATACCACAGTTATTATCAGTAGTAGTAGGCTTACTGAAATTACAAATAACCTTATTCAGGAGAATACTTTAAGATCATTCTTAAATTCTCATTCTTTCTTCCTGCCTATGTTTCTCTCTCTGTCCCTCAAATCCTACTGCAAAACCACTTCCTTCATTTTGTGGATTTCAAAATATTATGAGTAGGGTTGTTTTTTTCATTAGATTGTGAGCTCTCTTGAGGGCAACAACCTCCATCTTTTTTTCTGTTGCACTCTCCTAAGAACATACCCAATACAGACATCTGAGGGATTGATTGATTGAAAGGTTATTACATGATTGATATATCAATTTAGTGGTTACATCTTCCAATATTAGTGAGACAGCTGAAAAAAGATGCAAAACTCCAATAAGGTCATGATGGATGGTGGGTGCAGTGACAAGCAGCTGTTTAAGTGTGATGAACAGCACTGTGCTATAAAATGCTTGAAGAAGTTATGGGATCAATAATCTGAACTGAGAAAATAGAGAATGGAAATGAACAAAAGGAGACTGACCTTGCTGGTCTTTTGTTAACAACAGTGGTGGTCACCAGCTAAATCTGGGGCTCTGGGTAGATGCTGAAACCCCTGCTGTTTCAAGCATGTTAACATGAATTCTTTGCTTTCATGAGCCTGGATGACTTAGAGATTTTTCTTCTTCCATTTCTAAACAATTCTGTGCCATCCATCAGGTCAGTCTATGACACTAAGCCTTAGAAAAATGCTGGGCTTCCTAGGGGTCGTCATCCAGCACAATCTGCATCTGAGTACCATCTGAAAGCCATCCTCTTCCCTAAAATAATTCCCTACACCAATTCAGCATCAGACCAAAGCAGCAACCTCTTATCCAACAGAGTTACTCTTATAAATTCTGATTTATAGGTGTTCAATTTCCTAAAAACAATAATAATGGATGACGTAGCCAACGTTAGCTTGGTATGGAAAAGTGCTTCCTTTGCAATTAGTATCTGTAGAAACTCAATTGTATTATAGTGGATAATTGCCAAATTGATGGAAACAGGCTTCACGTTTGCAGAAGAAATGCTCTCAAACTAATAGCACTGTTCTAAGCGGTTGGATACATACTAGATAATTAGTCCCTGACTATCCCTGTCCCTGTCCCACATAGGGCACACAATCTAAGTTGAAGGGAGAAAACTCCATTGAAACTCCATTTTACAAATGGGGAAACTGAGTCTGTAAACTTGTTGCTCAACTGTAAGCTTGTTCTGGGCAGGGAACATGTCAACCAATCTACTGTATTGTATTTTCCCAAGTGCTTAGTACAGTGAAGTACAGTGATCTAAAGAGCTCAATAAATACCATTGATTACCACTGATTGACTGAGACTGAGTCACAGAGATGTTAAGTAACTTGCACAGAGTTACCCAACAGGCAAGTGGGAGAACCTGAATTAGAACTCAGGCCCTCTTTCCACTAAGCTGCATTACTTCTCATTTAGTGAGATTCTTCACTGTCACCTTCATAGGAATATTTTCCACTGATTGATTGAAGTATTGCAGTTGGACTGCACCATGGGGGAAATGGAAGAAAGATTCTTCACTATCACCTTCATAGGAATATTTTCCACTGATTGATTGAAATACTGCAGTTGGACTGAACCATGGGGGAAGTGGAAGAAAGAAGCCAGTAGGCGCTTTTTTCTTACTGGCCCTGACTACTAGGTCCTGCATTTTCTGAACATCCTGCACCTTTCTGAGCAGACCAAAATTCACCAGATGCAGTTGGTAATTATCTCAAGTTCACTTGTTGGGGTTATCGGTCAACCTAATGACCATTTAAGAAATGCCTCCTGACCTTAAACAAAATTTGGTCTCCCTGCTTGGAATAATACTGAGCGCCAAGCCATTTGTCTTTCCATTTGAGTGAATTTACAATTACTTCTCAAAATAACAATTAAAAAATCATGTTAGTGTATTTGGACCATCAGTGCATTAAAATGTGTGTGTAATGATGAAAGGGTTGGTCTTGTCTTTGACAGGAGGGCAGCATTGCTTATATTCTAACTGAAGCTCACTTGGATGTGTTGTCCAAATTAACACTGGACCTAGAGGAGTCCTGCATTAAATTGGGCATAAAATATTCCATGATCACTAGTCTTTAGAAAGTTGTCCAAGAATATAAATGTGGGAAGGGGTATAATCTAAAATCCATAGAAATGGAATATGGTCTTTGAAGTGGGATCCCATTTCAATCAGTCAGTAGTAATTACTGAGAGAGAGTAATAAAGATAGTAGATACAATCTCTAACCTCAAAGAGTTTGCTATCTAGTAGGGAAGGCAGACACTAAAACAAATTAGGAGTAGATAAAAGGAACAGAGCTAAAAGATATTTAAGTAAGTTATGTTGGGGATGGTAGTGGGGGAAGTAAAGTATTTAGGAGGTAACCCAGTGCTTAAAACAGTGCACACACCACATAGAAAATGCTTAATAAATACCACAGTTTTTAAGTGCAGAGGTGATGCAGCCAGATTCTAAGTTCCTTGAGGGCCATCAGTGGAAATGTTTGCATTTCTGCTATACTTTTCCATGCACTTAGTACACTTAACCTCACTCAGAAAGTGTATTATTACTAAGTGACCTTCTAGACAGTATACTGCAATTTTTGGCTTGTCAAGTTAGCTGTAATGATTAAAACTCCCACAAGGTGGTAGAACACAGATTTTAGTCACCATCTCTAGAGTAAAAAGCTCATTCCAATACTAATTTGTCCAATTACACAACACTCCTATTGAATTTGCCTTTAAAAAAGAAGACATTGACTTTGTCAACAATGGCAGGGTGAGGTTTATTGATTTGATTTTTTTTGTTTTTTGTCATTAGGTCAACACTTGTCAAAAGCTAATGCACATGCTGCTTAAGGAAAATGCTAGGTGCATTCAGTGACAGGAAGAAATAGGCTTGCAGGACAATTATTTAGGAAAATAATGAGAGGAAACTTCAAGAGTCAGGGAAAAAACCCTCAATTTTACAAATATCGGGTGTATACAAACAGAGCATATGTTTGTTTTTAAATCTGATTTAATGTATTATCATAATTGCCTTATGTAATGAGAGTGATCCTTAGTATGAGAATAGGAGAGATGCCTTGCTCTATATATCTTTACATTTAAGTAGCTCTTTGATGATTTGTATAGGTTCATCCACCCAGTACCCCACTCAACCAAGTGAATGATCTACAGCCATATAAGAAAAATTAGAAGCAGAGTAATCAAGGGATAGAGTACAAAGCCAACTGGAAAAAGAGTCAGATTTAGAACTCAGAGGACACAAATCTTAGGATTATGGTGATTAATGTGAAACAGAAAGCCAGGTTGTACTCAAATGTATTATTAGTCCCTTGTGCATTGTATTATGTTGCTTTAGAATAATAACGATAATAATAATAGTTATGGTATATGTTAAACGCTTACCATGTGCCAAGCACTGTACTAAGCAATGGGGTGATACAAGCAAATCAGGTTGGACACAATCCCTGTCCCACATGGGGCTCACAGTCTCGATCCCCATTTTCCAGATGAGGTATGGAAACACAGAGAAGTAAAGTGACTTGCCCAGGGTCACACGGCAGACAAATGGTTGGAGCCAGGATTAGAAGCCAAATGACTTGCCCAAAGGAAATGGACCTTTCACGAAAGGTGCTTCTTTGGCATCGGTATTCATCGATCTTCATGAAATGTCATGAGAATTAAATATCTGCATGTGATAATGCAAGTAAAGGTCTCCCCTAAATGTGTGGAGTTCTGATAAAAGATAGGACAAAAGCCCTTCTTTTACCACTGAGACTAAAGGGTCACTGGGTTCCATAACTAACACTGGGAGAGTAATGTCTCCTACTTTTGACTAAGAGACCAAATTGTCGAGACTAGGATTGAAAACAGAAAATCATTAGCCCTTGAAATGTCACACTGGCTGACTCTGACACCCATAGCAGCACATCGACTTAATAAATGGTGAACTTTTTTAGGAATTTGTCAGAGTCTAAATTGGAAGACTCTGCATGGTATGATGGAATGCAGATGTTTGAAAATTCATTGTCACTTTTGCGAATTATTTAACACTTATTAAATGCCCACTGTGTACCAAGCACTTTAATAATGCATAAGGACACCATCTCTCCTTTAACTCATCAGTGGGTTCAGTATACCTATTTGAATCCCACGACTGAAGCTGACTTCTTAAGCAGCCTCTGATGAAAAAGAAATAGAGGGGCAACAGGCCAAGGAATTGGGAACTTGCCACTTTGAAGTAACATTTTATTAGTACTTAATAATAATTATAATGGTATGTGCCGGGCCCTTTACTAAGCGCTGGGGTGGATTTAAGCAAATCAGTTCGGACACAGACCGTATCCCACCTGGTGCTCACATTCCCTAACCCCCATTTTACAAATGAGGCAACTGAGACACAGAGAAATAAAGTGACTTGCCCGAGGTCTCACGGCAGACAAGTGGTGGAACCAAGATCTTTCGGCCACATGCTTTTGCAGGGAACTAAAGCAAAACACCAAATGGGGTGAAGCTTAGCGGTATACACAGAAGAAGTATGTGCCTTTTTTTTTTTTTAGTACCCTTTTGGTTCTAGCTCAAAATGAATCCAATATCATGGGACAGAGAAGACAAATAAATTCTAGAGGACCAGAGTCATTTCCACGGACACTGAGCCACAAGGATCAGAAACCCTAGTAATGTGGCAACAGTGGTATATTCAATCGTATTTACTGAGCACTTACTGTGCGCAGAATACTAATAGAATAAATAATTTGTGAAATACGAGGAAAGTAGAAAGGTAATATATTAATGAAGACTTGGAGAATGGAGTGCTAATTTGCCCTCTGAGAATCAATAAGGTCAGTTGTCTGGGTAGAAATGGGATATTGCCCTATCATGATAGCTTTGAAGCCACCCTGCAATGAGATCCTGATAACTCATAATTAAATTAGGACACTTTTCTTCTCTATGGATATATTTTTTATGGGCTTTGGAGGTTGTTTTTATCTGAGTAGACAAATGAAATTGGTCTAAAAGGATCTTCAACTTAGAACTCTCAAGCAGCATGGTATAGAGGATAGAGCATGGGCCTGAGAATCAGAAGGTCATGGATTCTAATTCTGACTCCGCCACTTATCTGCTGTATGACCTTGGGCAAGTCACTTCACTTCTCTGTGCATCACATCAGTAAAATGGGGATTGAGAATGAGGGACAGGGACTGTGTCCAACTCGATCTGCCTGTATCTAACCCAGAGCTTAGTACAGTGTCTGGCACATAGTGCTTAACAAATACCATCATCATCAGAATACTGAAGCTAGGATCTGGGATGTGGTCTAATGTTTTCAACAGCTCTAAAATAAAGTGAGCTTGATGTAGGCAGGGAATGTTTCTGTTATTGTATTGTACTCTCCTAAGTGCTTAGTACAGTGCTTTGCCCACAGTAAGCACTCCATTTCGATTGAATGAAAAAGAAACATGAACATCCTTCAGTCAATAACTCCATTTCAAAATTAATGTTTTAACTTCCATAATGTATAGATGAGACATACTCCACTTTAAAATGTTTTTTGTTGGGTTTTTTCCCCCTTGGCATCCTGTAACTTGATTTTTTTTCTGGTATATTGCTGGACACAGAACGAAAATCGAAGCATTAGCAGGAGAAAATTGTCAAATGACAATCTTCTTTCTGATATTTTCCATGATTATTACATTGCACACAGATTACCAATAGGTTATTCTTCCTGAAACACATGCTTCTGGAAAACAGATACCGTGAAGAGGACACCCTCAAAACAACAGTATTTCTAAATGGATCCAAAAGAAATGTTTTTGTTTAGTGCTATTGATTCCGTTTATCCACTAACATTACAAGGCCCTTCCACCTTTAAACTTGGTTGAGTAAATTGCAATCTTTCCCTTAATTCTCCTTTGTAGAGCTTAAAGATTTGCTAATTAGTCTGACTAGATCATTTGTCCAAGGAGTCCTAACTCTAATTGACATCCATGAAATTCTCTTTGACGGAGGAAATGAAGTTTCCTTCTCTCCCGCTGAGTGCCATCTATGGTTCTGGTTAGAACTCTGATGGCTTAGCTGCATTGATCTAAATTCTATGGATAGCCATGACAAAAAGGACTAACCGTTTGGAGTTTGAAAAGAAGAGTTCCTGATCCTGTCATCTGTCTCTTTCATGTCAAAACTTTTAAATTGATTTAACTCCAAAATAAAACTTGATATTAGAACTTTGTTCACTTCAAATGAACAAAAGTTTTATCTCTTCACATATTTTTCTTGTGCCTTTAATGTGAATGTTTTTCTGAGATTTTACTTGTGGCACAATAGGTAGGATATCTGGATTCTTCTGTTGGCTTTGGCATCTGGGTTGGTCTTTGATATGGTGTCAGGTAATAGTGATTATTGTAATATTTGTTAAGCACTTACTATATGCCAAGCACTGTATTAAGTAATGAGTAGATAGAAGGTCACATGAAGTCTCTATTCAAACATGGGTCTCACCGTCTAAGGGAGACAGAGAAAATAGGTATTCACTTGCTTGTTTTACAGATGAGGAAGCTAAGACCCAGAGAAGTTGAGTGACAATTGAGAGGCCAGAGTTTGGATTTTGCAGAAACCACCAAAGCCTTTTTAAGTATATAATAAGCAACAGAACCTCAAAAAGCAGGTTTTCAGAATCCAGCTCAATTATTTAATTACCAGTGAAGGAAATGGTAATGTGAATTTCCCCTGTGGTCAGAGGGTTGTGGACTTGTGCATATATATATTTATATGTGGTGCACTTATGTGCTGCATCTCTTTCAGGGTGTCTACCGGATGATGATGAAAAACAGCCATACTTTGTTATGTTTGTAAGTGGTATTGGAGTATCACATCAGGTTGCCGGTCCAATTAGGTTTCTTAGTAACCACTACTACTGAAAAAGGAAAAGCAGCAAAAACAGTGAAGCAAAGCTCTGGCAAAGCATATCACAGTAGATGGTTGGGAGGTAGCCGCAGAGACAGAAAGACCAGACTGGTGTTCATCAACTCTAAAAGAGTTATCTCAAAGCAGACACTTCAAGAAGAAACAAAAATGGCTCTTGGCCCTGCAGGTAGCTGAAGCCACAGTAAGACAAGGGAAAACGTGAAGCAGTATTGCCTGGTGGATAGAACATTCATTCAGTCGTATTTATTGAGCGCTTATTGTGTGCAGAGCACTGTACCAAGTCCTTGGAAAGTACAATACAGCAATAGAGACAATCCCTGCCCACAACGGGTTTACAGTCTCGAGGGGGCCTGGGACACGAGCCTTGGGAACATGGTCCAGGGAGTCAGAAGAACCTGGGTTCTAATTCTGGCTCTGCAGTGGGTCTGCTGTGTGAGCTGGGGCAATTCACTTAGCTTCTCTTTGCCTCAGTTATCTCATCTGTAAAATGGGGATTAAGGCTGTTAGCCCCATGTGGACTAGGGACCATGTCCAATCCGATTGGCTTGCAACTACCCCATTGCTTAGTGGGGTGTCTGGCACATAGTAAGCACTTAACAACTTCCATAAAAAAACAAGTACCTTCCCTGATTAAGATCGGTAGGAATTTTAAACCGTACCTGCCCATGTGGCTAAATTTTCACTCCCCATGATACTGTGCCTGTTTACTTGTATTGCTGTCTCCCCCCGGCCTCTAGGCCGTGAGACCTTTGTGGGCAGCGATTACCTCTCTGTATTGCTGTACTGTACTTTCCAAGAGCTTAGTACAGTGCTGTGCACACGGTAAGCGCTCAATAAATACGGTTGATGGAATGAATAAAGTGTTGGATGAACTCCCTCCCCATCCAAACTGCTACTTCTATCACACCGATTCGGGCAGCGCATATCATGTCCTGCCTTATCTACCGCATCAGCTTCCTTGCTTGCCTGGCCCTCCCCAGGTCAGTCCTTATTTAACTCGTTGATGGAATGAGTCAGCTGTGTGACTGTGGGCAAGTCACTTGACTTCTCTGTGCCTCAGTTACCTCATCTGTAAAATGGGGATTAAGACTGTGAGCCTCACGTGGGACACCCTGATGACCCTGTATCTACCCCAGCGCTTAGAACAGTGCTCGGCATATAGTAAGCCCTTCACAAATACCAACATTATTATTATTATTATGAATAAAGTGTTTGAACTCCCTCCCCATGCAAACTGCTATTCCTACCACACTGATTGGGGCAGCGCATATCATATCCTGCCTTGTCTACCGCATCAGCTTCCTTGCTGACTTGCTTGCCTGGCCCTCCCCAGTTCAGTCCTTATATAACTCGTTGATGGAATGAATAAAGTGTTTGATGAACTCCCTCCCCATGCAAACTGCTACTGCTACCACACAGACATACCAAAGAATGTTTGTTATATTGTTGAACTGTACTCTCCCAAGCACTTAGTATAGTGCTCGGCACACAGTAAGTGCTGAGTAATTACATAACTGACTTGCTGACTGTTGGAGTTTGAGCACGTGGTGGCAAAGCAGGTGAGGGTAATTAACTCATTAAGAACGCTTGAGACCCACGTAGTGAGAGCAGAAGACTGTGAACACAGATAGTAGCAGGAGTGGGTGGGGGTGCCTATTCTATGCAGAATTTGGAAGACAGCCTTAAAAGTAAGTGTTCTTTAATCTTCCTCTTATTTCCTTCTTATTCCCTCCTCTTATGCTCTCTCTTCCAATGTTTTTTTCCTCCCTCTCCTGCTTCCTTTATTACTAGACTTAATTTTATGGGAAATTGGCCTTCCCCGGTTTTGGAGTTTGGGCACAATTATGTAAATAAATATGAAAACTATTGAAAAGGTTCATGGGGAAGCTAAAATAGTGATAAAAACAACCATACCTAATGTTGCAGATTGTAAACTGATTTTTCTTCTCCTTGCCTGACACAGCTGGTAAAGATACATTATCTACTACTGTACTTTCTGAAGCAACCTCCTTTGAGTTTGTGTAGATGCTGAAAATGTTCAAAACCTTTCTCCATGACTGTTGTTTGTATTGGTATGATAAATTTAGTTGCACTAACATGAATGGTTGTGACTGCTTTTAAATATGACTGTTATTTTTTATGACAGAATGAAATGCTTTTCCTGTATGCTTTTATTACATTTAGTATAAGAGATTTTGGGATTGAAGGTTTTTTTTTCTCCCCCTCATCTGATGTGCAGAGCACTGTTCTAAGCGCTGGGGGAGATACAAGGTAATCAGGTTGACCCACGTGAGGCTCACAGTTAATCCCCATTTTACTGATGAGGTTTTACTTGTGTCAGAATAGGTAGGATATCTGGACTCTTCTATTGGCTTTGGCATCCGGGTTGGTCTCTGATATTAGCGTCAGGTAATAGTGATTATGGTGATATTTGTTAAGCACTTATTATATGCTAAGCACTGTATTAAGTGATGAGTAGATAATCAGGTCCCCAGTTCAGTCCTTATTTAACTCGTTGATGAAATGAATAAAGTGTTTGATGAACTCCCTACCCATCCAAATTGCTAGTGCTACCACACTGATTCGGGCAGCATATATCATATTCTGCCTTGTCTACCGCATCAGCTTCCTTGCTGACTTGCTTGCCTGGCCCTCCCCAGTTCAGTCCTTATTCAACTCTGCTTCCTGGATCATTAAAAAAAAATTCAGTTCGCATCCCCCTCCTCCCCAACACCTCCAGTTGTTGCCCAGCTACCTCTGCATCAAACTCCTTTGAAACACGTTCCTTCAGCTTTCCCCTCGTACTTCACCACACTGATTTCCTCCAACCTCTCAGCCCACATATTTTGCTCCTCTAATGCCAAGTTACTGAAGTTTGATCTCACTCACCACTTAACCAATGCCCATATCCTCCTTCTGGTCCGGAACTGCCTCCTCCTTCATATATGACAGACCAGCATTCTCCCTACTTTCAAAGCCTTATTAAAATCACATCTCCTCGTAAAGGCCACCCTGACCAAGCCCTCATTTCCCCTGCTCCCTTTCCCTTCTGTGTCACCTAAGCGCTTAGGTTTGTCCTCTTTAATGCACTTGATAGTCACTCCACCTTCATCCCTTATATACGTAGCCATAATGTATTTATTTTAATGTCTGTCCACCGTAGCAAGTGTAAGTTCCTTTTGTGTCTACCGACTCTGTTGTATTATATTCTCCCAAGTGCACAGTGTGGTATTGGGCACCTTAATATCAGTATTGGGCACTCAAATATCAATAAGTACCATTGATTATTCTGGGCAGAGCTCAGAAGAAGCTCATGGGGGAGTACATTAGAATTAGTACTTAAGGTCCCTCCCCTCAATCTAGCAGTGGACATAAACACATTAAGAATAGGGAGACACAGTAGAATTTAAAGATATGAGCATCAGGGTTAGGACAGGTGGGGTGGGGATAAGT
The DNA here is from genome assembly GCF_004115215.2 of Ornithorhynchus anatinus. Classification (NCBI taxonomy): domain Eukaryota; kingdom Metazoa; phylum Chordata; class Mammalia; order Monotremata; family Ornithorhynchidae; genus Ornithorhynchus; species Ornithorhynchus anatinus. The sequence goes on along the minus strand of NC_041747.1, from coordinate 22,774,387 downwards.
AACCTAGTGCTTGGGTGGCATGGAAGTGCTGAAGAAGTAGTTGGAGGGATAAAAGGAGGAGAGAGGAATGATTAATCAAGGAAAGCCTACTGGAGGAGGTGCGATTTTAAAGAAGGCTTTCAAATTGGGGACAACAGTGATATGAATGTGAAGGAGGAGGAGGTTGCTGTCAGGAGGAAGGGTGTGAACAAGATGTTTGCGGTGTATCCGTTTTTATTTTACACTCTGGTCATATAGCAACTCCAGAATTATTCATTTGGTAATAAAGAGGGCCAGTATCGAGGAAAAAAAGGCTAAAGGAGGTAGACATAGCGTTATACATTTTTCAGTTCCTTTAATAGAAACCATAAGAGAGGATAAGGCTTGAGGTGAGGATGTACAAAATTTATTTGAAACAAGATCTGTTTTCTGAAGGGAAAAATCTAAGCTGGGGAATTTTCTTCTGAAAGGAATTGAAGGCTTGTTCTTGTAAATACAGACAAGAGAATATTTGCACTTAAGCTCTGAAAAACTACCTGGTTGCCTAATTAAAATCAGGGCAATAGAGTGTTCCAGGATGTAAAATGAAAATGTCTTTAAACCTGTTGAATTATTTGAAAAAATCCAATTTGTCAAACTACACCCCTTTGACATGATTCAGTTGTATTTTATTCTCCCACTTTTCCCCTTCATCTCCCAGCCCCACAGCACTTAGGTATACACCTGTCATTTATCCATTTATATTAATGTCTATCTGCACATAATGTCTAGTTTATGTGCAGAGAATATGTCTGTTATATTGTTTAACTGTACTCTCCCACTTAGTATAGTGCTCGGCACACAGTAAGTGCTGAGTAATTACGTAACTGACTTAGTGACTTGTTGGAATTTGAGCACGTGGTGGTGAAGCAGGTGAGGGTAATTAACTCATTAAGAACGCTTGAGACCCACGTAGTGAGAGCAGAAGACTGTGAACACAGATAGTAGCAGGAGTGGGTGGGGGTGCCTATTCTATGCAGAATTTGGAAGACAGCCTTAAAAGTAAGTGTTCTTTAATCTTCCTCTTATTCCCTTCTTATTCCCTCCTCTTATGTCCTCTTTTCCAATGTTTTTTTCCTCCCTCTCCTGCTTCCTTTATTACTAGACTTAATTTTATGGGAAATTGGCCTTCCCCGGTTTTGGAGTTTGGGCACAATTATGTAAATATGAAAACTATTGAAAAGGTTCATGGGGAAGCTAAAATAGTGATAAAAACAACCATACCTAATGTTGCAGATTGTAAACTGATTTTTCTTCCCCTTGCCTGACACAGCTGGTAAAGGTACATTACTACTGTACTTTCTGAAGCAACCTCCTTTGAGTTTGTGTAGATGCTGAAAAAGTTCAAAACTTTTCTCCATGACTGTTGTTTGTATTGGTATGATAAATTTAGTTGCACTAACGTATGGTTGTGACTGCTTTTAAATGACTTATTTTTTATGACAGAATGAAATGCTTTTCCTGTATGCTTTTATTACATTTAGTATGTTAGGAGTGTTGTTTTTGGTATTGAAGCCGCCCCCCCCCCCACCTCTTTCAAAAATCTAGTCGGGAATTGGTTATAAACTTAATGAGATTGCAGCAAAAGAAAATACTGATACTGTTTAATAGCATTGAAAAAAACAGGTGAAATAAACACTTACTAAGTGCTGGGGTAGATGCAAACCATTCAGATTGGACACAGTCCATGTCCCAAATAGTCTTAACTGTCTTAATCCCCATTTAACAGATGAGTTGACTGAAGCACAGAGAAGTTAACCTGTCCAAGGTCACACAGCTGATAAGTGGCTAACTCAGAATTAGAACTCAAGTTCTTCTGACTTCCAATTCAATGCTCTATCAACTAGGCCATGCTGCTTCTCTAAAGTTGTTTTGAGGGAAAATATTAAAATTATGGACAGACTGCAAAATAATGTATAAAACCTTTTGTATTATATTTTGCACTATGTGACACTTGAAAGGTAGACTAAACAAACTAAAGTGCAAATTGTGAGCTATCAGCAAACCATGAAAGGTACATATTCCTACCTAAAAACAGTGCAAAACTTCCTGCCTGGAATTCCAATCTATCATAGTTGCTACTGGGGATATGCATTTTATAGATCTTATTTCAGGTGAGGAAATAAGATTTTTAAAAATCTGGAATGGAAATGGGTTGTACAGTTTAAGCTATCATGTCATGGAAAAAATGTTTGTGATTTTAATTGGTGCTTTTTGAAAAAGAGAGGTGGGGGTTACAAGAAATTGCCAAGTGACATGAGCACAAGTTTAGCCAACCATTAAAGGAAAATGCTTTGTGAGTTTTGTCTGGCAGGATTTAGTACTATGTGAAGGGTGCCATATGACCCATTCTGTGGCAGAAAGTGTGATGCATGGCAAAGTTTCATCTGTGCTAATCAGGCTCCCATTTCTTGTCAGAGTATTAAATGGTTGCATCTCAACTAAAGAATGAAGGGTGGTTTTTTTAATAATGTGTCATTGTGAGGTTATGTTAAAATACAGTCAGCCCCATTCTTGTCTCATTAGCTCAGTAATGAGCAGAATATAGGTAATCGCAGAGGAACAAGGTGTCTGACCAAATTATTTCAATGGCATACATTGAATTACATATCTTTCCACAACAGAAAAGATCCAACTAATCTCATCTTTCTCGCTCTTTACCCACTTGTACTGTGATGGATCACACTTTTCTCAGCTCCTTTCCAAGTGTTGAACTTCAAAAATCTTTTGCGATTGGTTTATCCACCTACCTCACTGACTTTATGAAGGTTTTAATAATGGAAAAGAGCTTTGGAACAAATAATGAAAGAATAAGGAAAATATCACAGGTGTTTTACAGAGAAGAAAAACAATAAAAATAACTTAAGAGAAGCAGCTTGGGGATAATGGATAGAGCAGGGGCTTGTGAGTCAGAAGGTCATGGGTTCTAATCCTGGCCTTGTCACTTGTCTTCCTTGTGACCTTGGGCAATTCATTTCACTACTCTGGGCCTCAGATACCTCATCTGTAAAATAGGGATTGAGGCTGGGAGCCCCACGTGGGACAGGGACTGTTCTAACCTGATTAATTTGTATCTACCCCAGCGCTTACTTCAGCACCTGGCACATAGGAAGTACTTAAATACCACTGTTACTAATATGTGATGCAGACATGAATGGCTAAAATATCCCAGATGTTATGACCCACAGTGAAGCAATATAGTTGCACAAATTCTATAAAGTCTTAACACTATTGGAACACACTGGAATATGTGTCTGGCCTCATTCATTAAATAGTATTTGATAGCTTACTGGTGTGCAAGGCATTGTACTAAACAATTGGGAAAGTAACAATATGACCATAAAAAGAGACATTCCCTTCTATCAGTGAGTGCCTTAGTGAATTCCTAAACAATTGGGAAAGTAACAATATGACCATAAAAAGACACATTCCCTGCTATCAGTGAGTGCCTTAGGCAAAAGAAGATGCTGCTTTTCTGGAAGGGTTCTCTCTGGAAAAGCAGGACAGCCTTGATTCTATTTTTATATCCCTACACTTGCTCAGATCCTCATATGGTATAGAGAAGCAGCATGCCTAGTGGACAGAACAGGGACCTGGGAGTCAGAAAATCATGGGTTCTAATCCTCCTCTGCCACTTGTCTGCTATGTAACTTTGGGCAAGTCAGTTCACTTATATGTGCCTGTTACCTCATTTGTTAAATGACAGGGACTGTGTCCAACCCGATTTGCTTGTAATCCACCCCAGCGCTTAGTACAGTGCCTGGCACATAGTAAGTGCTTAACAAATACGATTGAATTAATGAATGAACAAATACCAGATTTATTTTTAGTCCTCAAGAAATAGGATTTTTGTGCACATTTGTACATTATTTCTTTCTAGTCTGAAAGGACCAAATGCTAGGCTGTTTTCCATCAACTTTTTGTCAATTTTCATTAAGTGCTCTTTCATCATCAGAGGTGGTTTTATCCGTCTTTTACAAGTTATTTCTACTTCCCCCCTCCAAGTTCCTCTTAGGTCCTTTAAATATCACAATAATCTTACAGTTCCATTTTGCCTCCCCACCCTATACCCTAGCCCATGATATTGCTTTTTCCTGGTTTTCCCAGGCATACAGCTCCGAGACTTAACATGTCATGCCCCCTTGTTCTGAGTTTTGCCAGCGGCATCACTTTTCCCAAAGGCTCCCTCTGAAAGACCCACTTTATGCCTCAATAAATACTCTAGACTGGTTCAGTTGCTATTTTTGATGTGTGTATAGAAATCCCAAGCAGATAAATATGTAATTTGTCGTGATCAAATTTCTAGACCTTCCAACCCCAACAAGTTTTCCTTGCTTAGGAGAGGGAGAGGCTCTAAATATTAAAGCAGAAACCCAAGGAAAAATGGAGAATGGCAGCTCCTATTGTATCTTTCCTCTTCAGGAACTTAAGTGGGGATTGATTATGATGCAATCCTTTGGTGTGATGAATGCTTTATCTCTTAGAGAATAATACATGAAAGAGTTTATTTTCATCATGTTGGCACAATGCTGGGGAGACAATTGAACTGCTCTTTAGAAAACTGTAAGAGCTAGCTATTTATTGAGAGAACATGTAAAGCAAATATAGTCACTTTTCTTATCACAAAGCTAAGTGACTGTCTTTAGATGATAAATAGAAGAGGATGCCTTAAATGGTTCCATACATTACAGCTAAAAATATTGAGCATACAGGTAATTTCAACAGTTTATACAGAGCTACTCACATCCCAGAAAGAAATGTACCAAGGCAACATGAAGTATACGTGGTCAGAGTTGTGGGGAGGTTGTAGGTGTGTATTTTATATGTTAAAGCAGCTCTCTGAAATTTGAGGGTCAAGGATGGGCACCATAAGTGCTTAGTACAGTGCCCTGCACATAGTAAGCACTTAATAAATACCATTGATAGATGGATAAACTTAGTAGGATAGTACTGGGGTATATGCTGAGTGCAGTGGACTGTATTAAATCCCTGAGAAAATAACACAAAGACATGCCGCGTTCTCTTCCAACAAAGAGTGTGCACTTTAGTGAGCCTAAACTCCATTAATAAGTCATCAGCCACAGATAGCCAATCAAGCTGCAGAGTGGCATGAGAAATTGCTTGATTCAAACCTCCCTGCCTAAGAGGATTGGGCTTTTTCCCTTCAGAAGATGGGGTTTCAGAGCATTTTGCGCTGGTATAGAGCAGACTGTGCCATTGATGACTGAGGTGGTAGAGAATGTGTTGATTTCAATTTTTGGAAGCATCAGTGATTGGAATTTGTAGATAACTCATTTGTAGATATTTAATACAAGGTGGTGAGCTTTACTGAGAAAATGCCACCTGGGAAATTACTTTCCAGGAAAAAAAAGCAACAGCAATTTAACAATCCTGTTCTGCTAGGGAAGGTGACATTTATGTCTGTCCAGGCCATCAAACTGGGGCAGGGCAAGCCTCTATCCTGACTTTCCACATAGTTGTTCGGAATACAGATGAAACTTTAAGTAATGTCACATTTATCCCTTTCCTAACTTAACCGACCTACTGTCCAATATCCAGTTTGATTAAGTCTTCTTTGGTGTTGCAGCTGTTTTTGACCTTTTTTTGATTTCTCTTTCTCTCTCCCTTTCTTTTCCTCCCTCCCCTTTCCTCTCATAAATCCCCAAGAATGTAGTCTCTTGATTAGTTTTATTTCCCCAAGAACAAACCCAAACTGCTACCAGACCCTGCACCACCGCATAACCACCACATACCCAGCTGGTGACAGTTCTCCCTTTCATTCTATAACCCACTTTTTTGGGCCAAATGCTCTGGAGTTTAACTCACTTCTGACCCAATTTTTTTTATACAGAGCTACTGTATACTGAGCTAAAAAAAGCAAGGTTTGGGGTTTTTTTTGTGGGGTGTGTGTGTGTGTTAAGCATTTACTATATACCAAACACTTTCTAAGCACTGGGGTAGATATGAGTGAATTAGGTTGGACACTGTCCTTGTCCTACATAGGCCTCAAAGTCTAAGTAGGAGGGAGGACAGGTATTTAATTCCCCAATTTAAAGTTGAGAAAACTGAGATTCAGAGAAGTGAAGTGACTTGCCCAAGGTCACACAGCAGGCAGATGGCAGTCGGATTAGAACCTAAGTCCTCTGACTCCCAGGACCATGCTCTTTCCACTAGGCCATGCTGCTTCTCCTTGTCCAGGAGTAGATGCAAGATAATATGATCAAATTCAGTTTGTTTGCTATGTGAGACTCAGCCTGAGAGAGAGGGAGAACAATATCTGATAGAATTCAGAGACCAAGAACACTGTTTCACATTACTGTACTATGGAACAATATCTACTTAAACAATAGGAATTAGCCGAGCCCAATTAAATTAGATAATAACTTACTATATTTTTTTCCAGAAACTTCCAGCAGCACTGAAAATCTGAAAGATTCAGTAGGGGGAAAAAAAAAATCACACATGATATTGTGTGATGAGACATTCTACTTAAAGCTTTCCTATGCCCAAGAGATTTTCTTGGAGTGATAAGATAAATGTTAAAAGGCAGTTAAGTGAACTAGCATTGTCAGAATAGCTAGAATGCTGCTAGTTCCTAAATTAACAAAATAAATTTAGGAATTGGCCATTCTTGATGGAGTGCACCAAACTCCTAGTTGGCCTGATGAAGCAGAACATTTCAGACTGTTTCTCTTCCTGCTATTTAGGGATCAGCTTGGCTGTAGAAATGCTAGGGGAAGTAAAACCCCAAAGAAGGAATTGAAAGCTCATTTTTGACAGGGAAGTCATCTTCCAACTTTTTATTGTACTCTCCCAAGTGCTTAGTACAATGTTCTGCATACAGTCAGTGATCAAGAAATGTCACTAAGTGCTCTTTGCCTCTTCTTCCAGTAAAATGTTTGCCCTAACATTTTTATTATCAATCAGTAGTGTTTGAATGTTTATTCTGTGCAGAAACCACTGGGTTAAGCATTTTTGAGAGTACAGTAAGGCTAGTAGACATAAATAATCCCTGCCCTTATAGAGGTTAAAATCTCCCCAGTAAGACATACTATTAAAAAAAAAAAATAGAATGGAAGATAATATATGGATTGGAAGTGACTATCAACAGTATTATATTGCATGTTCCCCAAGCACTTAGAAGAGTGCTCTGCACACAGTAAGTACTCTCTATATATGATTGATTCATTTATGGTGCAGAAGTCAATCCTAGGTGCTTAGGTGATACAGATATTGAAGTGGCAGTAAGAGGGGAAATGGAGAGGGGAGACAAGTGAAGTGATGTGCCCAGGGCTACATAGCAGACAAATAGCACAGTTGGGATAACTTTTTTTTAAAAAAATTAAATGGTATTTAAGTGGCTGGGGTAGATACAAGCTAATCAGGTTGGTCACTGTCTGTGTCAGACATGGGGATCACAGTATTCCTGTTTTACAGATGAGGTAACTGAGGCACAGAGAAACTGTTACTTGCCCAAGGCCACACAGCAAGCAAGTGACAGAGCCAGGATTAGAACCTTGGTCCTTCTAACTCCCAAACTAATACTCTATCCAGTAAGCCACACTGCTTCTCATCAAAAAAATCTAGGTGGTCTGCCTCCTAATCCTGAATTCCTTTCCACTAGGCCTTGCTGCTTTCTAAAAATGAAGTGAGAAATGTAGCAATGACTTGGACCTATACTCAGCCGAGTTGAGGCCCCCCCCTTATCTTGGACTTATACTCAGCAGTTAGAGACCCCATTATCCAGATCCAAAATTCCCAGATTAAGGTAAATCTATTAAGGTTGAAAAATATGGCTGTGCCTCTGACAGCTGTGAAACTGCCTATAATTTAAATTTTTTTGTCCTACTCACGTAAGAATATAGTTCAATATTGCAGATATGTTCAAAGTTTACATCTGAGTACTTGAAATAGTTCATGGTAAACATATTTCTTCACCTTAGATCTGGATTCTAAGCTCTAAGAAGTCAAAGCAAAGTATTTCTCCAAAGCCAAATCAGCCACTACATTAAGCCTAGTGCTTCAGAGGGGATTTGCATACCACACATTTTTCAGAATAAATTTTGTATTCAATTTTGTACTGCTATGCAGAGCAATACATACAGAAATCAGCAATTGTCCTTGATACTCAGATACCTTCCCTCTGTGACCAATACTAAATATTGTTTGACTCTTGGATGGGCTAAGTTTGCAGTCTGTCAAACAGTGTCAGGGCATTATCATGATTGTTCCCTTATTCTATTTGTACACTGTTATTGAGTGAGACACATGCATCTACTGTGTAAAAAACTTGGAACCGGGAGAGAGAGATAGAGGTCACCTTCGTAATAGTGATGGTATTTGTAACTTCTTACTATATGCCAAGCACTGTACAAAACACTGGGGCCTTGTTCCACCTGGGACTCACAGTCTAAGTAGGAGGGAGAAAAAGTATTGAATCCCCATTTTACAGATGAGGAAACAGGCACCGAGAAGTTGACGTATCCAAGGTCACATAGTAGGTAAATGGTCAAATGGGGATTAGAAATCAGGTCTTCTGACTTAGAGCCTGTGTGTTTTCCACGAGGCCACACCGCTCCTCTGTATGTGAACCATTAGATAAACCTAGTGTCAACATAAAAGCAAAACAAATGCATGAATTCATGGGCAGCCTGTAAAATTGTGCTAAAATTAGACGTTTCAATCATGTTTATTGCGCACTTATTGCGTGAAAAGCACTGTCTTTAGCACTTAGACTGTACTCTCCCATCTACCATCTTGGTAGATGTGTTACCATTAAAATATTTCAATGTCTACTCCTGTTTTGGATCTGTCAGCAAAAAAGTTTGGAGTCAGAAAATGGTATGCGTACTCTTTAAAGAAAGTATTCTTAGCAATTGGCAATCCAGATGTTCTGGTTTTACAGTCCTGAAAATCAACTTAAGTAAGCCTTTGAACCCATGTTTTAGCTCTCCCAGAAAACAAAGATTATCCTTGAGTAGACATTGTTAAACTTCAGACCTATGTTTATTCATCTTTTCCCCACTATTTTCCCATAACCACTTGACTGTCTTGGAATCAGAACAACCAGACAGGTATGATTGTGCAAACTAAATTGTTTGCAGTGATCACTTCTATGAATTTGCAATGTCTTCAAAGTCAAGCAACAGGTTCTGGCAAGAATGGTAGGAAAATAGAAGAGTAGAATGGTCTAAGTGGTGTTGAGAAGATAGAGCTTGTCCTGTTCTGAATATAACCAATTGTCTTTGATCAGGTCAGGCCAAATAAAGGTGAAATAGACTCGATCAGTGATACGGTGGCCCATTCCTTCCTTTCTACCTGTTTTTTCCTCCTTCCTTGTACAGATCTTCTTGGGCATTTGTCCTCACAGCTGTCATGGTGTGGCCACAAAGGACACTGATGCCCCTCTGTGTCCACTGCACAGCCCCTGTAAATCCCCCATAGGGCATAGATATAACTGCAGTATGAACGTTGAAACACACAGTGGTTCATTTTCTAATCAGTAGTATTTATTGAGCACTTACTGTGTGCAGCACTATCACTGAAGCACTTGGGAGAGATCAATACACCAGAGCTGGTAGATGTGTCCCCTGTCCATAAAGAGCTTACAGTCTAAAGGAACGGTGTGGTTGAGTGGATAGAGCACGGTCCTGGGAGTCAGAAGGTCATGGGTTCTGGTGCTGGCCCTGCCACTTGTCTGCTCTGTGACCTTGGGCAAGTCACTTCAATTCTGTGTGCCTCAGTTACCTCATCTGTAAAATGGGGATGAAGATGAGAGCCCTATGAGGGACAGGGACTGTTTCGGCCCCAATTTGCTTGCATCCACCCCAGTGCTTAGTACAGTGCCTGGCACATAGTAAGCCCTATTATTATTATCATTACTATTATAGGAGTAAGCCTACTCAGATGTACTCCTGAGTACCTGGACCAGTCCATAGTCTTAGTTAAAGATGGATGGGAAAGCTTAAAACCTAGAAGAAGATTAAATTTGTCACAAAGAGTTCCAGGAGGTATTAGATGGTGTTGAGAATATGAATAATCTGTTTTGGGGTTTTTTTTCTCTCAAACATTTATATAAACTGCCCCTTTATAAGTAAGGATCCCTTTTTTTATCACTTGTCTCATGTAGCCATAATGTATCACAAGCCTGTGTTTCTGTTCTTTGTCACTTGACCTAAATACTAATCAAAGCATCATCAAAATTGAGTGGTGGGAGATTATTTCATAGAAAAAGAGCTCATAGCCCTATGAACTCAGTGTGACTGGGAAGTGTACACATTTAAGTAACATCACTGGTCTATACGGAAATCGGAAAATGTTGCAAAAATTAACATTTCAAATGGCTTTGTGTTTTGGGTGTTCTGGTAAGGGGTAAAAAAAGTTGGGTCAAAAAGTATTATTACTCAAGTTAGCATGATTGATCCAGTATGAGGGTGAGTGGATTGCAAGACAATAGTATGGCCAAAGATCATCAGTAGTGATATGTTAAAAATTGTTATAACTGTGGCATTTGTTGAGCACTTACTATGTGCCTGGCACTGGGCTAAGGGCTGGGGCAGATCAGATCAGACATAGTTCCTGTCCCTCATAAGGTGCACAATCTAAAGGTTATTAGTCATATTTATTGAGCTTTTACTAAGTACAGAGCCTTGTACTAAATGATTTGAGTACAATATGACATGTAATAGATATGTTCTAGGTCTTACCCATAAATCACCGTATTACCTACATCAGATTTAAATTGAGTTCAGTAGCAGAGAGTAGATGCAATCCTTTGATAAATTTTGGCTGGAGATGATATTGCTTTAACGAAAACACAATAATGTGATGTCCTTGAAATACAAATATTCTGGGGTGTTTTTTTTCTTTTTATTGAAGTAGCAAAAACATAGCCCGATGCATGATACTAGATGTTTCTATCTGAAACAGAGTTATTGTCTTAGACACTAGTGGAAAAATTAGAAGTTTTGGCAAAAGATCAACAAGCCAAAATCAACAGCTCTTAGAGTGCATCTTATTTAGACAGCTGCCAACTCTTTCGACTGGCTTTCTGGCGGACAGAGTTCCCACGATGTCCAGATACAGTTGGTTTTAAACATTCATTGTCTTTTAGTTAGTGAAAATTGAGTTAATGATATATTCATCTGATGAAATCAGATTTTTCTTTCCAAGTCTTCTGCAGTTGATAGATTATTGTACTAATTATGTCCACAGAGGTTAGGAAACAGGTATTTTCATTTTTCCACACAGATACATAGGACTAATCATGCTTCTTAGGAAACTGCAAACAAAATAAATATTGTATATTTAAAAGGATGATCCGAATGTTGAATTCTGAATCCCTGACTGTTAATGTGACTTTAATTGATTTAACCCTCTTGAAAGGCACATATGCATTATGCAGAAAATGAATGAATAGTTCTTGGCTTAGCAGATATATAGTATATATGTCATGCCCTTTTGTTAACGAGTCCTTTGAGACTGGCTCTGTTTTAAAAGGCACAGTGCCTGTCTATTACTGGTAATTTTTCCCCATGCTAATGAAGAAAGCTATGGGGTATATTCTCCTCTTGAGGAGAACAGGTAATTCCTATTAGCATTAATGAGATACATAGATCTACCAACAGTAGAATGTGGTCCTTTGTTTGATTTAAAATGGGAGAAAAAAAATTTCCTGGGATTTTTTTTCAGAAAATAGAATTTATGAAATCAAAATGACACCTGAACCCCACAATTACTTCTTGTTTAAAATATAGAAAATCAGGGGATTGAATAAATGTAGACTTAGAAAAAAATATGCTAGTAATGTGTTCAACTGTTGGTTTTTATGTTTAATGAACTTAGAAATTGTGTAGATTTGCTTTTCCACATTCCGACTATCATGGATTTTTTGATAGGTGGGTATTTGACTTAGCCTTTCCAAGGGCTCAGCTTCAGAAAGGGCACAAGAAATCACAATGGGCTACATTATGTGCCTGGTTTGGTCTAGGGGATGTACTCCCAACCAGTGATCCCTCTGGACTGTAAGCTCCTTATGGGCAGGGAATGTCTACCATTTCTGTTGTGTTGTACTCCCCCAAGTGCTTACTAAAGTGCTCTGCAAACACTAAATTTACACCCAGTGCACAGGAAGCACTTAAATATCATAATTACTATTAATTATGATTCCCATTTTACAGATTAATTGAAGCAGAAGTTAAACAACTTGCCCTAGGTTTCTCAACAGAAAACTGTCAAAGGCAAGATTAGAGCCCAGGTCTTCTGAATCCCCACTCCACGCTCTTTCCACTAGGCCACATTGCCCCTGGTTCTGTCCCTGCCTCTGGCCTAGGACTGCGACAGTCGCGTGTGTACTGGACTGAAAAGCCATCTGGGTCATCCTGGGGCATTGGATGTGGGGGACCCTGCAAATTCCTAGAAGATGGAATATAGTTCCCTCGGTATCCCGGCACAGTCCACACCTAATGTCGTAGCTGGGCTTGTTCATGGTTGAGCTCCTTTGTTTCACCCTTGGGCTTGATTGGGCTTTGCTTGATGGGAACTGCAATCTGTCATTTGGTTCATTATTACCTGTAGCTTGTTGAAATCTGACAGATGCCAATCGGGAAGATTTGCCCTGTACAAGACATGTAGAAAGGCAGAAATGAATTCTCCAGCTGACAGACTACTTTGGATGACTAGGCTATGCACTAATTAAATATTTTGATAGCTAAGTAGTCCATGTTATGGAAGGGGGAAAATAAAAGTTCAAATAAATACTTCAACTGTTTTTAGGTTGATTCTGTCCTGTGTTCCATTACTGCACAGTCTTAATCTTAGTCTTTTCCATAAAAATATTTTTGGTTCCCATGTATTTTGAGTATCCAGGTGTGTGTTGAGGGGAGGGAGGTTCATTTAACATTCAGCTAATTTTGCAAAGCACATTTAATTTGACCAATTCAACCTATTGAATGCTTGCTGTATGCAGAGCTCTGTACTAAGTGCTTGGGAGAGTATACTGAAACAATATAACAGACACATTCCAATTTTTATAAGTGCTGAAAGCTAAATCTAGAAATCAAGGTTAACAACATCATGAATTAAAGAGGAAGGAGTTATATGTAATAATTATGGTATTCAAGTGCATACTATGAGCTGACACTACTCTGAGCTCTGGGGTGGATACAGCCAATCAGGATGGACCCAGTCCCTGTCCCACATTAGGACTCACAGACTTAATTCCCATTTTACAGATGAAGTAACTGAGGCACAGTGCCCAAGACCACACAGCAGAGCTGGGAGAAGAACTTGTGACTTTCAGACTCCCAGGCCCATGATCTAGCCACTATACCATGCTGCTTCCCTGTAAAGACCTAGAAACATGCATTTATTAGAAGCAAGTCAGTTGGATGGGTGAACCTCTCTTAGAATCTGATTAGCATCCGTCCAAAGAAAAGGGTTAATAATTTTCCAGTAATTTTTTTATTCTCCAGCAATGCTTGTTTCTGAATATATATGCCAGGAATTTGGGGCTGAAGCTTTGTTAGAAAATAACTTTTACAGCACCACAGTATGTTTGGTACTCTTGAGGAATGTAATGGCAGAAGGTTCATGTTCAAAACAGTAGAAAGAAAATATTGACATTCATCAACCTTTTTTTTCCATTGTCTTTAACAACACAATCCTCAACACATTCTGGTGATAATGGTGCAGATGAGCTGCTGCTTGTGAGCTCAAGCAATACAGATTGCTCAACTCTAGGGGCAACAGGTGTTCTTTAGAGAAGATATTAATGAGCTTTTTTGGGTTGTGTTCTGGAATGTTAATTGCATCCCTGGAAGAGCAAATGCTTAGGATTTTCAGTAACCACGGAAATAGGTTTAAGGAAAATGTCCAACCTTAACTCAATTTTGACTCTTAATTTGGACTTCCTTTAGAGGACACGGTCTTGAATCCATCTTTGTCTACCTTCTTGAATGTGTTTTGCCATGACAGGAATTCCTGTGGTCAGAGAGCATGCCCACAGTGCTCAGTACAGTGTTTTGCACACAGAATGAGAAACAGCGTGGCTAGTGGAAAGAGCTGGGGCCTGGGAGTCAGAGGACCTGGGTTCTAATCCCAGCTCCCCATTTCTCTGCTCTGGGACCTTGCACAAGTCCAGCATCCCAGGTCAGAAAGAATGGAGGTTTCCACTTTCATTTCAATTCAGCGCTTATTGAGCACTTATTATGTTCAGAGCACTGTGTTAAGCATTTGAGGGAGTACAATATATCAATAAATACAGTCCCTGCCCACAGCAGTCTTATTCAATGACTAGTTACCAGGCAAAGATTAGGGGCCATTGCCCAACAACTGGCAAACAGCACTGGGGTAGATATAAGCTAATCAAATTGTACACAGTCCCTGTCCCACATGGGGCTCACACTCTCAATTCCCCATTTTACAGATGAGGTAATTGAGACCCAGAAAAGTGAAGTGATTTACCCGTGGTCACACAGCAGACAGGTGCCTGAGCTGGGATTAGAACCCAGGTCCTTCTGACTCCCAGGCCCGGCCCCTATCCAATAGCAATGCTGCTTCCCCTTAACACATAGGTTTACCAAATAGGAATTTCTTGCTCTTGATCGTTGGCTACTTCAACCACACGTTTTTTCTGACTATTCCCAAACTCTTCCTATATGAATGGTCTTTGGTCTTGAACTAAATCTGGAGGGAGGGCCGACCTTGGCTTCTGACTAAATTTCAAAGACTTCCCTCTTTGAATCTTACACTTAAGTTTCTTCTCCTTTGATCCACATAGGTGTTTTTTTTTTTTAACTTCATAGTATTTCCAGACCTTGCTCCTTTCCCCTCCCCAACCAATTCCCCACCTTTTCTTTCTTCCTTCAACTTCCCTCAACCCATCTCCTTGCCACCTCCATTCCCTGTCCCACCAAACTTCAATGTGAATCGTGGCTGTCTCCCTGGGGACCCAGTATCCCTCTCTAGATAAATGCTGCCCTGTAATTTTAAACATAAAAGAGGCAAGATCAGGGCCAGGGAACTCCTGGATTTTTCAAAGACAAAATGATCAGAATAAATAGTGTGTTCACTTACAGAAGGAAAGTTTGATAAAACACCCCCAGGGCTAAGACTCTAAAAAAGGGCAATTGCTAGTTATATAAAAGAACAGGAGTATAGCAATATTCTGTATTCCATCTGAACATACTTGAGACTTAAGGAAATAAGGATCAATAGTATAGCCTCAAAAAAAATTAGGAAAATTGAAAACATGAAAGAAATAGAGGCTAGGAAGAGGGGACTGTCTCCTATTGATGGAAAGCTTACTTCTGCCCAATAAATTGGAGACTGTGTTCAAGAACAGTTCATCCGTAGCAAAATCTGACCCCTTGTATTGCTGCCATAATCAGAAAGACCTCTGGTATTCTGTGCAGCAAGTAACAGTCATACAAGTTAAAGCTGCCTGGGGGAAGATTTAACAAAAGGACCTGATTTTCTTAGGGCTCATATAAGAAAAGAGAAACTCCTCACCATCTAAGTTGTACAACATAACTTCCTTCTTTATCGTAGTTGTTCTCCTCTCCATTTTTCAGCATTTGCAAACAACTCCCTAGTCAGGAAGTTTCTGGTTGGGGATGTGTTAGCTATAGGACTGGTGAAGGGCAAGTGATGCTCCTGTCAATTAAACGTGGAAGGTTACCTTACATAGTGTTGAGTTATATATGCTGACCCAAGCAGTGTAGCAAAAAAAGAGGTTAACTATCAAACCAAATGTTAACTCCCCCCAGTAGATGAGATTTCTTCAACTTTCCCTCTCCCTTCACTCCCACGATATATATATTACGTGTCCTTTTGGATTTAAAGCTGTCACATTGGATAGTAAGATGGGGCCCAGACTCTCTCTGATTCTTAACCATCAAGTTCCGCTTCCCATTCCCCCTTTGGACGGCTGAGGATTCATTCCGGGCTCCAACAGGCTGCAGAGAACCAGCAGAGATTTGCCTGGCAAATAGAGGTTTGATTTTAGCAGATCTGGAGGCAACATGGCTTAGTGGATAGAGCACAGGCCTGGGAGTCAGAAGGGCCTGGGTTTTAATCCCAGCTCTGCCACTTGTCTGCTGGGCGACCTTGGTCCAATCACATCACTTCTCTGTGCCTCAGTTACCTCATCTGTAAAATGGAGATTAAGACCCATTCACACAGAACTTTTGGTTAGTCTTAGGGGTGTATATTAGGGGGTCTTCTACAGGAGGACAGTGATCATGTTGTTTTTTCAGTAGTGCTGACAAATTGTGCTGAGCCATCCACTCTTATTGCCAGATGGCTGGGTGAGATTGCTGTAGAATAATTAGTGTGAAAGCTCCTTGTAGTCAGGTGAAGTGTTTTGGGCTTTCAGCAGCACTGAGAAGACACTCAATAAATATCATTATTAAATAGTACTGCTTTTCACATTATTGTGTCTTCATCAGTTGACATTACTATGCCCTCATCTGGTTTATACACCCTTGTTGAATGAGAAGCTCAAATCTGCTCTAAGAATCTGCTCTAATTATAATCATAATTGTAATTATGGTATTTGATCTCTTACTATGTGCCGCACACAGTACTAAGCACTGGGGTGAATACAAGCAAATGGGGTTGAACACAGTCCTTATTTCCCATGGGGCTCATAGTCTCAATCCCCTTTTTACAGATAAGTGAAATGACTTGCCCAAGGTTGCACAGCAGACACGTGGTGGAGTGGAAATCAGAACCCATGACCTTCTGACTCCCTGGCCCATGCTGTATCCACCACATCATGTTGCTTCTCATTACACCCTATTCCTGGAAACACATGTAGGTGGTAGCTGTAGAACAGTTAGATCTCTGGGCACACACTGCATGAGCTGCTGTGTCCTTGTCCAGCTTTTACAGTGGAGTAACCTACAGAGGGAATGCATTGTTCACTAACAGCCACATTGTTGGGGTTCAGAATGTGTGCAAAATAAAAGCTGTAGATCATGAAAGAGTGGGAAACTTGAAATTAAAACTGTGTCCTTGATCATTTTCACTACTTTAGCCTAGTGGCAACAGACAGGGGATCACAGTCCCCTGAAGTACCCCCTTTCTTAAGTCAGACTGGTGGAAAGGCATGGAGACTGATGAGATCTCAAGCACAGTGAAAGAGAAAGAGGCCTTACCTTGTTCCTTCCTGCTGCCTGGTCTGGATCTGGGTCAAAACAGACCCAGATGGGCTGTAATTCAACAGATGGGCTGCAGTACCCATATCTCTAATGAGAGGTCTTATCATTGGAATGGAATCAAGCTTTCGCTAGAGTTGGGTGCCAGCAAGTGGAATCAGCCCAGAAGAGATGAGAGAACTGTGGTGTTTTTTTCTTTTTTCCCCCCTGTGAACAGAAGCATGCTTTATGAGTGTCACTCTCCGTTAGGTAAAAGGATATACTTTCCTGATCTGTTACTTTCTTGTTACATTGAAGTTGTCCTGTCCTTATGCCAGGTAAATTGAGAAAAGGGGAGTGGTCCAGGACATCCAACATTCACCTTAAAACAACATCAGGCTAATTCCCCTCCAACTTTACCTTGGAAGTAAAGCAGGGACAACTAGGTTGAAGATGTATCTCTTCATGAGGAGCGTCTCCAATACAAGTGAAGCATCAAGCCATGTTTAGAAAAACAACAACCCAGGAGTACAGAAGGAAAGGGGGAGAAAAAATGTTGGGTGGTTTTTTTTTAGCAGTATTGTGCTTCAAAATGCAGAAATATTCTAGTGTTGGTTTTTTGTGCGTGTATTTTTTTTTTAACTGCCATAAATTTATCCTGATTATTACTGTTGCCAATTCCATGTATCCCAGAGAGTAGCTCACTAAATGTTCTGCTCTGGTTTCAAGATTTAAAAAAAAAAATCAATGCGAAACCCTAGCATTTATCAAAGAAGAAAGTGCAGCATAGAACCTGCAGCATCTCTAGGAGTTAACACACGGATGCAAAGTGCTGTGTTTAGTAATTAACTTCAAAAGTCGGTGTGTCCAGGGATAAAAGAAAACCCCTCTGCAAATGTAAATTCCACATTTCAGAATGAGGGTTTCTGTGCTGGAAGGAATCTGCCAATCATCTGCACAAACTCATTCATGGGAAACGGAAGTACCACCTAAGTGAGAAACACTGGGCTCTATGAAAAAAGCATGAATTTGGGATTCATGAACCTGGGTTCTTACTATATGGTTCGGTGCTATCAGGCGAATGACTTAACTTCTCTATGTCTTTCTCACCTGTAAAAAGGGGGAAACAATGTGTCCCTTTCTTGAGGATTTGGTGAAGAGAAAGCAAGGGAATTAATGTGAAAGTGCTTTGGAAATAGGAGGTAGAAATTCGATTTGTACTGTGTAGAGTTTCAATTGCATAATTATTTTGACATATACCTTCTGAGTGAATTATGGACTTCATAGAAGACTAGTATGAACAATTAATTGGGATACCGATTCATCTGCTCTTTTGTGACCAACATGTGCTAAGGAACAGATGTTCTATAGGTATACTGCATATACTCAGACTGCAAGAATATTGATGTGACATTTCACATTCCTCTCCAGCATGCCAGAGGTGGTAACTTTATGACCTTGTTATAAGTACATAATAGAATAATGAAATCAAATAATCCTTCTGGATAATAGTCTCCAGCTATAAAAGAAGTGTTGCCTCTGAGATGTGTTATTTATTCTCCAACTCTTTTTCTTGTTACAATGTTCCATTTCACAATAGACCCATAGAGGTTCTGATAAACCTTCCAAAGTGTGGCTATTTCATCTTTGTTATAATTTGTCAAAGTGTCTGATATTGAACCCTTATCTTTCCATGAGATAATGGTCTTTTTCCAAATCCATCACTGGGGTTTGCTTTTTTCCATTACACACCTAAGTATTTGGGAAATTAGACAGGAAAGTCAACTTGGACTCTTCCCTGATCCATATTTTTTTCTTAATCTCCTTTCCTGTAATGCTCTCATATAAACCTTCCACCTTCAATCCTTGCTCCAATTGTGAACAGAAGCATTCGTATGGCAGGTTTATGTTTTTTAAAAGTGATATTTGAATGGTATTTATTAAGCACGTAATCTGTGCTAGGCACTGTACTTAGCACTGGAGTAGATATAAGCTAATCAGGTTGGACACAGTCCATGTCCCACATGGGGCCAACAGTGTTAATCTCTATAGCTGAGTTAGCTGAGGCACAGAGAAGTTGTGACTTGCCCAAAGGCATAGCCGACTTTTGATTTCCGAAGTACTTTAGTGGACAGTGCTATACTATTCTTCCAAGCTACTGTTGCTAGCAGGACTTAAAATGTGCAACGCTGAGTAGAATAGAAGAGAAAGCAGCAGATGGTCAGATGAGGAACCTCTGGAAGATAAGAGATTGGGTTACTTTTATTTAGAAAGTTCAAGGCCAAGAGGGGAACCTGATAGAAGTTTATAAACCCATGAAGCAGTAGAACAGGGTGAGCACACAGTGATTGTTCACCAAGTCCTACTAAAACAGGATAGAGTGACCCCAATTGAAGCTTTGAAGATTGTAGATTAAACCAGCATGGCATAGTGGCCCAGGTCTGGGAGACAGGTCATGTGTTCCAATCCTGGACCCACCAAATGCCTGCTGTGTGACCTTGGGCAAGTCATTTTACTTCTTTGTGCCTCAGTTACCTCACCTGTAAAGTGGGGATTGAGACAGTCAGGCCCACATGGGGCAAGGACTGTGTCCAACCCGATTTTCTTGTATCCACCTCCAGCACTTAGTATAGTATTTGGCACATAGTAAGCACTTAACAAATATCCCAATTTTTATTATTCTTGTTATTATAATTAGAACCCATAAAGTGGGAGAGCTCACTTTCCTAGGGAGTCAGTCTTATTGTTTGTTGTCTACCTGATAGAAATAAACTAGAGGTTGTCTCCATTTGGGTGACCAGTGAGCTGATGAGTTTGGAGATAGCTTCTGGAGGATGATGGGGATGGTGCACTGGTTCAGAGTAAGGCAGGAGTTAGAGGAAGCAGCAAAGGAGCAAGGAAAGCAACAGGGAAGAAGAGGGAGGTGGAGAGATAGGAAGGCCAGGGCCTGGAAACCAGGACCATCTGGGCAAATGGGGGAAGAGAAGATTAGCATAATTAGCAGAACAATGGTTCTAGGAGCAAGAACAGGGACTAGAATGGGGAAAGGGGCAATACCTGCCATTAGAACAAGAGCAGAGTCAAGAAGAAATCCAGTTGTGGCAGGAAATCAGGGACGCTGCAGGGCAGACCAAATTATCATGGAACCCAAGGGCCAGGAGAGAGAAGAATAGGAAATTGGAAAGCTGAGCTGAGCACTTCTAGCCTTTTTTCATCCAAGCCTTAAAGCTTCAGATTTCTGTGAAGCTCTTCAGAAACATGAATTTTGACCTTTGGGCAGTCAGAGACCCAGATTCCCTAGTCCTATCTCTGCCTCTGAGATACTCTGTGACTTCAGACAAATCACTTAACCTCTCTGACCCTCTGTCTCTTCATGAGTAGAATAGAGATAAAATAGATTGAGTCCCATGGAGGAGAAGGCCTATGCCCAATTTAATAACCTTCTGTCTAGCCCAATGCTTAGCACATAGTAAGCTCTTAAAAATGCCAAAATTGTCCATTTTTATGAGCACTCATCATCTGAGGTGGCCAATTGTTCATTGTTTCCATTACTTTTTGAAAAGACTGGTACAATGACTCAAGCATGTATCCTTATAAGGATAAAGCATTTTTTTGCTACCCAGGTTGAGCTGAAAGCAAAAATCTATTTGTCTGTGACTATATTGGCATTTAAATAGATGCCAGCAATTATTTAGGAAAACAAAATTTAGTTGCTTTTGGAGAGGTCTAGGGATTTAAAAATTGCTGTAGTTCATCACAATACAGTAGAAAAATGTGCCTCAAATTTTACATTTCAAACACCTAAATGAAATGATTATTAAAACTAAGCAAGAGTGCTTTTCCCCCAGTGTGTTTTATAGCTAGCCATAGCAGATGAAAGTCTGTGCCTTTTACCCATAAGTGCAGTTTTCCCTTGAATCTGGAAAAGCACAGCATCAGGATTATGAAATGTAAATGGTAGGGTAGGGTTTGTTATCTTTTGAGTTCTGGCTATCTGTTTTGGGATTGCACTGTGCAAGTGGAAGCAACATGGCTAGGTGGAAAAAGCACAGGCCTGGGAGTCAGAGTACCTGGGTTCTAAACTCAGCTCTGCCATTTATCTGCTGGATGGCCTTGAGCAAGTAACTTGACTTCTCTGTTCCCCAGTTACCTCATTGGTAATTGAGGATTAAAGTTTTCAGCCTGATGTGGGACATGAACTGTCCAACCTGATTATCATGTAGCTATCTCAGCATTTAATACAGTGTCTGGCACATAGTGAGAGCTTAATTACCATTAAAAAGTGCTTTGTAGAATGCTCTGCACAGTCTCACTATAAATATTATTGATTGGTGTTACTCCTTCCACAAAACTGACAGTGGGTGTGGAGAGAGGAGGAAGCAGGGATATTCCATCTTCGACTCTTTCCCTTTCTCTCATTCAGCATGTCTTTGTCTCTTTCTGTCTCTTTTTATCTTTCCATCTGTCTTTTTTTGTTCCTGTCTCTCTTTCCTTTTTGTCTCCATCATTGTCCTGTCTTATGTCTTTTGCTTCTCTGTTTCTGTATCTCCTTGTTTCTTTGTGACTTTTGTAATTAACACCTCACCTATTTCTGACCAACTTTGAATACAGGAGTGAAGTTCAGTGTGACCATTACAGTATAGTGGGACACCTATCAAATAATGGTTTTTTAGGGTTAAATGCTAAGTGAGATATTTGGAGACAAGCTATCAGAGAAGCAGCGTGGCCTATTATGTAGAAGACAGGCCTAGAAGTCAGAAAGCCCTGGGTTCTAATCTTGGGTCTGATACTTGTCTCCGGTGTGACCTTGGGCAATTCACTTAATTTCTCTTTGCCTCATTTACCTCATGTGTAAAATGGAGATTAAGACTGTGCGACATGGACTGTGTGTCCAACTCGATTAGTTTCTGTATACTTCAGTACTTAGTACAGTGTCTGGCACATAGTAAATGCTTAAGAAATTCCCCCCCAAAAAAAACCAAAAAAAAAAAAAACTGCAGAGGGGCTTGTCTCAGGAACACATAAAGATCAGTGAGCTTTAAGAGTCCATATATTGAATATGATTCAACAATCTAAGGCTAATACAAGATAACATCATTTGGGGAAATATTAACTGGAGCATGACTTTATAAGAGCTGATGAATAATCACTTTGGTTTAGGCATTTTAAGAGGTCTGTGGAGAAACCAGAGACATACAATAAATTGATTAGAGGGATGAAAAAGGGGATCCAAGAGTAAAGGTTTAAAGGATTGGGTTGATTTTAGTCTGGAAAAGAGAAGACAGAAGGGTGACATAACTGTCTTTTGAGGATGTGGAAGATTATAATAATGATATTTAAGCACTATGTGCCAAGCATTGTTCTAAGCGCTGAGCTCTGTTTTAAGCTCTGAGAAGACTGGCTAGTTGCTGTCTACCTCCCCAGAAGACAAAACCAGGCAAATAGTTTTGAATTGGTACCGTTTGGAGTGATGCCTCTTCCCCAAAGCCCAAAGAAGATGCAGAAGGACCCATTTTACTCAGAGAAAGATTGTTTATGCTGTATGGTTAGTTTGATTCTAATTGAGGCTTGGTTGCACTGAATGAGCAGGTTATTCATTCACCGTAGAGGAGAGGTTAGTATGGAAGGGTGCTGACCCAGGCCCATAATATTGTAAGTTGAAAGACCCAAGAGAAAATAGCAAATTTAAAGAAGATAGTTGCTGGGCTGCCGCAACTTTTAATTGATTTACCAGTGAATCAGAATCCAAGGGAAAAAAGGAGAGAGGGGAGTAGTCTAGGTTCATCACTTGAGACCCCCTAAAGATTAGAAGAGAGAAGTTTTAGTAAGTCCAATAAAATAGAGCAATGGCAATTTCAATAAAACAGTTGGAGAGAGATTATTAAAATCCCAATAGCTGGTATTAATAGAAGAGCCATTAATGTGAGAAGATCAAAATTAAAACATAGTGTTGTTCTTGCACATTTAGAATAGCTCGAACATTTTGGAAGAGATGTTTTTGCCCTTTTCAGGTTTAAAGGCAGAAAATGTCAATGCAGTAAATGACAGGCAATATACAAATATGTAGGAGTTGTGGTTTTATATATTTGTCTTGGATGCTTTTTGAAGGCTATTTTTTGCTATTTTGAGGAAGATATATAAAATGTCCCATAATTGGGGCTGTATTAACCTGATCATTTCAGGTTCTATCAGTCTCCCAGGAGCCCTTCTTCATTTTAAATGCCTTAAAATCTGAATTGGGCCATGCTGTTTGTCATATAGATTTTGGGACCTATACCCTAGACTTCTGAGAGTGCTAGATGTGTCATACCTGTCACTCCTATTCCTGGACTCTTGAGTTATCAGAAAGGAAGGGTAAAATGCATCTCTAGACTCTAAGCTCATCCTTGGCAGGGAATGCGTCTGTTTATTATATTACTGTGCTTTCCCAAGTACTTAGTACAGTGCTTTGCACACAGTAAGTGCTCAGTAAATACAATTCAGTCAGTGAATAATCTAAGGATGTTTTGACATCCCATTTTCAACTAGAATACATGACCACTACAAACATGGGTCAACAAAATTTCAACTGTAAAAATAATGCTCATCTGTTTTACCCTAATGAAGAATGTCTGTAGATGTACCACATTTGTTCGGCTGCCTTGCTTTCTCCCCAGTGGCCTCATTCTTAAATGTTTGAGAGAAACAGTGTGTGCTAATGGAAAGAGCATGGGCCTGAGAGCCAGAGGACCTGGGTTCTAATCCTGGCTCCAGCACATACCTGCTCTGTGATCATGGGCAAGTCATTTAGGTTATTTATGCCTCGGTTACTTTGTCTATAAACTGTGAGTTAAGACTGGGAGTTCTGTGTGGGACAGGCAGGGACTATATCAACCTGATTATCCTGGGGCATAGTGCTTAACAAATTCCATTTTAAAAAAAACAAACAAAAAACATTATGAACACTGTTCTTTCTCTTATGGAATGACAGTGGGTTCTTTTTCTATGCATATCTCTCTGTCTTTGGATGTGATCAATCATTGTACTAAGCACTTGGAAGAGTACTGAAATAGCAGATACGTTACCTGCCACAACAAGCTTAGTGTTGGAGGCTCCAGTGTTTGGAGCCTCATCGCTGCAGTCCTCTTTTCCTTTTCTTGAACTTCCTTCTGTATGCCCTGACTTGCTCAGTTTATTCATTCCCACTCCCAGCCCCACAGCACCTATGTGCAGATCTGTAATTTATTTGTATCAATGGTTGTCTCCCTCTCTAGACTTTAAGCTCATTGTGGGCAGATAATGTGTCCATTATATAGCTATATTGCACTCTCCCTTGTGCTTAGTACAGTGCTCTGCACACAGTAAGCACTCACTAAGTACGATTGGCTGACTAACTTTTCAGATCAGTTTTTGATCCTTATAGGGTTTGGGTACTTGTTCACTTTTCTTGTCTTATTCCCTCCTCCTCCTGGAATATTAACAAAATTTTCTCTTGACTTTAAGCTCTTCGCAGGCAGGGAACATGTCTACCAATTCCATTGTACTCTCCCAAGTACGCAGTGCAGCATTTGACACACATTAAGTGTTCAATAAATGTCACTGATTAACAAAATATATTCCCAAGTCTACCTTTCAGGAAATCAGAAGGTAAGGGGTACTTTATCTAGTCTTCTTCCTTGTCCTATGGAAAAGAGTTTTGGTTAAACACAATTATTCTTTTAGGGTTCGATAACTATTCTGTCACCTCTCAGGGTAGCACCTGGAGAGTTTCTAGTACTCTACCAGTTTCAGCTAAGGGAGGGAGAATCAAGCAGAGGCCTAACCATTCCATTCCTAGCGTGGGCAGTGGCTAGCGAATGGAAGGCAATCTGCTGCAAGTCAAAACTCACCCATATGGCAGCAGCAGCATGGGAGAGAGTCAAGCCTAGTCTCTGGTTTACTGCATGGAAGGAGGCAGTGGTAAACCACTTCTGGATTTTTACCAAGAAATCCCTGTGTATCCACTGCCAGAACCAATTCAGATGGAGAGCAGAGCATTTTGGGAGAGATGTGTCCCTGGTGTCGCTTTGGGTCCGAAATGACTAGATGACATAAGACAAGAATTATTCTGTGCTGGCATTTTCATGGCTTTTAGAAATGTTTTTATTAGGATTATATTGCACTCAAGTAGTCAAATGTTTAGGAACCTGTACAACTTTTATATGAAGTGTTTATTTTAATTGACAATTTTTCTCACAGAATCAGATTTATTTAAAAGGTACAACGTGGTGCCATAAGAGATTTCTAAAGCCCACTAAACTTAAAACCTAAATATAAAACTTAAAACTTAGTTACCACCTACAGTTTGTTCTTGGAAAATTATAATGCATATACATTTTTGCTATGCGTAATTTTAAAAACTGACTTGTTCCACTTTTCTTCTGTTTGTCCTGGTTTCTCTATTCCCAGAAAGATAGAGGGAGGGTTAGAAATGCTTCTCTTCCCACTTGTTAATAGAACAAAATCATCCATGCATTGATCCAGTCAATTCTATGCTGATCTCACTATAGAGGTACAGGTATTCAAACACTGAGACATAAAATCAATTTAAAAAACTACACATATAATTATATATATGTATAAATAAATATTGACTGCAATCCTCAAGTTGCCTGGCTATATATATAGGGCCATGGCCAATTTTAGAAAACTCATCACAGTCTCAATTGGGTCCTAAATCACTAAGTCTATTTGGTGGTTATAGAGTAGTGTTACATTGATTTAATGATGCTATTAGTGATATTTGCAGTGATTGTACTGGTATAAACAATTAGTATTTGGGATACTGTTCTTGGTAGAAAAAACACCTAATTCCATTAATTGCTTCTAGTTCTGCTTCTATTAATGGCACACTTTGTACATGCTAATAATCTTATCAGCTGCTGCTGCTAAGTTAATTAAAATGCATGTCTGCAAGTATAATTCCAAGTTAAAATACATATTCTAATCAGCTTTTAATATATGGATTACATACATATTTCTTTGGAACATCAGGTTTAAACTTTTAGGAAATAGGGTTCAGAAAATGTAGGAATTTTAAAATGGAAATACGTTCAGGCATAATTTGTGGCAATCTAAAATGAAGTGCAAAATATTTTGATGACAGAAAAGAATTGCTGAATGTCCTCTCAGTCAATCTTTAATTTGGAAAATAATTGCAGTGTTTTCCAAAGAGCCAGTATTTTTCTTTGGCTGAGAGAAAGATATCACAAAATTTGTGACTTTCCCTTGTTCTTTCTTTGCTCCCTCAACTCCTCTTCCATGGGTGCTTTTCCTTTGAGTGCATTTCACTGTTATGCCTTCACAGGATGACCACTAATGGATCTCAAAAATCCTGTATATCTAATCTACTTCAAGACTCAGCAACTCACAGACATGATAGAAGTAAAGGAATTTCTGCTCCTCATACTGCCTCTTTAAATATGTCTGATTTGGATCACCGTACGCTTAATCCGGCTCTGAGAATGGTGCCTAGCCCCTGAAAAGGATTAACTGTGTTTTTACCTGATTATATGCAGTAACTGGAAAATATCTACTTGCTGAACACTTGAAACAGACTCAATGCTTTATTTTAATGATATTTTTTAAGCATGTATTATGTGCCAGGCACTGTACTAAGTGCTAGGATAGACACAGGCTAATTAGGTTGGACACAGTCCATGTCCTATTTGGGGCTCACAGAATTATTCCCTGTTTTAAAGATGAGGTAACTGAGGCACAGAGAAGATAAGTGACTTGCCCAAGATCACACAGCAGACAAATGACAGAGTTGGGATTAGAACCCAGGTCCTTCTGATTCCCAAGCCACTCTAACCAACAGATTATGCTGCTTCTCAATGCTTCCCAAACTATTATTTGCTCTGTGTTCAGTGAACGAATATAACTTGAGTATATAGGAACCCTGCCATCAGTGATCTTAAAATCTAGTGGGGAAGACAGCCACTGAAGTAAATTTCAGGTGAAAGAAATAGTAGAGTTAAATATGTGCATAAAAGTACTATGGGGTTGTGAGTACAAAGTATTTGAATGTCACAGTTCTCAAGTGGAAGTTGGAGGTGGGGTGATAGGAGGAATATAGGGTGGGTAGACTAGATATTATATTGTAGGCTCCCAAGGACTTAGTATAGTGCTTTGCACACAGCAAGCGATACAGCGTGGCTCAGTGGAAAGAGCACGGGCTTTGGAGTCAGAGGTCATGAGTTCGAATCCCAGCTCTGCCACTTGTCAGCTGTGTGACTGTGGGCAAGTCACTTCACTTCTCTGTGCCTCAGTTACCTCATCTGTAAAATGGGGATTAAGACTATGAGCCCCTCGTGGGACATCCTGATTCCCCTGTGTCTACCCCAGTGCTTAGAACAGTGCTCGGCACATAGTAAGCGCTTAACAAATACACACATTATTATCATTATTATTACAATTGAATGAATGAATCAGAGTCTCTGGGGGAGATATTTAGGAGGAACTGCTGTTTCCCTTTTGGTGTTCCCCCAGACTTCATTGCTAGCTTGTGTCAGGAAAGACTCAGTGAAGGGAGGAAAATTCATGAGTAGACACATGGTACGAAAGTGTGGCACAGAGACTTTGACCTACTTACCTTGTTTCTACCCCAGCACATAGTGAGCATGCTTGACACAGAGTAAGCACTTAATTATTGTTGTTGTTGTTATGCGTATTAGTGTCATTATTGATAGCAATAACTGCTCTGGTCGATTCTGTGACAGTGTATTTGTCTCATGGTAGGGGAGCTGTGCAGTTTTCAAGGTCATGAAAGTCTTAAAAAAAAAATAGAGGCCCTCAGATTCCTCATGTAATGAAGGTCTCTTGTTAGAGCTCACTTTGAGCTAGCACTACTCTTCCTAGCCTGTGACCATCACACAGGAGAAGCGAATGTCTTTTCCACACCTATAAATGGTGCAGAGAAGATCAAAATTTAAAAAACTTGTAAAGGTTTTATCACACCCGGACACACAGTTGACCTGCAAGAGGCTGTTGACTTTAGAACTATTTTTCATGTACGTTTCAAATTACCTGTAGGCTTTTGTGGGTGTATATTGGACTTTGCTGTCTCCTCCCATTTTGGGTTGTAAGCTTTGTGATGGTGAGTGAGGCTTATGTGTACTGGTTATCATTGTTGTCTTTGCAAGAGCACCTAGTTCAAGGCTTGGTACATCAGTGTGCTTAGTGAATGGTAGTGTTGGATGCTTATGATGTCACATCCTTCCCCTCTTTCAAGAGCAACTAAAATTTCACCCCTTCCATGGAGACTTTCCTGATTAATCTCCTGATAACCCAGTCACCCTATACCATTCCAGCAACATTAGCAATTGTGTGCATCATCCTCATAATAATGATAGTGGTAATTGTTGGCCACTTACTATGTGCTCTATTGAGAAGATTGGGTAGAGTTCGCAACCCACATGAAGTTCACAGTCTGAGGAGTGAGAACCACTATCTTATCCCCATTTGTATAGATGAGGAAACTGAGGCATAGATAAGTTTGTGATCATCTTATTTTTCTCTTCCTATTCACTCATGTTTGTATTTTTAGGTATGGGTTTTTTTATTGTTATATAATGACTGTCATATTTGCTTACCTCTGTCATTAGATTGAAAACTCTCCTAGGGTAGGCTATTGTAGAGAGAGCCCGAAATCCAGGCCACACTTTGCTGTTTTAAAATGCCAATCTAGCTAGATTCAGGATTGGCATTAGAAAAAAAATTAGATTTAGGACTGACTAATATTTGCTGGATTCCCTTTCCAGAAAAAATGAATGAAATGGCATTTATTTAATCAGGATGAATTATTTTTCTCTTTGCATCATATAAATCTAAGGTAGTAATATAAATATACACTGAGCATAATGAATTATGAATATGGTATTGACATGCTGTATGTAATCAATATGCTACCAGCTGTGGGAGCACCCTGGGCATCAAGTTGAAAACCAGCTCTGTGTTCTTCCAAAGATAGATTGTCTGTTTCAGCTGCATAGGTCAGACCTAATGGCAGGTGGAAAATAATTATGGGATTCTGCCTGTATCCTAGATGGAATCTCATGGGATGCTAATAGAATCTAGCATGATCAAATCTAACATCTTCTAGTTTGTAAACTCCTATAACTAACCTTATGTACTCTATCGATTGAGCACTCACTTTATACAGTGCACTGTGCTAAGCAGTTGGGAAAGTACAGTACAATACAATTTCCTGCCCATAATGAGCTTTACAGACTAGAGCGGGAGACAAATGTTAATATAAATAATTTACATTGTACACACCCAAGCGCTTACATGTGCGCACACACACACACACAAAGTGCTCAATAAATCCCATTGATAAAAATAGTATTTATTGTGTACCCATATGGTGAAGTACACTTTTTAAAAAGTGGTATTTATGTGCATACTGTATGCCAGACTCTGTACTAAATGCTGGGATAGATAGAAGGTAATCAGGTTGGACACAGTCCCTGTCCCACAGAGGGCTCAGTCTTAATCCCTGATTTATAGATGAGGGAACTGAAGCAAAGAGAAGTGAAGTGACTCGATCAAGGTCACACAGCAGGCAGGTGGCAGAGCCAGGATAAGAACCCAGCTACCAGGGTGCTGAGATCAGGGAGCTCCGAGACATTGTCTCCTGCATCTGCAGCCCTTCAGTTGCTACTGCTCCTGACAACCTTTATTCTGTATTTACTGATGAGGATGGATGGAAAATGACAAGAATTCATCAATCCCTTTCACCCTGAAGCTAGATGTTGATTTATTTTGGATGATGACCATATCCATTGCCTGTAGGCCTGTCACGTTTTGAGAACCCCATCTTTCAGTCCCTTTGGTTGCCATCATTTCTTCAATCAGCTTCAGTTTTGCTCGTTACCCAGAGTTCAGTGTGCTGTAGAGAATTTCCTCTGAGAACGTGTACTCCAATAAAGTGATTCTGCTCCAATCATTCTCCCCATATTTTATATCTCATTTGCTCCAGTGCTTTGGCACATAACAAGTGCTTAGTAAATCCCATAATCATGAACAATGAATTTGAGAGATGGTGGTTCAGGATCATGAAATAGGGGATAGAGCATGGGCCTGGGAGTCTGAAGGTCTTGGGTTCTAATTTGGCTCCGCCATATGTCGACTGTGTGACGCTGAACAAGTCATTTCACTTTTCTGTCCCTCTGTTTCCTCATCTGTAAAATGGGGATTGAGACTGTGAGCCCCACATAGGACAGGGACTGTGTACAACTTGGTTTGCTTGTATTGAACTCAGCTCTTAGTACATTGCCTGGTATATGGTAAGCACTTAACAAAGACCATCATTATTATTAATACTGTTATATGGGAAGTAAGATGGCATAGTGGGTAGAGCATGGACCTGGGAGGAGTCACAAGGTCATTGATTCTAATTTTGGCTCCGCCACCTGCCTGCTGTGTGGCCTTGAGCAAGTCACTTCACTTCTACCAGCTTCAGTTACCTATCTGTAAAATGGGGATTAAAACTCCGAGCCCTGTGAGGGACAGAGACTACGTCCAACTTGATTCACTTGCAAGTACCATAATCATTATTATTATTAATTTCACTCAAAGAATGAAATGTCCTTCCTTCTCAGAGAACTATTAGTAAGCATAATCAGACCTATTTCATGGTGCTGAGATTTGTTATTGTTATATTGTACTCTCACAAGCATTTAGAATAGTGCTCTGCACACTGTAAAGGCTCAAATACCACTGATTGAAAAAGACACTCCTGTTTAATGGGTTTAGGTTTCATTCGTCCTCCTCAAGCAAGGAAAATATATTAAATATTTGTACAGAAAAAGCCAATCCAAATCTGTATTCCAAGGGGTTTTTTTTGCATTCAATTTGACATAAATTTTATATAGCCATATAGATGTCATATCATGAGATTTAAAAAGTGAAAAACAAAGATGAATCAAATATTGTCATTCCTAATGTTCTTTTGGTAGAGTTTGTTGAGATCCTTAAGATACTGACTGAGATAATGTAGAAAGGTTAGGAAAATGCTAATTGTACTAACTGTAGGAACAGTTAGGAAAATGCTTTTCTTGACTTAAAAACAGAGCAAACTGGATAAAGGAGTGATTGATGGCAGATTCATATGGAACAACAAAATGGAATCTTGTCTGACTGTAACAGCATTTAATGTTAAAATTCAGTAGGAAAATGCATCATTAGGGAACATATATACTGAAAACTGTATACCTAAGAGCAGTTCGAAGTCTCAGTGTGTTGGAATTCTGTATTATGGAAGCAATACACTGGAGTCACTGACGAATACAATGTACTCTGCTGTGCAGTGTGACTCCAGACTATTTTAAGCAAAGAATAAATTTAGTCAACTTGTGCAAGAAAACCAGGCATTTTTTATACATTCTGTGTTCATCATGCCAGAAGTGACATTATCAATCTCTTCATAAATGCTATTTAGTTTTTTTATCATATGGTTAATTTGTAACCAACGTAGTTCATTCATCCTTCTGTTTATTCATTCACTTTACTCTAGAGAGCTCAAGAATGTTTAAATAATGTAACATTGTCATACATCCCAAATGCAGTGGATTGTCCTTTATTTTGAGAAGCATCACAACCTAATGGAAAGAGAACAGGACAGGAAGTCAGGAACCTTGGGTTCTAATTCCGGCTCCACCATTTACCGGCTATGTCCTTGAAAGCATCACTTAGCTTCTCTATACCTCAGTTTACTCATCAGTAAAATGGGGGTTAAATACCTGCTCTCCTTCCCCCTGAGCCCTATGTAGGCAAAGAGTGTGTATGTTCTAATTGTCTCTGCCCCAGTGCTTAGTTCAGTGGTTAGCATGAAGCAAGCACTTAATAAGCATCATTATTACTACTCTTATTTTTATTCATTCATCCAATTGTATTTATTAATAATAATAATATTTATTAAGTGCTCACTATGTGCAAAGCACTGTTCTAAGTGCTGAGGGGAGCGTTACAAGATGATCAGGTTGTCCCATATGGGACTCACAGTCTTAATCCCCATTTTCCAGATGAGTTAACTGAGTCACAGTGAAGTTAAGTGACTTGCCCAAAGTCACAGCTGACAAGGGGCAGAGCTGGGATTAGAACCCATGACCTCTGTTGCCCAGGCCTGGCCTCTTTCCACTGAGCAACACTACTATGCAGAGCACTGTACTAAGCGCTAGGGAGAGTACAGTATAACAATTCTACACTTTCCCTGCCCACAATGACCTTATTGTCTAGATGGGGGAGACAGACATTAATATTAATAAATTACAGATATGTACATAAGTACTGTGAGACTGGGGCGGGGGGGATGAACAAAGGGAGCAAGTCAGGGTGAGGCGGAAGGGAGTGGGAGAAGAGGAAAGGAGGGCTTAGTCACGGAAGGCCTCTTGGAGGACGTGCTTTTAATAAGACTTTGTTTGGATTTGAGGAAGGAGGGTGTTCCAGGCCAGAAGGAGGATGAGGGCGAGGGGTCGGCAGCAAAATAGACAAGATGGAGGTAAAGTGAGAAGGTTAGCATCATAGAGTAGTGTGCTGGCTGGGAAGGAGAGTAGCGAGTTGTGGTAGGAATGAGCAAGGTGATTGAGTGCCAATTTTGAGGAGTTTTTGTTGGATGTGGAGGTGGATGGACAACTGCTGGAGTTTCTTGAGGAGTGGGGAATAATGGCCTGCCCCATTTTCCCCAGGTGATTTAGAAGGTAGGGACACATCATGTACCATAGTTGAGAGAAGCAAGCTATTTGTCCCCAGAAGCAGAAGAGGGGTGAGATGGTTAGAGCAGCCTTTTTATGTTCCACATTGAAATCTGGCCACCTTAAAATAATGAATAAGTGGTTTTCAAACTAGAACCAAAGCAGACAAACAAGGAAGAAACAGAAAAAGGAGAAATAAAACACCAAAGGGGTAAAGACAATGCCAAAATCTAAAGAAATATTGAAAGAAGATGGGGTTGGGGGGAAAATAAGACTTGATTGCTCATCAGTCAAGGCAACTGACATTGTGTGTGTGTGTGTGTGTCCGTGTATGTGTCCACGCACGTGTGTGGCATGCATGTGCACATGTCTGCATTACTTTCACAGGTGGAAATTCAGATTTTAACATTGGTATGTCCCATAAAGATTGCACTTCTCAGTTGAAGTGTCACTGGGTATATTCAGTATGTGAAGCAGAAGACTAGGCCAATAGACATTAAAGTTCTGAGAATCAGTACATCTAGGGACAGGACAAATACAGGATTGTTGTCCCTAAATCCTTAAACATCTGGACTGAGGCTGCCCACTGTAACATGGTTAGATTTGGGACCAAAGAAAAATACCCCCCAAACATTTTTTTTTGGCATGTTAGGTGATATATATTTGGTATTTGTTACCCCAGGAAGCAGGGAGGCAAAAATAATAAGTTCAAAGACGATTAAGACAAAATATAATGGATTGTTATATAGGGAAAACTGGGGCTGTGAGAAGATACTTCTCTGCCAGGGCAGTTGGATGGCAAAGAGGGCGACCGTTACTTTGTTCCCTTTCATTGTCCCTTGTTGTCACTTCTGGAGACAAAATTGAATTGGATTCCCCATTAGTCTCATCCAGGATGACTTTTTTTTTTAAGTATGTCTATGCTGTTAAGTTTTTTTCTTTGACATCTCATGATATTTTGGTTCTGTGCAATAGTGTTAAAATAATAGCCTGGAGTTTAATTTATTTAATGTTCCTTGCCTGAAATAATTATGAATACTATTTTTTACCAGAAAATGAAACACATTTGTGGTAAAACAATCCCTGTAGATGCAACTAATTAAACTACAAAGACCCATTCTGATTGTGGGCTACAGTTCTAGGCAGTGTTCAAGTGAAGCCTCCAGAATCCACTGTTGAATTCAGGTAGACTATTCTAGGCCAAGTTCGTTCGGGTATGCATTCCAAGCAGACCTTTTTAACCATTTAACATGCTCGTTCGTATGTGTGTTTGCTAAGTGGCTGTAGTCTCTAGTTGAATATTTTATTAGTAAAGATTACTTAACTATTTTGTACCAAGTTTAACAGGTGGGCTGTTAAGGAGTTCTTGCTGCCACCTAGTGACTCAACTGAATCATCTAGCTTGCACGTCTGCTCTGGTCCTCAAACAAAAACACTTATTTGCCTACCGGTATCTGAGTAAAGGAGCGGGGTCCACCGACCTATTTTTTAGGGGTACAGAAATGCAGGTCATTGGTCAGAGGTGGATCCCAGGGTGGCAACTCCAGAAAAAGGGATAAGACAGAGAACTCTATTTGGGAAGATGAAGAAGTTCTTCCAAGTTATCAGGAACTGGCTTTTAAAGGGACCTACTTGAAGGAAGCAAAAGACAGGTAGAAGATCTCCTGTCTGGGGATGCTGTAACGTTGGTGGAAATGACTCCTCTGCAGCCCAGTGACTGAATCAGATTTACCTGGGAATATGAAGGGACCGGTCTCATCCGTATTGCTAGTATCATCATTACTGATGGTGCTTTATACGTGCCCCTCGTGAGTAAAAAGTCCCATATCAATTGCTCAGTAGAATACAACAAAGGAAGGCATACGTTGACCAGTTTACAATTAGGGCAGGAGACAGAAAAATGCCTTTATTTAAAGGTCTCTCTCCCCCTTCAGACTCTGGCTGTGGGCAGGGAATATTTCTATCAACTCTGTTCTCTGTACTCTCCCAAGTGCTTAATACAGTGCTCTGTACACAGTAATTGTTTAATAAATATCATTTGAATGATGATATAAGTGTATGTCTTGGAGTTGATTGGTGGGTTTGAGTTGGGGTGCTGATAGTAATCAAGGAAGGCTTGTTGGAGAGTGGGATTTTAAGAGGGCATTGAATGTAATGAGTATCCTAATCTGTTGGATTTGGGGAGGGAGGAAGTTCTGGGCTGGGGCAGCAGTGTGGGTGAGTGGACAGATGAGATGCAAGACTAAGTACAGTAAAAAGGTTGAACTGAGAGGAGTGAAGAGAACAATATGGAGACTAGCCAGTGAAGAGAGTTGATATGTAAAATCAAACTCTAAGGCTTTATGCCAAGTGTGAGGCATTTTTGTTTGTAAAATGACCCAGGGAGCCAGCAGAGGGTCTTGAGTGGAACTCCAAGGCGGTTATCCCTGCAGCAGCCTGAAATATAGATTAGAGTGGGGAGAGTCTGGGGAAGGGAGTCTACCTGTGATACGATTAAAGCTTGAATCAGAATGGGAGCTATTTGGAAAGGAAAGGGTAGATTTGGGCAACGTCACTTAGTGGAAAGAGCAAGGGTTTGGGTTCTAATGCCGGCTCTTCCACTTGTCAGCTGTGTGACTTTGGGCAAGTCACTTAACTTCTCAGCCTCAGCTACCTTATCTGTAAAATGGGGATTAAGAGTGTGAGCCCTGTATGGGACAGGGGACTATGTCCAACCTGTTTTACTTGTATCTACCCCAGTGCTTATGATAGAGCTTGGTACATAGTAAGTACGTAACAGATACCATTATTATTGTCACTTCACATTTGTGCCTCAGTTACCTCATCTGGAAAATGGGTATTCTAGATGCCCCATGTGGAACAGGGACTGTTTCCAACCTGATGAGCTTGCATCTGCGCCAGCACTTAGTACGATGCCTGGTACAAATACCCAAACTTACCCAAATGTCCCTTGTCTCCACCTCCCTCCTGCCTGGAACTCTCCCACAATCTCATCTAACAGACCACCACTCTTCCCCTTTTTCAAATTCCTACTAAAATCATCTCTCCTCCAGAAAGTCTTCCCTGAAAACACTAACCCCACCCCCACCCCTCTCACATTATTTTCCCTCTTTCTTACCTTACCTATGCACTTAGTGCCACCCAATAAACACTCCACTCCCTCAGCACTTATGTATGCGTCCTAATGTTCACTGACTTAACTATTTTTTTTTTTTAAATGTTCATCTCCCCCGATTCAGTACATTTTCCTTCAGGGCAGGAATTGTCCTGTCTACCAAGTGTTTTGCATGCTTTCTCACAAATGGTGAGTGTAGTGCTCTGCACAAAGTAAGCATGAAATAAATAACACTGATGAACATACCAATTAAACATGGGTAAAGATGATGGAAAACAAGGCCAGCATGGGGATGATTGGAAGAGGAAATGTAATTCTCTGGGGCCTCCATTTTTATTAAGCATTCTTTCTCCTGCCCAAGGCCACCCATTTGTTGGGAAACTTCCAACTGGGGGAAATATATCAGACCACCTGAAGTAGATTTCATATTTTTTAAGGAGACTATCAAATGGCAGATAGTTCTTCTACTTAAGCCCCCCACTTACCTTCCCATCAGATTCTAGATCCCTGCAGAAATTGTCTACTTGCTGGTACTCGTCCAGTTGCTTATAACTGAGGTCTGCACACTCAGTAAACACTCAGTAAACACCACTGATTGATTATCTAACCAGGGTTCCTCTTTATCCTGCTGGGCAGTCAATCCATGAGGGGTACTTATTGAGTTACCATGTGCATGGCACTGTACCACAATACTACTATTGTACTACACAGTACTGTACAGAGAAGCATTGTGGCTTAGTGGAAACAGCCCGGGCTCTCCATCTCTGTGTTATTTATTCTCTCCCATTATCATTTTGAGTATTTATTAATCAAACACTCAGTCATTTATTGAGCACTTTGTGCAGTACACTGTACTTTGTGCTTGGAAGAGTACAATATCACTCATTCCCTGCTCATAGTGAGCTTACAGTCTAGAATTTATTAAATGTCTATTATTTCTCCCTCTCCTGTCTTTCTCTCTTTCCTTCCTCTTTCCTCTCACTTTCTCTCTCTCTCTCTCTCTCTCTCTCTCTCTCTCTCTCCCCTCCCCACTCCCTCCAAACTTAATCACCCCTCCACCACCTACTTCTGATCACATTCTCTGAGGCTACAATTCTGTTTGACTCTAAGCTCTTTGTGATCTAGTCTCCTTAACTTGGGAGTGTCTAATCCCCAGTTCAAACTGGGAAAAGAAATAGGTCAAGGAGCAATGCCGCTACTTTCAAGAACGTTTGTGCTTTTCCTTTTTCTCCCACACACTGCCTCATCCTCACCTACCATATGGAATCTCTAATCCTCTTCTTTCCCCAATAAAATAAATCAAAAATAGCATTAATAGTGGAGCTAAAAGGAACCTGTTTTAAACGTGTCATTCTGTAGAACCCTGAGGGGCATAATATGCTAAAAGTAGTTCGAGTGTTTCTGCAAGACATAAAGCAGTACATTCTCCTATAACATGTTGATTGAATGGTCTTTCTAACAGTTCCTCTGGATTCTAACAGATCTTCTAGACCTGTGTGTTTCTTGTGGGCAGGGAATATGTCTTCCAAATGCTTAGTACAGTGTTCTTCTCACAGTAAGTGCTCAAAATTGATGGATTTGGGGAATCGAGGTAGCCAGAAAATGAGGAAAGAGCAGAAGGTGGGGAAGGATCCCTGTATTTTCAAGACACCTACTATAAAAACCAGCTACTCCACATGTGTATAATAATGATTGTGGTATTTAAGTGCGTATTATGTGCAAAGCACTGTACTAAGCACTGGGGTGGATAGAAGTAAACCAAGTTGGACACAGTCCCTCTCCCACATGGGGATCTCAGTTTCAATCTCCATAGATGAGGCAATTGAGGCCTAGAAAAGTGAAATCACTTGCCCAAGGTCACACAGCAGACAGGTGGAGGAGCTGGGATTAGAACCTATGACTTTGTGACTCACAGGCCCATTCTCTATCCTCTACACCACCGTGCTGTATATGGTTGTCATCACAGTGACATTTGCATTGACTATATAGATCTCTGAAACTTCAAGATGTCACACTCTCTGTGTCAGGAGACTGGAAGGTCACATCTCTGAAGGGGATGGTGTTTCTATACCTGTTGAGGTGTTGATACAACTCTGTAGGCTATATAGTCTTGATGGTCCCCCAGTTATATAAAGAAGTATAAACTGGAGGCTTGGGAAAGGATGAATTCACATATTAACCTGCAAATCAGTATCAAATGCATTATAAGAAAAAAATGCAGGTGCTTATCTTAAGAAAAAACCTGGAGAAAGTTAACTGCTATTTACTTTTACTCCCAGGTTAATGGGAATTGAAGGCATTCTTCAGTGCATAAGAATTTAGTAGAGCAGTCAGGGGATTTAAGTCACTGTTATGCCAACAGTCACTTTGATGGATTCACTTTTGTCAGTAACTGATGTCAAAGTGGGCAACCTCTAAAGCACCCCCTTTGGTCGGCCACGCCAAGAGATCAATTCCTTTTAGTAGGAGTATGTAAGCTTACTGTGGTAACCGTGATCACAGCGGTAGAATTCAGTGGCCTCCCTTTAAATTCCAATAGTTTTGATCATTACAGATGTTATCAAGACATTAACAAAATAGGTTGTTACTGTTGCAGCTGTTTAATGAAGTCAGTATGTTACCAACCTTAATTTTAGACAGATTTATTTCTGCTTTCTTAGGACAGCTGTACCATAAGTACTAGGATTAATGTCCTGCGTAACCCCAAAATGAAAATAATGGTGTCCTCAATTCAAGTATATCCTTTATTTTAAAATCTTTACTTTTCTTTTGTATGTACAAGGTACTTGGTGTTTAGAATGTAAGGACAAACATTTTGATGTTAATGTGTCTCACTGACTTTCCAACCTCCCCCAAAGTACTTAGCAGGGTATTTTATTGATTCAGTATTCAGTTTAAACATCTAAACTTGTGTTACCACAGGATCATAGATCCTGATTTGTCAAATATTCTAATCCCCCTAAAACAGAATGCTGATGAAACTTTGCTGTAATGACACTGCTGTATTTCATTTATCTCTCATTTTGTCAGCACTTAAGCACTTAGAAATTCACCATTCTTAGGAATAACTAACAGAATAGAGAAGGCAAGTTAACTGTTGAATGTAATCCCTGCCGGAAAGGCAGGTGAGCCAGGAATGTTGATTGATATTATTTCAATTACTAGAACTGTCTCCTACCCAATTCAAATTGAGCCCTGCCTACAGTCACAGTATAATGGATAACAGGAAGACTCGGTGAAGGGAAACTAATAACAACAGGTCCCAGTGAGAAGAGCTGCTGAAGATCTGTCCTATCTCCGGCTACAGAATATAGCGTTGCGTGTGATTGAGATCAAATGCGAGAGGGAGAGGAAATGGGCGAGGAAGTAGCCTATAGAAGACAAAAGCACAGAGTGGAACTCAGATGCTACAGATGTGCTGCATCTGTTTGCTTACCACTGGGGACCCAGAGATAAAGAGATGAAAACATTTGCACAGAGATGGTTAGCGGACCAGCTCAGATAAGCAAAATGACAGCTAGGTTGAAGTCTATAATCATAATGGAGAGAGATTGACCCCATTGGCCGGGACCCATTTTTCAATACAATGCATATTTGTGGTTTAACTGTACACATTCTATAATTAAGGTAGGGGACAAGCTGGGAAGCACCTGAATGTCACTCACTGGGTGAAAAACAGCAAGCAAGTAACCTTTGAATAAGGATTATCTTTAAAGAGATATGTGCTGTTTACTGTCATTTGTGTGATGTCTGACATTCTCAAGGATATTCTAGTAAGATAAATTTGTTCTGTGAAGATGAAAGGAATAATATTATGTGTAGCCTGATGTAGCTATTGTAACCTGGAACTTGGGGATTTTTCAGGGGAACAGAAAATCAAATCTATCTTCATTTCATCCATGCTCATCTCTTTATATATAAACATCACTAAAAATAGATGCTTCGTTAACAATTCTAGGTTATCCTTAAGGTGTAAGAGACCAATTTTATTAGGCAAGAGGGGTTTTTTTTGGTTTTACTAGTGACTCTAGAAATATTGAGAAATGGAACTTCATGAGTTATGCATGGGATCAGAATTAATGTAGTCACTATTTCTGGCTCTTGATTAAATGCTGGCATGTAATCTAGTAACACCAAAAGTGATGACCGGATGATGGCCTAAGAATTAAGATGATAGAGAGGCTGTAACATGTCAATTAACCAAGTTCCCCCCCCCCTCTCTTTTCATCCTTTTTCTCTTTTTCTTCTTTCTCACTCTTCTTCCTATTTCTCTCCCTCCTTGTCCCCTCACACCTCCAAACTGTTTAGCTGTCCTAAGACCAAGATGTCAACCTCTTTGCTGTACCTAACAAATCCAGATATAAAGTTGCCAACGTTGTTTCACATGCAAAATAAACCTAGGAATTTTCAAATAAATGACAGAAACAAAGGCGTCCTTTTTAATAAAATATTTTTGTTTTGAGAAGTGAGACATTCATTGAGGTCCACTGAAAATTCCTATAATCAAAACTCATAGTTTATGGGGTATTACATCAGCATGTATAGAATGGAGAATGGAAATACAAACAGATGCACTTCTGCAGCAGACCCCAGAAAGTCATCTCTAGCAAAAAGTATTCATTAGACTGCTATTCAAGGCCAAAAGAAAAATGCCATGGAAATAAGAATAAAACGTTTTTAAATGATCTGATACTTCTGAATTTATCACAAAAGACTTCAAACACCCTATAGAAGATTGGGGATTTCCTCATGGGCACCAGAGTCTGCCTGAGCAGAAATCACTAAGTAAAATCAGTGAAGCTGGGAAAAGCTGAAAGTGGAATCTAGTCAACAATCACTCAGTTAACACATAAAGGAAATAACCCAATTACTAGAAAGAGGCAAAAAGAAAATAAAAAGTATGGAAGGGTAGAGAAGCATTAAGTAGAAAGTAGAAAATTGTCTTTGTCATGGAGTAAGAGGGATTAAAATCAGTGTACATCCTGAGGGTAGCCATTAATGCACATACTGGGAGTTTGTACTGCCTATATGGATGAGTGAGAAGAAGGAAAATAACTTAGGAGAGACTAATTTTAATTAAGAGAAAAGCTGCGAGCGAAAGAATATAGTCCTGATGGTAGAAGCCTACGAGTTACCATCTCTACTTGGTTCTTCCTGAGCCAATTAGAGCCACTCAGACCCCCAAACAGATATGAAGTGAGCCAGAAAAATAAGGACTGTGTTCTTGCAGACAGACCTGAGTAGTACACATATGCGGCAAAATAAAAAGCTCGACTTGAGAAGTCAGATATAAATAGAAAGCATTCAATAATATTGCTTTCCAGTTAACTACCCATACCACATTAGCCATATGAGAAATATAGTGAAAAGAGAGGCAATGTAATTTATTTAACTATTATTTAATTAAAATCAGATGGATCAAGAGAATTAGAGAATGAATCAAAGACCAAGAGAGGAAAAGTATAGGGAGGCCTGCCAGAAACAATGGCACTAAAGCTGCCATCTGTTGGATTTACTACCTGTGTTATTTTTCCAATTACAGCCATCGTGATATAAAAATTCAGAAAGAGCCTAAGCCTACTGTTTCTTTGGCTTCAGGAGAAATAACATGAAAAAAGCAAGGAGGAAGGAAAAACACATCCAGTCGAGTGGTCTGCAGATAAGAGTCGCTGGGATTATTCTTTTTAATACAAAGAGAAGTGTTTTAAAATAAAGATAAAGAATGCAAAAGTGGCAAAAAGTGTTCTGGCAGGAGTAGACAGAACCCAGTAAGTCCTCTGAGGTTTGGATCTGAGGTCTAAGCAGCAGAATTCATAGATAGAAGGGAAACAGCAGCAGGTAAGCAGGGGTAGAAAAGTGTTTGCAGGAGGTCTAGCATGCAGCCATCATATAAGATTTTGCTCAGAAAACTTAGAGTCTGGAGGGAAAAGCAGGGAAGGGGAAAAAAAGCCAAATAACAAAAACTTCCTTCTTAGTGGAGGGGAGGAGGAGAAAAATAGTTAACTATTGAGACAAACAGGGAAACATGCAAAGACCCTTCTTCAGGCAAGCAGTCCTTTAAGCCTGGGGACATGCTAAATGAACCTTTTCACCAAGAGGCAGTGAGGCGCTCTGTGAGAGAGAGAGAGAGAGAGCTGGGGAGAGCAAGACACACACATTGACACACACACGCACACACATTCATACACGCTGTTCCACCCAGACCTCGGAAGGAGGACACAGCCAGTCAGAGACGGAGAGCGATAGGGAAGCGAGAACGTATTGGATGAGAAATTTTTGTTACAAAAAAACACCAACCAGAGGAGATGCCTCACCTATTTCCAAATATAATGAAATACAGAGTGGGGGAAGCATAAACTGCGAGAAACCATCAGCCAAAGTGCTATTAAAGCTCCGGGTTGGAAGGGTGCAATACCTGCATCCTTTCATCAGTGAGAGACAGTGCAATCTGGAGGGTTCCCTCTGGATGGTTAAAAACTCCGCAATTCTCCTCTTCCCTAGTCAGATGAGCAACAGAAGGAACTGCTACATTTGAACTATCAAAGGCTGTAAGGAGGATGGGAGCCCGAACCTGAGAGTCACAGAGGAAGACAGAAAGAGATTCTGTCACATCATCGGTAAGTGACTGGCATTCCTTTACCCTGGGACCGATTTGTGATTTTTGTCGTACTTCTAGATCTCGGCTGCATCTGAAAATATTTACCACAGTAGCTCAAGAATCAGCCTGCAAAGATTTCCTCAACTACCATGTTTTGAGAATGTAAAAATTGTAGGATGAAGACAAAATGGTACATGTTTCTTTTTTTTCTCCTCCTCCACTGTAATTTTAGATCAGAAAAGTTAAATCAGTAGTGAACGTAACCTGTGTACTCCTCCCGAATTTCACTGAGGAAAGGGGGGAAAAAATGATAATTTCAGAAAATGAGCCAGGGAAAAGAACGATGCCAGTACATCAAGAACCATCCCTAACAGTAAATAAACATCTGAAAAGAGAATGCAGTTTGCTAAACTGAATGTCTGTCTTGCGATTGAGGGATTTTATAGATTAGGTTAAAGGACAGAAGAATTAACTGTGGGGTCTGACAGTAATATTTATTTGTTAAAAGGCAGCAGAGAGAGACTAG
The DNA here is from genome assembly GCF_004115215.2 of Ornithorhynchus anatinus. NCBI lineage: Eukaryota > Metazoa > Chordata > Mammalia > Monotremata > Ornithorhynchidae > Ornithorhynchus > Ornithorhynchus anatinus. The sequence goes on along the minus strand of NC_041747.1, from coordinate 22,731,279 downwards.
AAGATGAGTTATACTGAAGTTTAGAATAATTAGAAAAAACATTTTGAATGCTAATAATACTGTCCCTGAAGCTTATATCTGCAGCTGATAGAGTATGAAAGCCTATAAAATTATATTGAGCTGACCTGTTTTTTCCTCTGAAGATGAAGAGAATGGGTTAGTAGCCTCAGCTGAATGTCTATGGGCGTCCTTTAAAATGGATTGATAAATATTCCTACTGTGTGCCATTCTGTAATTTGTGTGATTTATAGATTTTTATCTCCAAAAAGAATGATCCATTAGACATGGATAAAATTAGAATAATTTTCCACCCCCTTAACACAGAGGATATAAATATTCTAATGTTGTTTGAAAAGAAGTTACAACAGTTGATATAAACTCCAAGATATTTTATGTGGAACACTTAGTATGTTTACTCTTTTTGTGAGTATTTATTAAATAACCAATTTCCGGAGTTCCTTGTTTTCAGGCTAAGTCCCTTTTTCTATTGAAGAAAAAACACTTGGCTTTGGAAAATATATGTTCATTAAGGTTCCAATAGCTGAAGTTAAATGTAGACATTTAAAATTTGGTGACATTTTTAAATTGGTGGAGGTGTAATTAATTACTACAGAGTTATGGCAGAAATCCTCTAAAAATTCTTATGACATCCACATTAATACTAAATGAGTTCATCATGATTAACATTATTAACCTGAATACCAAAGGAATTAACAATGATTAGGTCATGATTTTAAAATGTTATGAAAGGATCTGTAGTAAATTTAATTCTTACATGTGTTTCTTCTGCAGTGTGATTGCTCTATAAAACTGTACTTTTATCTTCTGGGGGGACTTGTGTCTTTCAAAAACTTGAAAGGAATGTGTTTACTTTGAGAAGAAACTACTGTGAAGGTTTTATTGAGTAATAATGAGAACAAAATTATTAAAAGAATAACAGTGATTGTAAACAAAGACTAAGTTGAAGTAACGATGTGAATTGCATGAATGTGGGTTTGTGGGTAGTTGTGTGGATAGACAGGCACAAAGTATAGATGTGTATGTGCATGCATGCGTGTATACATTTCTGATTACATTTCTGTAAAGAAATGTAAAGGTGCCAAGCGAGTGCAAGGGTGGGGAAAGGGGACTAAATTATAAAAAAATGAAAAAGTTGAAGAAATGAATGTGGGGTGAGGGAGAATTTTTTTTATGTTCAAAAAGCTGAATCCGATACCCAGGGTCAATGAGAAGATTCATAAGAAATATTACTTGGAAAAAAATTTGAAAATTTAAATATCTCCCTAAAAAATGTTTTAAATCACTATAGATGATGATCTGAGCATTCCACTGAGCTTGACTAGATAGAGATGCATACTCACTTGGCTTTGACCATTATAACACAAGAGATAAATGGAAAGTTAGAGCCATTGATAGTAGAGAACCCACTAGCCTTCATTGACTGGAAGGAAATTGCATGGCAAATAAGATTGCTTCTGGCCAAGAGAGTTTATGATTTGTTATAAGCTAGGAAACTGAAAATCTATACTTGTGGAATTTTAAAGAATGGATTGAGTAGCTGATATTTAAGGTAAGCCAAGTTTCACCTGTTAAGAGGTCACTAGCCACCCTAAGACTGGGCAACATTTGAAGTATATATATATATATATTCTATATTTATAACTTCTATGAAAATCTCACATAAAAGATGGCTCACACATAGAAAATTTGTTGCCATTCCCTGACTCTGCTGTACTATGGCAAACTGCTAGAGGAGGACTGGTGTAGCTGAATGTGGATTTCAGAAAATATCTGTTTTTAGACAACAGTCTACAAAATAGTGATCTACAAAGTTAATGTTGATAATATTGGAAGGGATTAAAAGTTGATTTAGAGCTAGGCACCAGACTATCAGAATATGCTAGAGAGTTTTCTGTAGGTGGAGTAAGGTAGAAATTGTGTGTTGCTTTCAGAAGTCAATATTGAGTTCTTTTAGCTTGAATTGGTGAAAGAATTTCAAAAATGTGGTCTCATTAAAAAAGAAACACACACCCTTTGGAAAGTAAAAAGAGCATTGAAATTAGCTGGCAGGATCAGGTTTATATAGACAAGAAAAATAATTGTTTTGCAGGAGATCTTCAATTATCTTCATCAGAGAGTGAATCAAGACTATATTGCTGTCTGAATTTTTGACTGTTTGCTTCAGTGCTGAAATGGCTTGTAGCAAACATTATTATTTTTTTTTAATCCAGATGTTGATTCCTTTGCATTCCTTGAATAATTTCTTCTTCTCTTCCTCTAGTTTGATTGCTTAGGCTTTACATGTTCATGTTCTCCATCATTGCTTTTAAATGTACCTGAACATTTAAGAGTAATTTTATTCTTTAACATTTTAGCTACCAACCCTCAGGCTTATCAAACATGGTTTTCTTATTATAGGCTGTTAGTTCCCTGCTGGTATATGTCTAGAGTAAAAATATTTTTTTTCAATATTGTACCAGGTTAGAGCTGGTCTCTGTTAGGTTACACTAATATGTTGCATGAACTTCTTAGCACTTTACAACAGGAAAGAACCTGGTCGGAAGCTTAAAGCAATAGAATCCCTGCAGAGTTGTATTTTCTGAGCATTTGTGATCAATAACTCTACATTAGAGGCTAGTGCATTTTAAAAAAATAATGGAACAAATAAAATTTCTTAACACTTAAGCTTTATGACTCCTTAAAGATAAAAATAAAATCTTATGCTTTTTTCACCCCTTTAATTTTGAAACACTGGTCCTAAGTGGTTTTTGTTTTGTTTTTTGTGGGGAGGGGGGCTTGTTTGAAGAAAACACAGAGAACACATATATAAAAGTTTATCTTTTCAGGGATGAAGTTTGACTTTTCTCAAGAACTAGTGTTTAAATTTCCATAAGAATAATAATAAAAATATAAGTAGTGCAGTTAATTGCGTGGCTGTTTTAAGACTCACAGTTGTATCATACATAGTATTTACTTGAAAGATTAAAGTGGACCGTGAAAGTTGTGCTAATATTACAAATGAATGTATTTTTATCAATTTATTGATATGGAAATGTGCTCTCTTTACTACTTTGAGTATTTAGTGACAATTATTTGGAATTGTACACATTTTCTTCTTGATGTGTCATTCCTAACTAAACACCCGTATATGTCCCCTTGTATTCCTTCCGCTCATAGTCTCATGATTTGTAATTCCCTTAATTTTGCCTTTCTAAGTGCTGACCATCAAAACTTGACTTGAATTTGCCCAAAACATAATGACTCTTCTTTCCAGGTCCCTGGAAATAGAACTGCTCTGCAAAACCAGTTCTCAAAATATATTTCCAACATTCTGGTCTTTAGGTGGGAACATCAAAACTTTCTTCTTAGAATCCAATGTTGCATTTATTTCGCCCCAGATTAGTACAAGGAATCTGGTCAAGGCTCAGAAGTCTGATGAATCCTTCTGCAAATTCTCGTGGTATTTTTGACCACTGTCAACAATAGAGGAAAGTTTCAGGATAAACCCTTAAAATATTTTATTTGTGCTTTTGATGGCATAAATGGTACTAGATAACTTCTCGAATCCTTGCCGTGCACTGAATTATTTTATCCTTCTTGGTCACACATATTTTGGATAGATTTTCCCAGAGAATGGTGGCCAAAATGATACAGAGAATAAACAGAATCTGAGGAAGAGTTAAGAGGGAACAGGATTGTTTAGCCTAAAACTAAAAAGGAGAACCTAAAAGATGACAGTGACTATCTTCAAGTACATGAAGGTTGCTTATGTTACATGCTTACTGAGAGTTGAACAAAAGAACAATGGTTGAAATAAGGTGGGGAAGATTTTGGTAGACTATCAGGAGGAAATGTTTGAAAAATATGGTAGACCATTAGAATGGTGACCCACAGTCTCCCAAGTCTTTTAAGAAAAGAATGGCACGCATTTGTCTTAGAGGCACGGGACTGGCCCAGGTCTTTCTTGACATCCCTTTTGACTATTTTCTGTTTCTCTGATATACACCCTGCTTCAGCAGGAGGATGAATTAAAATGATGCAGTTTTGCTGCTAGATGTGGTTTGGAAACATCATGTCAATCAAATGAAGTCTAATGGTCAAAAAACTGAATTTCATGAAACTTCCTATTTTAAAATCAGTGTTCTTGAAAGGAGATGAAGAGAATGATAGTTTTTTTTTATGATAGAACCTTATACAGGTGGTTGATTTTTGTAAAATATTTTATTTTAATTGATCTATTTTGTATGATATAGTTTACTAATTTTTTCTCTAATTTTGATCAGGAAGGATCATCTGTAACTTAGTGAAAAAGAAAGCTACCTATCAAGACAGGATCTGATTATCTTGTATCTATCCCAGTGTACTTAATAAATCCCATAGCTCAGATTGATGAACATGCTCCTTTTTGAGGATGGATCAAAAGATGTCTTCATCATCAGCATTTAGAGACACTGTTTCTGTGAATTATGAGCACAGAAAGAGACCCCATTGTGTAGAAGCTGCTTCTCATGATTCTTCCCCTTCTTTGTCATTAAGGGAAAAAGTACCAATCAACTGAGCATGTTATGAAAAAGGGAGAAGAAATATTTCAGGCATTACTTAGTATCTTACCCCGTCACAAACTTCTTAATACGGCATCTGTGAAGGGGCAGAAAACTTCCTTGATAACTGTGCAGGAGTCAAAGTATAGTCTGGGCAGGAGACCAAATGAAAATTCAGTCTAATACAACTGTCATTCCTATAGTAGTTGCAGATCAGGCTACTGAATTAACTGTGCAGCTGTAGAATTGAAGGGACTCTTATAACCTGGTGGGGAGGGGGGAAAAAAGTATGTCATTCGATAATTAATCCTCTAATGCCTCCATTCCCCCTGGCCTCCAAAATGCTTCCAGTCAAGCCAGCGCTGCATCCATAGGGAATTTGTGCGTGTGGAAATAGATGTGTGAGGAAACAATTCATTTTAATCTATAAACCTCACTTCTTTCTCTCCTCTTATAGTCATCACACTTGAGACTCCTTTAAAGGGATGCCTGAGAAGAATAACTAAGCTTTCTCCCAGACCTTAGGTACCAAAGAGCTCTGAAAAAGTTTTAATTTTTTTTGTTTATTTCATAGTGTTTCCTCTCCTATAATATATTTATCTTTTGTTATTGAGTCTAAGGACTATAAATAGTAAATACACTCAGTCTTTGACTACAGAATTCAGAATTTTAAATGACAAATGGTATTGGATTTTAGGACACCCAAAATAGAGGTGAGAAACAAAGAAAAACAGTGATATTAAAATACATGAGACTGTTTCTAGGTCCTCTAGATACAGAAAATGACTCAGATTTAATTTGTTTTTGGAGTGTACATGTCCAAGGAGGTTGGGGAGATATCTATAAATTATACATATATACATATATGGAGAGAGCGAGAGCACGTGTGTGCATTTATTTGGACAGACTCATTTTTCTTTCCCTCAAAAGTACCGAAGTTTCTTTGTGATCCATCGTCTCAGGCAGTGTAGTGAATGTCCTCATGATAATCTAAAGCAGCCTTCCCTCTTTTGTTTCCACTGCTCTGTGAATATGAAAACACCAAGAAGAAATGTCCTTTGTTTCTCTTTGCTCCTATATGAGAAATTTTGGTTGTGGCAAATCTTTATGCAAGTAAAAAAAAATTCAATGTTAATATTATGCAAAAGACTGAGACATAGATTTAAAACCTTTTTTTTTTTTTAAGGGGGTAGTGGGTGGAGCAAAATTAAACCTTGGATTTCAAGATTCTGTCCATTCCATTGTTAAAGTGGCATTATGTCTTGGTTTATTAATAAGAATATATAAATAGTATGGATGATGACTCCTTCCAGAATTATAGCTGACTTTGAAACAAGTAAGCAAAAATAGAGTAGAAGGAGAATTTTCTTTTGACATTTTTCTAGAGATTTTCATAAGAGATTTTCATTACCTGAGCAATAATCTAAAAGAGGTACATAGAAATCTCTACTGACCATCCCAGGACCCAATGTAATGAGGCTACTGAATCCTGGGAAGGGTGGACTTTGCCCAGTCATTCTTGCCCAACCACCTGTAGAGGGCTTTGACAGGCATTCTCAAATGCCGTAATTCAAAAGCTCAGTTTTTATTACTTTTTAAAATTATATTTCTTGTGGGGGGAAAAATTTTAAATTAGGAATTTATAAAGAATTTTCAAAAATATTAACTCGAGTCCCACCCAAATTAATCATGGCCCAAAATAATCATGTAGTCATTATAAAACATTATAAAACATTATTGGGACAGTAAGGAGGAGTTCTTAATGCTAGACATTGGTTCAAAAGTAAGGTGAATTTAGCTAAAATGATTGTTGTATAAAATAGCGCACAGAGAATAATGATGGCATGTCACTGGAAATGGCCTTAGGATAGTAGCATCGAAAATGTTTTCATTAAATAATACTGCAGAGTGGGACTCTGCTCTTGGACAACTTTTTTTAATGGTATTTGTTAAGTATTTATTATGCACCACACACTGCTCTAAGCACTGGGGAAGACTGCCTTCTCAGCTTTAAAATCTGTTGCTACTAATAAATTCAGTGTGATCCCCACGTGGGACAACCTGATTACCCTGTATCTACCCCAGCGCTTAGAACAGTGCTCTGAGCATAGTAAGCGCTTAACAAATGCCAACATTATTAGAGAAGCATCATGGCTCAGAGGAAAGAGCACAGGCTTAGGAGTCAGAGGTTATGGGTTCTAATCCCTGCTCCACCACCTGTCAGTTGTATGACTTTGGGCAAGTCACATGACTTCTCTGTGCCTGTTACCTCATCTGTAAAATGGGGATGAAGACTGAGAGCCCCAAATGGGACAACCTGATTACCCTGTATCTACCCCAGTGCTTAGAACAGTGCTCGGCACATAGTAAGTGCTTAACAAATACCGACATTGTTATTATTATTATTAATAACTCCTCAGTGAAGAGCCCAAAACTAAGTTGTGGTTTTTTTTTTCGGGGGAGGGGGTTGTTAATTTTATATGATTTACACGACTTTAGTATGCTACTGTAGGACATCAGGTTTAAGTGGACTTTAATTTGAAATGCAGATTTTTGTTTGGTTTTAAAGGGACTTATAATTAGTTGGGCTAAGGTGTTACCAGAATTTTGGAAATTGCCTAATATTCTAATTAGAGAAAAATAGAAAAATCCATGCCATTTTGAATAAAGAAATGTCTGCTTAAAGAATTCTGTGACAGAAACATTGCAAAGGTTACAAACATTATTTCCAGACAGCCTTTCTGCCAAGTTTTAAACAGGAATATCATTTTGAGTTGTTTCAAGATTTTAATGTCCATCGTGCACACTCCTGTTGATTCACTGTCCTACTGTCATCTCTTTATAGTCCAAGCAGACTTGAGTTGAAAAGGGCTTGGCATTGTTGCTAGGGCTGAGCTGTATTCTAGGTTCTCATTATCCCAAACTGCATCTTGCTGTTCCTTAGACATGGCACATACGTGATGCTAATGAAACTTGCCCAGAAGCTGAATATAGGTCCAACTCTCACGTCTGTATAATAGTGATTGGCAGAACTTTTGCTTGGAGCTGGATGCCATATTAAAGCCAGGCTCAGCTTTCTAGGTGGCCAAAATGAATCCACCTTCCTTGATATAATGTTGTGGGGGGTTTTTTAATGGTATTTATTAAGCGCTTATGTGCCATACACTGTACCAGGCAATGGAGTAGATACAAGTTAATCAGTTTGGACACAGTCTGTGTCCCACTTGGGGCTCACAGTCTTAAGTCTCATTTTACAGTTGAGGTAAGTGAGGACCAGTGAAGTGACTTGTCCAAGGTCACAATGCAGGCAAGTGAAGGAGCTAAGAATCTACGTCCTTCTGTCTCTCAGGATTGTGATGTTTCCACTCAGCCACGATGTGTTCTAGTAATCAGTGTGGTTCAGTGGAAAGAGCACGGGTTTGGGAGTCAGAGATTGTGATTCCTTGTAATTCCGGCTCAAAGCCACTTGTCTGTTTTGTGACTTGGGGCAAGTCACTTAACTTACTTGTACCTCAGTTACATCATCTGTAAAATGGGGGATAAGACTGTGCGACAACCTGTGAGACAACCTGATAACCTCAGCGCTTAGAACAGTGCTTGGCACATAGTAAGCACTTAACAAATACCATCATCATTATTACTGTTACCAAGATTTGATGCAACATTTTTTTTTAAATCTTAATTTATAAAGTTGTGCTCAGCTAAAACTCAGCAAATACATATTCCAGGTTTCAATATCGTATGGACAAGAAATCTTTTCTGTAGAGTATCCAAACTGTAGGAATCTCTCATCCTAAATTTTTCAAATTCTGAATGCTTTATCCTCTCTGGATTTCTATATGTTTGACCTTGGAGAGGTTTCGAGTTTAAATTCAGCAATTTTGGCCTGATTTATATTTCTGAATGCTAAAATAACACCCTTCTGGGAACCCTTTGGGACTATGGTGAAAGGAGCTATACAAATACTCAGATAAAAGCTTTTGCTTCCAAGGACTCGAAGCAATTTAGAGCTCGGAATGCTCTTCAGTAGTAACTTGGCAAAATATTGAGAACTTGATTAGAATTTTCATTCCACTTTCACACAGAAATAAATATTTTCTTTTTAATCTGAAAACTGATGGTACTCCAAATATTCTAAGGTTCAAAGATCTTTTGAATACATTTTCAAACATTTTGGACAAAAATTTAATCTTGGTATTCAGTAGGCAATGAGGATGTACCTCTAGCAGGTAGTATTTTTGTTTTAACCTTGAAATAATCTAATAATTTGTCAGTTTGGGAATCTGATAACTGTTAATTTATATTACCATTTTAACAGAAACAGATTAATTTGCACCTGAGAGGGAGGCTTAATGGTTGTAAATCTAAAGACATACCAGAAATAATGCCAAACAAAATATATTCTATTTCTTTAAACATTCTAGACTCTTATTTAGTTATGACAGTATTCACACCTGAGACAGTAATTGTACTTGTAAAAAATTACAATGTTTTTCTTAAAGCGTGAGATTCTAGCAGAATTCTTGTCTTGAAAAAATAGATGAAGTGTTTTATAATATTATTTTTCAGAATAGATTGGGGATTAAATTTGGCAATGTGAATTAAATTGCAAATAATACAGAATGAAGCAAGGAAAATTTAAGAGATTCTATGGAAATTTTTGAGAGCTGCTGAAGTTTGCTTTAGTGTTTTTAACAAAAATATTAATAAAAGGACAGAATTTTGCACGAGGTATTTCAAAATGAAAATTTACTTCCCTGAAATGTACTAAAATTTGATTTTTCCATTTTTGGTTCAGGATTCTGTTTCTCTCTTTCTTATTCTCCCATAAAAAGTCCATATGTCAGTCTATATAAACCATTTTACAAATCACAGGAAGCTCTGGGGAGTTAGAAACAGAGACTCTCAACTTGAAGCCATGAGTATTATTTTAAAGAGAATAGGGCTCATTCTGTACACAGTTCAGCTAAAACTGATTTGTGTCTTTGCAGTAGTTATTCTGTATTTAGATGATGATACTAACAGTGAATTGCTACCTATGAGTGAGGGTTTAGCCTGTTCCAATTGAAGTTTTCTCTCTAAGCTTTCTCTTTCTCACTGCATTTCTGATTACAGTGTTCCTGTTCAACTGGTTTATCACTGCTGTCTCCCAGACCTTCTTATCCGTTCCTCATCATTTGAGACTGAGTACTATTGGGATTAGAAAGTATTTTTTTTTATCATTGCCCAATTTGTAGACAAATTGAAAGAGGACGTTTTCTGAAAATACTAAATATAAATCCTGAAATTAAGTTTACTTCCAGAAAGAACTCATAAAATCTATCTTTATTTTTCCAGTGGTTCTTGCAGATGGGTTTATTGTGATTTTGACTCTTCATGGAGTACAGTGAAGAATTTCTTGATGTTCGTATTACAGTGGATGCATTGTATTACCAATAATATTTCTGAGTAAAAGTAGTAGGAATAATACTATTTATTAAGTATGTACTCTGTGCAAAGCACTGTGCTAAGGGTTAAGGAAGAATACATGTGTGAGAATTAGACTTGATCCCTGGCCCTCAAAGGGCTCACAATGTAAGTGTAAAGATGGAAGATGCATAAGAAAATGAAACAATAAAAATACAAAGTCAACATAACTGACAAGGATAGGGATGGATACCAAATCAAATAATAGCTTTAGGTCACTCAACTAGAACAGCGGAGTTATAAGTTTCTCATGACTCAGAGCCTAGTAATCTTATCCATAGTGATCGCCATAGTGCTGGCTTTCTCAACATTTTTCAGTCTGTCCACTGCCTTTCTTGCGGTGATGGAGCCAAACATCAAGTTCCAATCAAGCATCCTACATATGTAGCACAGATAGAATACTAAAATAAATAGATTTCAACCAAATGTGTGGTAGTTTCAGAGACTCCCCTAATATATGCTTTCCATTAAGAAAATATATTCCAGATGTCAGTTTGACCTGAAATGGCAAGACAGGAGTGAAAGATCCTGTAATCCATACTACCAACACTGTAGTAACTCCTTGGTTCACTGGGAGTTACCTATGATGGCAGGCTATACGAGGAACTGCTAGATATTGAGCCGCAGTGTAAGGAGCGGACCTGTAAATGCAGAGTGCAGAAAAACATTTTAAGCAAACAGTGAAGCACAAGCTCAAACTTGGTAGCATAACTGGGTTCTGTGGAAAGCACTATCACTTGCCAAATGATATTTCCAGCCCGACCCTTTGGCCAAAACTCAATGATAGTATCTTCATTTTCAGATTCAACTCTTTAAATGAATACACATATATATGCATATACATATTTGCACATGTATATGTTCATTCCCCCCCTTACCTTCTTCTCCTTCCCTCTCTATAAATGAATACATATAATTGCATATGCACATACACTCATATGTATGTACATTTGTAGACACTGATGTATAAATATGATCAGTGTTGTTATGGATTGAGGACTTACGGGTGGAGGTCACTGTACAGAAGTGCTTGAGTTAGTACAAGAGTAGGCACAATCCTTGCCTTCAAGAAGCTTATAGTCAGGTGCTATCCCTAGTGAAATCCTACATATGTGTTTCTGGAAGTATAATGTTTGAAGAGTTTCTCTTTATCATAGAAATTATGTCACTCTTCCACCCTTGATGGAGCTTCTAAGCATGTCAAATCCTTTCAATTGCAGTGGTATTAACAACTGTGATCTTTTAATGTTCTGTTTCAGAGTCTCACAGCTCAAACATTGAACATATCCAATTAATTGGCTAACAGTTTCACTTCCAAGATTGTCATTGGTTCGCTTTGCCAATCTTTTTCTCAAATAGTTAAAATTGGTATTTAAATATTTGTGGCAAAAAAATGTGGGTCGTGAGATTTATTTTTCCCTTCAATGTTTAGGCCACTTTAAAAAAGAAAATCATTGATCATCATCACTAAGATTTGTTATAGCAGGAACATCAAAATGCTCATATATGAACATATCTAACTGCTTGTGTGTCCATCTGTGGATGTTCTTCATTGTCAAAAGTGATGTTATCAATAATGAAATCCTATCCAGTCATGTGGGTGTGGTTGAATAGACCTTACTCTGTGAATCTAAAAGTGGTCCTTTGTCAGAAGGTACGTTAGCCTCATACTCTCTTGGCCACTGATTTCAAATAATCCCTCTTGTTTTTGAAGTCTCATGACTGCACTAATAGATTTTCATAAAATGGAGAACAGCCCAGCTACCAAACCCACAGTAGAATTATGCCAGCCTGTGAGCACCAGCCGGCCCCCGACACCTGTTTGGGGGGCATTCTGCCAGGGCTGTGAATTTGATGGGTATGCTCCAGTCCAAGAGCACTTATCTCTCCTCTGGATGTAAGTCCTTCAAGCAGTCTCACCTGGCTTACTCCAGCCCATATGTCCCTAAGTAAGGGAGACATTAATACCAGAGAAACAGTGTTGCTTAGCATGGACCTGGGAGTCAGAAGGACCTGGGTTCTAATCCTGACTCTGCCAGATGTCTGCTGTGTGACCTTGGCCAAGTCACTTAACTTCTCTGGACATCAGTAACTTCATCTGTGAAATGGAGATGAAGCGTATGATCCCCATGTGGGACAGGGACTGTGTCCAACCTGATTAACTTGTATCTACTCCAGCGCTTGGAATATAGTAAGGGCCTAACAAGTCCCAACATTAATATTATGTATTATTATTAATACCAGGCATATGTTCCTACTTTAGGTTCAAGAAAGTTCTTTCTGAAACTTCTGGGTTAAATGTGAGTTAATTTCTCTGTGGCACATGGGCACCCATTTTATAGATGTGGGAAAAAAATGGGTTCTTCAAAATCTCTAGGTGGGTTCCATCCTTTAGGAACGCATGGAACTGAATGAAATACTTTCTTGCCTTCTGCAAGCCTCCTTCCATACCTGGCAGGGAGTAACTGGTTCTAATTCTCCTCTAGGTTCAAGATGACACCCAGTGCATTAGGGCAGATTTATAGATTCAGTATGGATTGTTTGATGTTAATAGAGTACTTTACTTCAGCTATCCAGAAGGAATATGAGAAGAAAGAAGCTATATTATTTGGAAAGTGGTGTCTCCTGAATTTTTGCATCTCCTAAATATTCCCTTATGGCCCAAAAGGATTCATGGTCAGTAAAATTAATCACTGCCTTCCATAAAGCATTGATGCCTGGATCAGAAAAGTCACTGTTTCAGATGTTTTTGAACCTGGATACAGTCACTATTTTGATTTGTGTAATCTATAACTGTTTCAGTAGTGAATTAGATTTTACCATATTATCTGAAGATTTATGGAGGGAAAAGAAAGTTCTCTAATTCAGAATCCTTATAAGGAAATATCTTTCCATTTCATGTTGTTTTTTGGATATTTAATAATTAAGATGATATTTTGTTCTGGATAATTTTATGATTGACTTTATGGATAGTCTCTTTAAATATTAATATCTTCTTTTTTTGAAGTAAAAATGCAACCAGGTTTGGATTTACTTCTTTATTTGCCTAGAATATCTGTATTCATTTCCAGAGATGTGGCCATTTGCTATTTGAGTCAGTAGGGCAGAGCAAAAACAAAAGAAGAGAATATGATATGGGATGGTGTTTTTCAAAGTTGTGTTGGACTGGAGGTTTAGAAAGAAGGCAGGAAAAAAAGGCACCTAAAGAAAATAGCAAAGCAGACAGGAGAGGGAGCTGATAGAAAGCAGTTACACTCAGTTCAATGAGTAAATGATTAAATAAATATTCATATTATGAGCAGGTAAAGGAAAATAAACCAAGAGATGGTGTTTTAATCAAAAGCAAATACAGCTTCTCAACATTTCTTTGTGCACTTGGTTAGATATGATAGTGGTTAATCTTTCAGTAAAGTTCTGTGTCCTCAGTAACACTATGAACATTTGTGTAAAATAAAAAATGAGAATCATTAAGAGCTCTTTTTCCCCATTTTACTTATGTTGGTATAGACATTCTGAATCATCAAATGCCTCTCATTTTTAAGAAACATTCCAAAATATTCACTGGTAAGGTGAATTATATAGATGTTCCTTTTATCTCTGTTAGAGGGTATTTGACTTTAATTGATACTGGAGTAATAGCTGTACCTCAAATGAATACTTTTTACAAGTAAAACATTTGCTGAAAATATAATTGTCTTTGAAACCTCTTCCCTTTCTTCTACTGAGATCTCTTTGGTCTTCATTTCTCCTTGCTATTGATTTAAGGCCTAGAAAAAAATAATGTAAGTTAAAAAAAAACAAATATACAAAATTTTCATATACATTTATAGACCAAACCTTTTCTCAAATCTGAGTGAGACTGTTTTCTTAGGGCATTTTTAAAAATGCGGTTTTAGTGACTGTCCATGGAATTTACTATCAAACCATTAATCTCAGGCAACAATACTGAGAAATATTAGGGAAGGGGATGGAGCTTGAGATACTCTTTCTTGATAAAATAGTGACATATACCTTGTCTTATAATGATCAAATTAGATATAGAGAGCTAATGAAATATTTTCACAGAAATACTACTGGAAAAACATATTTAAATCTACCAAGTTGTGGATAAAATATCTAAGGAAAACAGAACAAAAACACTATTGGCAAAAACCAGAGAGAAAATATATGAAAAAGTCTGTGTCAAATTTTCTGACAAAACAGGTTTGGTTAAAAATTTTCTCTTGGTGAAACAATATTTATTAAATACCCTTGCTGTCAAAGGGCTTATCTTCTGAAAATAAACAGGTATACAGAATATTGTTTGAAAAGGCATCTTCACTAATAAACTTGTTTCTCCACTTAAAGGCATTTTGAAAGGTTGGGTTATCAAAATGACCTGAATATTTCCCGTTCTTTTGTGGCATATCTTTGCTAGATGATTGGAAAAAGGCTTGCAAGAAAACAAATGAAAAGTTTTTTCTTAATTTAGTGAACCTTGGGAACACATCAGTTCTATTCTCCTTTGCTGATCATATACTGATCCCACCAGTTTATTATAATAATGATTTGTTAGGTGTTCACTAATATGCCAAGCACTATAGTAAGTGCCGAGGTAGAAGTTAATCTGGTCAGAAACAGCCCTGGCCCCATATGGGTTTCACAGTCTATCAATTTGACAGCCACAGAGGGTAATACATGAGCTTTGATTTGAGTATGGAACAAGCAACATGATTAGAATGGTGGGTAGAGAGCGAGCAGAAGTGCTAAGAAAAAAAAAATTTATAGAGAGTGAGGGAGTTTGCTAACAAAAAGGAACACATTATGAATGAAAATCATGTTTTCACCCAAATCTAGAAAGCAATATTGGCATTAGCTACATTTATATTCTCTCTCTCTCTCTCTCTCTCTCTGTCTCTCTCCCCCTACCCCCCGCTCTTTTGCTCCATTACTCAATATTCTCTCCTTATTGCTCTACTCATCCTCCTCTTGTGCTTTTCTTGTACTTCTTCTCATTTCCATTTCTCATTTCCATTTGTAATCTTATTTTTTTTTCCTTTTGGTTTATCCCTCCTACCTTTTATCTTTTTCCTGTCGCCCTGGCGTTTTTGTCTTTTTTCCTCCAATCCCGCCTTCCTCTTTGTGCTCCTTTTCCAATACCCTGATGCACCAATCCTGTAACAGCTACCAGGATTTTCCTGGAGAAGGTGTTACTGTGAGGGCTGCCTGAAAAGCATTTGGTTTAATATTGTGGTAACCGATTCAGTTGTGTCTTTTGGCTGCCATTTTTAAGGAGTCTGACAGCCCTTTGCCCAAGCTTTTCTCTAATTTTAGCACAAAAAACCCTAGGGGATGTATTTGTGGGTATAAAGATAAACGAGTGTTAAATCAGAAAACGGCTTTCCAGATTTCAGTTGAATATGAGATATCTAAAAAAGAAGTCCCGACTTCACAACAGTGCATGTATGTCCTGCTTCTATTCAGTGGGGGAAAAGTAATAATTATAATTTCTGGCAGCATTTACAACTAGTGAAGCAATTCCACAAATTTAGACTCCTTAACACAAAGAAAACAAGAGAAATATATATATATATATATATATATATTACATTGCACCTCATTATAGAGTAATATATTGGAATAAAGTGTATACGGAGAAATGATGTATTGAACACTGGGCTTGCGATTTCATTGCAGTACCTGATGATGTACTTTGATATAAGATTGCAATAACTAAGTAAAATAATGATGATGATGGTGGTATTTGTTAAGCACTTACTATGTGCCAAACACTGTTTTAAGTGCTGGAATAGATATGAGGTAATCAGGTTGCCCCACTTGGGGCTCACAATCTTAATGCCCATTTTATAGATGAGGTAACAGGCACAGAGAAGTGAAGTGACTTCCCCAGAGTCATACAGCTGACAAGTTGTGGGGCCAGGTTAAGAACCCACAATCATTGACTCCCAAGCCTGTGCTCTTTCCACTAAGCGACACTGCTAAAATGTTATATATATCTTTAATTTTTTAAAGAGAATTACCTTAATATCTTTGCTTTGGTAGGTGTAAAGTGCTATAAAGTGTTAGCAAATTAGGAACTAAGAAGCAGTGTGGTCTAGTGGATAGAGCAAAGGCCTGGGGGTCAGAAGGACCTGGGTTCTAACCCTAGCTCTGCCACATGTCTGCTCTGTGGCCTTGGCCAAACCACTGAACTTCTCTGTGCCTCAGTTACCTCACCTGTAAAATGGGGATTAAGAATGTCAGCCCGATTTGGGTCATGGATTGTGTTCAACATGATTAGCTCATGTCTAACCCAGCACTTAGGGCGGTGCCGGGCACGTACTAAGTGCTTAACAAATGCCCCCAAACTAGTTATAATTTGTTATGCCTCGGAGAGCAACAAAAGTATGATGAGGGAGGCAAACCCTAAACTGTCAGACTCTACATATTGTCTGCAATATTCCAGTTCTCTTTCACATGAGCATTATGGACACCTTGACAAAATACTTATTTTCTTATGTGCCAATTATGACATTCTTTAAATGCTTTAATCTTTATACTGACCTAATATCAGAGACTTTTATGGAAGCTTCAGTATCTATAGTTTTAGAGCAGGACTGAAAATAAGAAAAATAATGGAAATTGGAAGATGCATTCCAGATATCTCAAAAGTATTTCAAGCCTCTCTGGTTCATTGACTAAATTTAAGTCTGAGGGACATGCTATTAGCCTCTTTGTATTTCCTTCCTCTGTTCTGGATTCTGAGATAGCATCCGTTGAACAAATACCAACTGAAAAGGAGTACGCCACACAGAGAGTTACCAGCCTTTGGAAATGCTATTGTACTGAAAAAAGGAGCTCTTCTCTTCCATTCTCCTCCCGATAAACTGAGAAAAGCCACAGTGTTCCTTATTGTATTCTTTTTTACCTCAATAGCGGATGCCATAAAAGTGAATGAAAGTCAAAATGAAATTGAAAAGATTAAGTCTTGCCTTTGAGATAAGACTTGCAGGTGTCACACACAAAGACTTTAGATGTATTCCTCAGCCATATCATCAAAATCATTTTATATTTCTTGTGGTTTTACTGAAAGATGGGAAGTGTGATAGTGTCAGGTGAGCCTGGTGAGATTGTGTGTCTGCCACTGAGCATAAGGTCAGGAAGGAGAGAAAATACCCTTAACTTCTCCAACTACTTATCCACATTCCTGCTTCACCTAAGCTGGCACTCTTCATTTCTCTCAAACTAACCTACTCACTGTGCCTAATTTTCATCTCATCCATCATCAACCTCTTGCTTACACCCTTCCTGCAGCCTGGAGCTCCTTCCCCCTTTCCCCCCCTCAACCACATTCAAAGCCCCGTGGGAATCACATCTCCTCCAAGATCTCTCCCTCCATTAATTTTCAATCTCCTGAGTATATATCCCCCCAATTATTACTTCAGCATTTCCCCACCACCTAAGCACTTAAGAACCCACAACCTCCCCTAGCACTTAAATACTTCTCTTACATACTCTATTACTTCCTCTTTTCTCTAATTTTATTTTAATGTCTGTCTCCTCCTCTAGAATCTAAGCTCATTTTGGGCAGGGGTCATGCCTAATGATCTTTTTTTTTTAACTTCCCAAGTGCTTAGTACAGTGCTCTGCATACTGATTGGTTGATTGAAAATTCTGAAACTATTGCTGAAAAACATGCTACTTAGAGATATTAACATCAACATATATAAATTTCCAATATCATGCTCCATGGTATTCAGAGGTTTCCACGAGAAACACTAAAAAATTTGATTCTACAGATCCAGATGCCTGATATTTCAGGTTTTCCTGCAAAGCCCTTCTCTGGCTGTTCCTTAGGGGAAGTCTTGGCTTTGTACTACCATCGACAGCACTGAACTGTCAAAAGTACATATTGAGATTGAGAAGTGCTGTGGAAGGTCAGCAGTGAAGTGGTTAATTAGGTTCCAACTCTTTGCCGGTCCATCTCTAGCTCCTGGTGCCGTAAGGCACAGCACCAAAGAATGAAAGCACATTTTATGTGCTCCAAAAAATGGTTTGTCTGGCAGCTGAAGGATGGAATTTGGGCACCTGGGGATATTGTTATTGAAATGCCTTCTAGAGAGTGTGTGTGTGATAAAATGTTTAAAGGTGATGGGGCAGTTGGGGGGAGGATGAGGGGGAACGTGGATTTGAAAGGGGGCTGGAAATGTTTGGGTCCCTACAATGAAGCGAGTACTCTTTGATTCAGTTAAATGGCTTTGCAGAGAATGGCCTCTATAAAAAGCAGGAATGCACAATGAGGACTCTTTTGGCACAGAGAGAGGAGATGAGACTGCTGCCAGTCAGATCGATTGGTATAATTCTCACTTTGGGCAGTTTTAGAAGTTCATTTTTGATGATAAAAAAAAATGCAAGGCTTTACCTTTACATTCTCAACACATTTTCGTATAGTTTTATTCAAATAATGAGTGATTGTGAATTCAGAGGAAAAGGATACATGGACCAAATATAAGTAGTAATAAACATCAATATTCCAAGGGACACTTGTCTAGATGTGTGGGATATTTTGAGTAAAGGAATCCTGAAGTAGAATATAGAGGTGATCTAGGGGTGTCGAGAAGAACTTTGTCTCTATAGAGGTTATCTAGGGGTGTCAAGAACAACTTTGTCTCATGCAGTCACACCTTTCTGTGTTGCGAGAATCAAGAGTAAAGGTGAACCCAAGAATAAAACATCACACTATGACCAAAATCTTCTAGGTAAAAATTGAAGGAATGAAAAGTGGGATGATGCAAAGCGGAGGAAAAAAATCCCCTTATTAGCTATTAGTTTCAATGTTGCTAATGTCTTAGTTCAGTGTTAGCAGTGTTTTAGCATTGTTCAGAATGTTATATCCACATGTTCTTAGATTTCACAGTGGGAATGATATAAAACCCTATAATTCATGCCTACCGAACACAAACAGAGAGATTCTGCATTGCATCATATCATGCATTGCCATCCAGCTCTGGGGAGAGAAGTGGATATTGGTATAACTAGATAGGTTTTTAGCTTTACATTTCTTTATTCATGATTTCAGAATAGAACATAGTGGGGGGAACTTGGCAAATGCAATGAAAAACTGAGATCTTTGAAGATAAAAACAATATTTCTAAGAGGCAGAAATAAAAGCAGTCCTCACATCAGCCAAGGGTGATTAGCCTGGTCTTATTTTGCTGATATGCGAAATCCAGTGCAGTCTACCGCCTAGAAGTACTACAATTTGGCAGAGGCTTTGTAACTCTTAGAAGCAGCATGGTCTAGTGGAAGGTGCATTGGCCTAGGAGTCAGAGGACCTGGGTTCAAATTTTGGCTCTACCATGTGCCTGCTGTATGATCTTGGTCAAGTCACCTAAATTCTCTGTGCCTCAGTTAACTTATCTATAAAATGGGGGTTCAAAATCAGTTCTTCCTCCTACTTAGACTGTGTGGGGCAGGGTTTGTCTGACTTGCTCATCCTGCATCCTCTTCACCGCTTAGAACAGTGCTTGACATTGAGAAAGTGGTTAACAAATACCGTTAAAATAAAATGATAAAAAGCCTTACCAACTTTGAGAGAAGTTTAAGGTAGACTGCAGTTACCATCCAACATACCTAATTGTCCAAAAGCTCTGCTAATTATTCTGCTGTGTGACCCGAGGCAGGTCACTTAACTTCTCTGTGCCTAAATTACCTCACCTGTAAAGTGAAATTAAGACCATGAGCCCCATGTGGGACAGGGACTGTGTCCAACCTAATTATAATATATCTACCCTAGAGCTTAGTACTGAGCCTGGTAAATAGTAAGTGTTTAACAAATACCATAACACACAACAACAAAAAGATGAAGATTTATCAGGGAATGTCTCACAGAGGAGGTTTTCTTTTAAGAGAACCTTGAAGGAGGGGAGGGAAAGGGTTTGATGGTTTTTAAGGAAGGAGGATTATATGCCTGAGTAAAGTGTATGAGGAATATAGTGGAAGAAGACAATGAATAGGTAAGTCAGTAATCATCCAGTGGAAAGTCATTCATTTAAAAGTTGTTGTTTTTTTTTTAATAGAGGGAGACATGGGAAGCCATTAGAGGTATTTCAGGAGGACAATGGTGTTTTGATTGACACTTTAAGCAGATAATATAAACAGCCTTATGTAGAATAGACTGAGCTATCACACGGCCAAGTTCTCTGTCTGCACTCGATACAATTTGATGTTGCTTAAATAATTACTTTGAAAAACTACTGGAGATGTGCAACAGCAGGGACTTGTCCTACTCCTTGCCAATCTTTTGCTGGCTCTTCATTGTCTTTTTCAACAGATTCTCACTTGATCGAATCGGGTTTCAGGCATCTCACCATTCTAATCCAACTTCTCCTCATTCTCCTCCCCTAACTTTTGTTTTCTTTCTTCACTCTGTTCAAGAAAATCAAGTAGACTTTATTACTCTTTTTGCACTCTCACCCCTGTGCTTCCTTCTAGATCTTCTCATAGATCCGAAATAATCTCCCACTTCCATCCATCACGACTCCTCGTTCTCTTTCAAAAGTCAGCTCAACCCTGGCGGCTATAAGAAAGCAGTTCTGATCCTCCTTAGGCAAAGCAGCCTATGAGGTGAGTAACCTTGTGCCCTCTACTTTTATGATACTGCTCAAAATTAATGAAATCCCACCCCTGGTATTTTGTTTTTGTCCACTGAGACAAATAACTGCAGTGGCAGAAAACTATGCAGTATAGGACCTCCCATCAGGTTTTCACTTGGTATACCTGCTAGCTTTCAACTGAGATGATTGATAGTAATAATAATAACAATGGGATATTTATTAAGTGGTTGCTGTGGACCAAGCACTGAAATAAGTGCTGAAGTAAATAAAAGGTAACTAGGTCAAGCAAAGTTCATTCATTCAGTCGTATTTATTGAGCACTTACTGTGTGCAGAGCACTGTACTACATGCTTGGAAAGTACAATTCAGCAACAAATAGAATCCCTACCCAACAACGGGCTCACAGTCTAGAATGGAGAGATAGAGATAAAACAAGTAGACAGGCATCAATAGCATCAATATAAACAAATATAATTATAACTATATATACATCATTAATAAAATAGAATAATAAATATGTACATATACACAAGTCCTGTGGGGTGGGGAAGGAGGTAGAGCAGAGAGAGGGTCAGGGCGATGGGGAGGGGAGGAAGAGGAGAGGAAAAGGGGTGATCAGTCAGGGAAGGCCACCTGGAGGAGGTGAGCTTTCAGTATGCGCTTGGGGCTCACTGTGTAATTAAGAAGGAGAACAAGTGTTGAATCATTGTATTTAAAGATGAGAAGACTGATTCTCAGAGGAGTTAGGTGATATAGGATTGTAGGGGCCTGAGGAAGCTGAAGAAACGCCCATGGGCATAGGAAAAAGTCCACTGAGCTCAAAACATGGTTCAAGCTGATGAGGGAAAAATTTGATTACTTCTAAAGTCTAGGTACTGAAACCAGATAAAATAGATCACACGAGCCTGGGAATCAGGAGGATTTGGGTTCTAATCCCAGCTTGGCCTCTTGACTGCTGTGTGTCTTTGGGCAGGTTACTTAACTTCTCTGAGCCTCAGTTACTTCATTGGTAAAGTGGGAATTAATACTGTGAGCCCCATATGAAACGTGGTCTGTGTGTCCAACCTGATTAGCTTGTAGATAGCCCAGTGCTTAGCACAGTTGCTGGCACATAGTGTAAACTCGTTATGAGCAGGAAATATATCTGGTAATTCTGTTGTTTTATACTCTCCCAAGTTCTTAGTACAGTGCTTGGCATATAATATTCATTCATTCATTCAATAGTATTTATTGAGCACTTACTATGTGCAGAGCACTGTACTAAACGCTTGGAATGGACAAGTCGGCAACAGATACAGTCCCTGCCGTTTGACAGGCTAACAGTCTAATCGGGGGAGAGAGACAGACAAGAACAATGGCAATAAATAGAGTCAAGGGGAAGAACATCTTGTAAAAACAATGGCAACTAAATAGAATCAAGGCGACGTACAATTCATTAACAAAATAAATAGGGTAATGAAAATATATACAGTCGAGCGGACGAGTACAGTGCTGAGGGGATGGGAAGGGAGAGGGGGAGGAGCAGAGGGAAATGGGGGGAAAAGAGGGTTAAGCTGCCGAGAGGTGAAGGGGGGGTGGTAGAGGGAGTAGAGGGAGAAGAGGAGCTCAGCCTGGGAAGGCCTCTTGGAGGAGGTGAGTTTTAAGTAGGGTTTTGAAGAGGGGAAGAGAATCAGTTTGGCGGAGGTGAGGAGGGAGGGCGTGGCCCAGGGGTCGACGGCGGGTTAGGTGAGACCGAGGGACAGTGAGGAGGTGGGCGGCGGAGGAGCGGAGCGTGCGGGTTGGGCGGTAGAAAGAGAGAAGGGAGGAGAGGTAGGAAGGGGCGAGGTGATGTAGAGCCTTGAAGCCTAGAGTGAGGAGTTTTTGTTTGGAGCGGAGGTTGATAGGCAACCACTGGAGGTGTTTAAGAAGGGGAGTGACATGCCCAGATTGTTTCTGCAGGAAGATGAGCCGGGCAGCGGAGTGAAAAATAGACCGGAGCGGGGCGAGAGAGGAGGAAGGGAGGTCAGAGAGAAGGCTGACACAGTAGTCTAGCCGGGATATAACGAGAGCCCGTAGCAGTAAGGTAGCCGTTTGGGTGGAGAGGAAAGGGTGGATCTTGGCGATATTGTAAAGTGGTCAGTGGTCAGTATATACTATTGGTTGATTGATTAACAAATATAATAAAAAGTGTCTCTGGGAAAACATGTCTCACACTATGGTGTTTCTCTGTCAAACCCTCATTTTTGAGGAAGATATTCAGTATGTATCTTGGGGTATGCCTGCCTAGGTAGGTATGTTTACTAGGGCCAAGGAGGAGGCCAAGAGGACCCAAGGCCAAGCATCAACATAGTGAGTCCCATAATACCACAGTGAGCCCTTTGAAGGTAGAGGACTCTGGGTATATTCTCATTTTGCCAGTGAAGAGCAACCGTGACAGAAATGCTCACGAGAACCTAGACACAAGCATATAAGAGAACCACAGGCAGGGGGAGTGACAGGGATTGGAAATACTGGGAGAAAGAATCGAAGAGAAGAAGGAAAGGGTAGCTTCTGAAGGTAAGAACCGTGGCGTAGACACCCAAGTTTCCAGAACGTTGTTGACTATGAAATAATGGCCCTTGCAGATGACTGGGGAAGCATCATGGCCTAGTAGCTAGAGCACGGGCCTGGGAGTTAGAAAGTTCTGGGTTCTAATCCTGGCTCCGCCACTTGTTTGCTCTGTGACCTTTGGCCAGTCACTTGACCATTGTGCCCCAGTTACCACAACTGTAACATGGGGATTAAGATTGTGAGCCCCATGTGGGACAGGGACTGTGTCCAACCTGATTACCTTATATCTACCCCAGCGATTAGGAATGCTTGACACGTAACAAATGCTTAACAAATATCATTATTGTTACTATTATTATTGTCATTATTATTGACTGACTGCTGTGATTTTCATGTATCTGTCAAATTAACAGTTTTTGGTAGGCTGCATGATCAGCTGTGAGAGAGAAAATGCTGTAGTATATTGATTTGTATACCTGCAAAGAGGTACATTTGACCTCAAGCCTTTGTACTTTTTAACATAAATATAAACATCACAAAAAAATTCAAATATTCAGTGCAAATATTATGAGGTGTTCCAGGGTGCTCAAGCTATGGAGATTATTTTGTTTCCACTCTCCTAATGTCCACATGCCCTCATCCCCTTGAGTGCCTATGGGGGTTTAAAATCAGTCAATCATATTTATTTATGTTGCCCATAACTTCAAACCCTAAACTAGTCCAAACCGTTTGAATGTATGTTTTGCTTCCTTAGTATTTGACTTCACAGCAGAAAAGCTCATCTCTTTTGTATATAATAAATGTTTATTAGAATGAATAATGATGCAATAATTGTCATCAGCAATAGAATTTATTAAGCACCTACCATGTTCAGGACACAGACCTAAGCCTGGTCTTGAAAGGTTATGACCAAACAGAGAAGGCAAGCTGTCGTAAGTTGACGAGTATATGGTCACTAAGTGTGGGAGAAAAGAAATCAGCCTTGA
Organism: Ornithorhynchus anatinus; assembly: GCF_004115215.2. Taxonomy (NCBI): domain Eukaryota; kingdom Metazoa; phylum Chordata; class Mammalia; order Monotremata; family Ornithorhynchidae; genus Ornithorhynchus; species Ornithorhynchus anatinus. The sequence continues at coordinate 22,707,162 of NC_041747.1, read as the reverse complement.
CATTACCTTCTTGGCTAACCAAGCTGAGTGAATGTTGCATTTACTGGGCTGAGACGCTGAAAAAGCTGTTTTAGCTCATAGATCACTTGGAAAGCCTTGAATCTCCTCCTGCTCCCTTGTTGGGTTGCTATGAGAAGGGAAATGACCCCGTGGGTAGGACACAGGTGTGGGAGTCAGGAGACCTAAAGAATAATATTGTGTGACTGTGGGCAAGTCACTTAACTTCTCTGTGCCTCAGTTCCCTCATCTGTAAAATGGGGATTAAGACTGTGAGCCCCATGTGGGACAACCTGATTTCCCCTGTGTCTACCCTAGCGCTTAGAACAGTGCTCTGCGCATAGTAAGCGCTTAACAAATACCAACATTATTATTAATAATGATATTTGTTTAGTGCTTACTATGTGCCAGGCACTGATCTAAGCACTGGGGTAGATACGAGATAATCAGGTAGGACACAATTCCTATCCCACATGAGGCTCACTCTCCTAATCCCCGTTTTACAGATGAGGAAACTGAGGAACAGAGAAGTTAAACAATTTGTCCAGGGTCACAAGGCAGACAAGTGGCAGAGCAGGGATTAGAACCCATGACTTTCTGACTCCCAGGCCTGTGCTCTATCCACTAGCCATGCTGCTCATCCCTGCTCCACCACTTCCCTGCTGGGTGACTTTGGGCAAGTCATTTAACTTCTCTGAGCCTCAGTTTCCTAATCTAAAAAATTAGGGCTGAATGCTGATTCTCCCTCCCCTTCAGACTGCAAGCCCCATGTGCGACATGGACTGTCTCTCATCTGATTATACTGTATCCACCATAGAGCTTGGCATATAATCAGCACTTAAATTATTATTATTACTTTGGTTTTAAGGAGAGCCAGAGCGGCTTTAAACATGGAACACTGAGGGGATTGCTTTCCAACCATCTTGCCTAATGTTTGTGGAGGTACCATGCAACCTACCTCACTTTCCTGTTAGTAATCCACAGTGATTTCTAGACTAAATATTATTGGACCTGTTTTAGTCAAGTGGGTGAACTTTTCTCCTTTGTACATTCAGGGGCTGTTAAGACATAGGTACTGTGTGACCTTGGGCAAGTCACCTAATTTCTCAGTGCCCCATTTCCCTCAGTGAAAGGATTAAGACCATGATCCCCATGTGGTATGCGGACCTTGTCCAATCTGATTGGCTTGTATCTCCCCAAGTGCTTAATATAGTTGCCTGGAACGTAGTAAGCCCTTAAATAACATTTTAAAAAAAGTGGATCCTGGCCGTAGGAAGGAAGCGAGGGTTCCCTGAAGACGGTTTTGTACCATACCATCTTTATAGAGCACCCCTAACTGCTCTTCCACCTCTCCTAACTCTCCAGACAAGAGCTATTTTTAGATAGGAGCAATGGAGATGGAGGTGTATTAACATAATGAGTCTCATAATAGAGAAGCATAGAGAAACAGCATAGCCTAGTGGATAGAGCCTAGGAGTCAGAAGGACCTGGGTTCTAATCCCATCTTTACAGCTTGTTGCTGTGTAACCTGGGGCAAATTAACTTCTCTGTGCCTCAGTTACATCATCTTTAAAATGAGGATTGGGAATGGGAGTGCTAAGGGGGATAGAGAATGTGTCCAACCTGATCATCTTGTATCTACCTCAGTGCTTAGTACAGTGCCTGGCACATAGTAAGCACTTAAATACCACACTTACTATTGTTGTTATTATCTATGGTATTATTATTAGCAGTAGTATTATGCTGCAATGAGCCCTTTAAGAGTAGAGGACCTTGGGTATATTTCCATTTTGCCAATGAATACCAATCAATCAATTGTATTTAATGAACACCTACTGTGTGCAGAACACTGTATAAGGGCTGGAGAGAGATTTGGTACAACAGATTTGGTAGACATGTTTCCTGCCCACAAAGAACTAGAGGGGTTCCTGGGGGCCTAGTGGGTAAATTAAAAGTGACCATGTCTATTTTTTGTGCTCTTCCAAGCAGATAGAACACTGCTCAGCATACCGCCATTCAATAAATACTATTGATTCGTTAAAACAACAAACCAGAAACAAAATACCCAATTCAGACTCTGCTTTGATGGAGTCCACAGATGTGTAACTGATCCTCTTAGCAATCTTCTTAGATTCAACAGTGAAATAAGAAGAAAACAAACTCTACTTACATTTGAAAATTCAAACACGATCTTATGTACTCCATTTCATAATGAATTGTAAAGAATAAGGGGATTAAAAGCAAGTGCCTTAGGAATTTCTCATTGATAATTCCTTTATTTCATTATGTAGCTATATTAGAATAACTAGAAATCAGATTGTCATAGATCAGGTGGGTATTCTTAGCTGGAAAATAGAAAGAAAACTTAATGACATGATTATGGGGTGGTCATTTAGTATTTTAATTAGACTGAGAAGAGATGCATGTTTAATAAATGCACCTAAAATACTGCCAGCATTTTCCTTTTGTGGCTTTTCCATAAGAATATCAAACATTTGAGTATGCATGATATCTCAGTGCAATCATATTCTCATTATATTAGTGAATATCACATAGCATTTTTCCCTTTTTACTGTTCCAAAAATAGAGACGGTGAATTTGTGGATCTTTCCTAGGACCTGAATTAATGGTGGAACTGGGAGTAGGCCCAGCAGTGTTTAACACCACAGACTAGTAGTTTACATAGTCCTATAAGTCAGACTATCTGAATGTACTTTCTGTCTCTTCTTGAATCTCAAGGACAACTCATTGTTTAATCTTTGGAAAGTTGCTTTCCTCAGGTGGATCATAATTTGTCCATTTATAACCTGAGGCTGACCACATCTGCCCCTTCTAAATTCTAGAGGGTATTCTGACAATAAAGATAATGTGTGAAAATGCTCCAGATGCTTCAGAGAAAAGGAACTTTATAAATTCACGATATAATTTGATATAGTCCACTCAATTGCCCATACTATAAGGAGACAAGGCCAGCAGCGAAAAGGAAGTCCATAGTTCATTCAAAAGCATCAATCTCATCATTCATTTAAACTTTGTAAATTCCCCCCGCCTCCCCAAAGCCGTCGTAAGTCACCAGGTTGATTGTTATGACTTCACCTACTTTCTCTTCCCATTTCCTCTCCAGTGGAGGTGCCCTTGAGTAGGAAGTGGTTAAAAAGAGGAGAGTATGGCTCCAAGGAGTGAGTTTGGTGAACTACTCGTTTCTGACTAATTGAGAATGAGTTGCATTCCTAATCATGCACCGAAACTGAGGAAAAATAATTAGCCATACCCCAGAGCCTGAAATAAATAGGAAGGAGGGCTCAAAAGTAGGCTGCAAAGATGAAGGAATTAGAATTATCCCTTCCAGCTCTGAGACTCCACTTGCTTCATGTAATTTGCCCTCTCTGGGATGTTTAGTGACCCTAGGAATTCTAAGGTTTGATGAAGCATTCGCAATCTATATTATGGAGCTATAGATGTTAATATAAAATAGTTTTGTTATATTTTTTTCTTTAAAGGGTTTTGGATGTCCTTCACTAGAAAGCAAACCAAGCTTTGCTGAATGAAGAGCAGGTGTGAAAAACTGGCAGAACATTATTTAAAGATGCTGTATTTTCCAATAATCTTATGATATGAACCACTAATGCACCCTGGGAGACCCATGATACCAGAAAAGTGTGGGTGAATGATTAATAAATGGGGTGTTTGCTGAAAATATGCCAAGCACTGTGGTTCAGTCAGATTATACACAGTCCCTGTCCCACATGGGTGTCTCACCCTAAAGGAGAAAGGAGAACTGATATTTAATCCTCATTTTACAGATCAGGACATTGAGACCCAGAGAAGTTGAGGGATTTTCCCAAAGTCAAATAGCAGGCAAGTGGCAGAGCCAGTATCAGAACAGATCTCCCGACTCTCAGGCACATTGTTTCTCACTTACACTATAATGGTAGTTTTCTATCTCCCAAAGAATCATGAAAAGAAATTCCTCTTATATTACTGAGGAACAATATGGCCATGTATCACATAGATTGTAATTATTATATATTGATATGTCAAGTTTTCACCTGCAACAGGCCCTGTTACTGTGCCCAACAATGTTTTCCTTGTAGAGATGAAGCCTCTCTGTAGTTGATGTGGATATTACAGAGAGGAACCATCTCACTTCCTTCAAAAGTGCTGTTACCACTGTCAGATCTAGAATATCTTTCTGGATGGAGCATTGGTCTAAACTCATAATTGAGCTTTCCAAGTGCTAATATTCATCAGACGGAAGTTTTGTCCAAGTAAAAAGGAATGCCATGGTTTCAATATAAGTAACCCTCGATTAAAGAAAAGAATAAAAGCAAAAGATAAAATAATGTTATTTTCTAAAAGTCAAGCCAAGAATTGATGCTATCATTTATAAATAGAAATTTACAAAGTATATGACCTGAAAACAAGGTCTCATCTCCAAAATTTGAATTGGCATCTTCTCTCTTTATTCATGCCAGATCATCATCTAATCTCATTCTCCTATTTTTTTCCATTTCTCAAATACCAATAGTTTATCTCCTGCAGAAACTATGGTCAGATTCCCTGGGTAGTAAAACATAAGGAAAAGAATGGAGCAGCCAAACTTGAAGCATTCCTATTAGCCTCCCTGCCTCATTCAAATTAAACCAGCCTTTTAGCCCCCCGATGCTTATTAGTGCCGTAATGATTTCTCTTGGTGTCCAGCCCAAGAACCCATTCTTTCTAACTATCCAAATATCTCCATACGAAGATGAGTTAATCTTTCTCGCTAATGAAGAATCACCAAAATTTTACAACTGTTAGGAAGGATGCTAGTGAATAGATGTGCTTTTTAAAAGCTTAGTATTACTCTAAGGGGAGGGAGAGGGAAGAGAGCATAGTTCACAGCAAGAAGTTTTTACCGTGACTAGAAGGGGAGTAAATGTGTCCAGTGAATCCATTTATCCAAATAAGATGGTTCAAATCAACTGTGTTGTGTCTTTGTGTCCCTGAAGTCTTTCCAAAATATACTTTTGTTGGTAAAGTATTGTAAAAGAGGAATGAATGATAAAAAAATTGCCAGTGATTTGGACTTCATTTTAATGATACCTCTTGGACAGGTCTTCTGACATCTGAGAACAATGTAGAACAGAAAGCTATTATATAGCTGGCTAATGTCTCATATAGCATCCAGCTCAAAATGAAGAGCATTTGCTGGCAAGAGGCTAGCAATGAGATTACTCGGAACAAAGCTGTGGTTTCCAGCTTCGGCCAAAAAGACATTAGAACAAAAATGACCAATTTGAGCTGCCACACGGTACAGTAGTGTATTCAAAAGAATATAATAGAGGAACAATTTAGTAAACAGCAACTATATTTAACACGAAGGAAAACTCAACTGGAAAAGAATAGTTGCATACAAATGGAAGAGAGAGTAATAAAGTATGAGAAAATATACTGTCTGTAGAAAACCCTCAAAATCAAAGGAAATCATTGACTTAAAAGTCATAAAATAAATGTGTGCCTGTAAGAGTACCTAGAAAAGTGTGACAAGATCAGTGTTCTAGTATTTTGCCAGATGTGTGAATGTAGGCCAATATTTTTAATGTAGTGATTTTGGGGGTTGGGGAAGGACTTAACTGAGAATAAAGGAGGCCATAAAGGGAAAAAAGATACTGAATACTAACAGGAACACCTTTTCTTGAAGATGAGAAGGAAGACTGATGAAGGGAAAGAGTATAGAAAGATAAAAGAGAGGAAGGGGAGTTCTGATCTTAGATGCATGGTAGGGAGGAGGATGGGTTACTTCAGTGCAGTTGGCCTTAAGACCTTCTCTCCAAGATGTCCATAAGGCTTCCACTGGGGCAGAATGAACACAACAGCGCATATGCTGGAGGGCAGAGGGCAGCTCAGAGAGCTCACAGCTGAGGCCCTCCATCTTCACTCTTCTATTTCTTCCAAGTGACTTTAATGCGTGGAGGACTGAGCGGTTCCGGGTCCTGATTATCTTAGCAAATACTTTCCTCTCTGGGGATCTGGACTGCAGGTCGGTTTGAGCAAAGAACCACTGCCATGGCTATAAAGCGGGTTCTTTCAGGGGTTAGGACTAGCAAACCCAAGAAACCTGAGGGGTCAACTGGCTTGTAGTCTGGTTACAAAGATTTCACTTCCGTGGGATTTCGAGGTGGCGAATGCTTCATCCCCTGTCTTCTGAAGGAATAGAGTTTCTAGGAAGGCCATAAATACCCAGTGAAATGATGGAACAAAGCCTAGTTCCATGCTAATAATAGTAGTAGTGATCTTTGAATATAAGGATTTTTAAGTGCTAGGGTAGGTACAATACAATGAAATGGGGCACAGTTCCTGCTCCTGATGGGGCTTGCAGTTCTAAAAGGGAGAATGAACTGGTATCTCATCTCCGTTTTACGGATGAGGAAACAGATGAGGAAAGCTAAGTGACTTGCCTAAGGTCACCCAGCAAGTAAGCAGCAAAGTGGGGATAGGAACCCAGATGTAGAGTTCCGTGTCCTATCGAGCAGGCCGCACTTGTTCCTCATGCTGCTACTTGTGCTCTCTGAGGGTGGACGTGGGGACAGGATAGCAGGTGCTTACTGTGTTTCCATCATAGTCTTTGACATTACCTTTCACTCTCCAGTTCCTTCCCAGTGTCAAGGCAGGTGGTTGTGGGTGGATCAGATACCCAATGATCCAAGGAGGAATGGGTATGCAGTCTTCAGGAGGCAGGACAAAAAAGGATTTTGGCAGGCAGTCTGGCTAAAAGATGGGGAGAAAAAGAAAGGGAATGGTGCAGAGAGAGATATGAAAGGAAATGGGGAGAAAGGAAAAGGAGGGGGGAATAAGAGAACGTGGATTGTGGAGAAGTAGAGGAAGTTGGAGGGAGGAAGAAGAATGGAAAGAAGGAAAGGGAAACTGATGGGGAGAGGAGCAGAGGGAAGAAGACAGAGAAAAGGGCAAAGTGGAACTTATCTCCTTCTTTGCCACTGTTATATGCCAGGATTCTGGCTCTGGTGAATTCAGCTGTTCCTGCTGATGCCAAGACTACTCTCCCCAGAGCTGGGTGGTGGCAGTACACTGAAGTTGGTGGCCCTGGACCTACCTGGTTGTGCCACTGCTAGTCATTCCAAACCACTGGTGATAGTTTCTGGCACTGACTTTTAAGTAGCAGCATGGCTTAGTAGAAAGAGCATGGGCCTGCCAATCAGAGGATCTGGGTTCTTATCTTCCGCATGACACTTGCCATGGGAAGCCATATTTAACCATTGGGAAGCCACTTGTCTGCACTGTGCTTCAGTTTGCTTCTGTAAAATGGAGATCGAACGCCTCTTCTCCCTCCTCAAATTGTTAACCCCGTGTCGGACAGGGACTCTGTTGTGCCTGATTGTCTACCGTCTATTCGAGCACTTACTAGAATGCTCTTCACACAGTGTTTAACGAATATTATTATTATTCTCATCACACTTTCATGGTGGAGAGTTCAGCCTCTGTCCCAGTTACAACCCAGCAATGAGCACAGTTATATTTAATGAAAAAAGTGGACCCTTTCATAGAAGGGAAGAGTAATAGTTTTTATACACTTATACCGCAGAAAAAATAAGAGTCACGATCTTCCAAAGAAAGGGAATCATCATGCAGAGGAAAAAGAGAATAAGGCAAGTTTAGTAAAATACCAGGGAGTTATTTAATGTAGGCATGTTTAATTTATAACATGATACAACTATTACTGGTTTTGCCATTTTCAGTGGATGTACAGAACAACTAAGCAATTTGCCCAAGGTCACTGTGACAGACTGGGATATAGGAATTTAAAATTCTTGAGACCTAGTCATTTATTCAGTCCTATTTATTAAGCGCTTACTGTGTGCAGAGCACTGTACTAATATACAGGTCCAAAAAGTACCTATTTCTAACTCAGGAACATGTCTAATGAGATTGCCTCAATTCAATAGAAAGGAATATTTCTGAAATTTCTACTTAAGCAGTTACTCAGTTGATTATTATATGTCTGGTCTACCATATGATATAGTGTATTATACTAGCACACCACTTCAGGATTTGTTCTTACATCTTCATTTCTGTACCTGGAGCTGGAATTGGATTTTAAAAATAGAAAGATAATGGTCAGTTAAACATAGCAATGAATATCTGACAGAGATAAAAGAGGTGATTAACCCATACAAGGTAAAGATGAGTGGGAGTAGAAATCAATATTTTTTTTTCCTGAATGGTTTAATCTGAAAGAATATCGGGCAGTGGAAAAGAATCTTATTTATCAGATATTTCCTTTCCTGGTACCATTTTTTCCCCTCAAATAACTGTGGCCTCCCTTCTTGAAAAATATTTCCAGTTGCTGAATTGTACTTTCCAAGGGCTTAGTACTGTGCACACAGTAATCGCGCAGTAAATACAATTGAATAATTTAGGATTAAAGTGTTATCTCCACTTTACTACATAAAATGGTATCTTCCTTAGTAACTCTGAAACTACTAAATAACATCTCCAATTTTTACAAATTCGGATCCCAGCTAAAGTATTATTATCCCAGGCCTTTTTAGCAATATTTTGGAAAATATTTTGGTCCTGTGAACTCTCATCTGATCTCAGCCCAGCAAGTACTCAATTACATCTGAATTGTCTCTCAATTCCTCTCCATCTCCTCCAAATGAGGGAAATGGAATGGATGAAATTGAGGAAGCTGTCTTTCCTGGTTTTACATGGGCAGAGAAGGGGTGGTAGTAACAGAAACTCTGTCCCATTTTCTTTTACCAAAAAGAGGGACTCCTAGGTGCTCCTCTGACATACAGAATCTCTACTCTTCCATGATTTGAACCCAATCCTTTTTAAGCCAGTATGTCCCACAGCTTCTAGAGGCAACAGTTTTTTTTTCCAAAGTTCCAAGTGTGCTTTAATGTAATTACCATATATCACATTCTGGACAGAAAGCTCATTGTGGACAGGGAATGTTTCAGGTTATTATTGTATTGTACTCTCCCAAGTGCTTAGTACATTGCTCTGCACACAGTAAGCACTCAACAAATATGATTGAATGAATCAATGAATCACAGTATGTCACTTGACTTGTAAGCATTAAACTATCTTGTAAACTACTGGGGTCAATGTGTGCTCCAATTGTCAAGTGCACTTTACATTTGGGAGGTTTAAATAGTTAAAAAAAAAAAAATAAATTTTCCACCTTTATATCTCCAGTTAACCATTTTTTCACTGACAGTCTATGAAGTATAGAAGCTTGTGTGGATTTCAAAATAACTATTTCATCAGCAGGTCTTTTCCCTAAAAAAAACTGTCAGTTGGAAACTAAATGATACTTTTCCATTGTTTCATTTCAGGTAGCTATCTTTTCCACTTTTCAAAAGAGGGTTTGAAAGAGACACAATGCACTAATGTATCTATAATTCAGCAACATAATAAAATCATGCAACCTGGGTAAAGACAGTATAAAAATAACTCCCTTGCACACTTGCATTTTGCCCAGAGGATTTGCCATCTATGCACAGACCAATGTTGAAACGATAGTAAATCAAACTGTTGATGTCAGTTTACAGATTAAATCGAAGGTGGCCCAACACACTAAGTCAATGAAGAGATTTTAAGGAAGCATAGGCAGAGCAATGATATCTTAATGCAAAGATTGTGACATGCATTGGTGTCACTGCTCCACTACTCTGAGATGGATTCTCTTCAACAACAAAAAAAAACCCTAAGCCTAAGTATTAATAGAAGCTGATATTCTTTTGAATTCCTGGCTTTTTTTCCTTTTTAATTCTTAGAAATAAGGAACAGTTTATCCAGTTATACTCAGACAGAAACCTCCCATGTTTGGCCACGTTACCGTTAGCAGATCTGGAAATATTAGAATAATGGAGAGACTGTCCTTCGGTTGGGAGATGGTGCGGCCAATCGGTCTTTAAACCTTAAGAGAAGATCTTTTTCTTTGACTTAAAGGGGACCAATGAGCTACTTAAGGAAGCAAAGTGTCATGAGACTTTTGAAATGTGGTTCTTGAACTTATTTGTAGTACACGTAGTGGCCAGAAAGCATTATTCAGCTTTGAAAAGTTTAGGGAGTAGTAAATGACCTCAGAGAATCTGGGTCAGTAATGAAAATGAAGTGAAATATGTGTTTTGTGTTATCCCCTCTTCCATTGCCAGTCTGCCTCGAACTGCCTCTCTGTTGATATTTGACAGACTACCTCAAAGCTCTTCTGAAGTCACATTTCTTCAAAGCATACTTCCCAAATTAATTTTTAATCTCTCCACCTTATATCCTTCCAATTGCAACTTCAGCACTTAAGTACTGAAGCCCCCCTGTGGTGCTCAGGTACTTGGCTCATACATTTTATTACTTTGTCCTATCTGTAATTTATTATCGTCTGTCTCCCCTGCTGGAGTATAACTTCCTTGAGGGCAGGGCTCATGTCTCCTAATTATGTCGTACTTCCCCAAGTAATATAGTGTTCTGCCCACAGGTGCTCAACTAATGCTATTGGTTGTGGTATTTAGGTGCTTGTTCTGTGACAAGTACTGTACTAAATGCTGGGATAGAATCAAGATCATCTTGTCTGACTTGAGGCTCACAGTCTAAGTAGGAGGAAGAACAGATACTGAATCACCATTTTACAGATGAGGTAACAGGTCCAGAGAAATGAAATTTCTTGCCCAAATTCACACAGCAGGTAAGCGGCGGAGCTGGGATTAGAACCCAGGTCCTGAGGGTCCTAGTCTGTGCTCCTTCCACTAGGCTATGCTGTTTGTTTGTTTGATTGGAAGAGTAGAGGAACTATGTGTGTAATAGGTCATCCCATGGTGAAACTCTTTTTTTTTCATCATCAGCATCCTGCTGTAATTTGCATGTTTTCATTTTATAGGCCACAATCTGAGTTCAGCACTCAGTGCCAAAATAGGAAGCAGTTTGCATTTCTTGCTCCATCCAGGACAAGTGTGCTAACTGTATGCTATATAACTCTCCCAGAAAAAAATGCAGAAAGACAACAGAAGGAGCTGAGGGAACATGAGACACAAGAATGAAATATTTTCGTAAAGCTAATCCACCTGTTTCTTTGCCTAGCCAAAGTCCTGATGATTCCCCAAAGAGCCTTGCTATTATCTCTTTTCCAAACACTGATAATGGAAAAATGGAAATCTCTTACAAAAGGAGAGCAAATTTTCATGTTAGTTGTCTTTTTAATACATGACTCAGATAATCTATATTCTCCACATGTCCCCCACAATAAAAACAATGCTTGCTTGTGGTATTGCTTATTTTGTACTCTATAAGGGGAAAATATTGTGGATCTCAGAGATAGTAAAAGTACTATGCAATGAATTTAGTTCCTGTGATAACTGCTCTTTTTTATTATATAGCAGAGTAAACAGTCATTAATTTAAAACTTGTAAATTGGAAATCTGAAGACCATAACACTAGTGCTAGTAGGGACCCATTTTTTCAGCATGTGATTACTTCCATAATTCTTGGGTATGGAGAAGTACTGCCAAACAGAATAGTCAACCATCCCAAATGAGTTACATCTTACTAACACTTCAGTAAGGAGGAAAGAAGCAAGAGGACATGAGAAGAATGTGGATTCCAGCGAACATATGATTTGAAAGTCAAAGTGAAACAGTTTATAGTGTTATTTTGATGATGAGGAGAGTGAAAAAGAAAGCTGTAAAAGCTTTCTCAAGGAAACATAGTTGTTTCCATGGCTAGTGAGCATACTTGTAATCTTCAGAAAGTACAGTAATGTGAGAGCTATTGAATATTAACTTTTGTATGAGTTTTCTTGATTGCCATCTCTAAGTGTAGAATGAATCTCAGATACTTAGAAGAGTACAGATTTTAAAAAGGAAAACCATGAAAATCCTGTTGTATTAAAAACTTGAAAAATCCAACTTAATAGATGCAAGGTTTCCTAAGGACACCTAAGAATCTTCTGGTCTCCCTCTGTTTCTTTACAAGGTGGAGAAAAAAATCAGGTATGTGAGGCAAGGGGGATTAGCTATGCGAATGAGTGGAGCATCAGAAGGTGCTGATCTTTTCAGTCTGGTCACTCATCAAGTAATTAACCAGTGTCCAAAGAGCCATAGATGAATCAAGTAACAGTATTTTTGGAGCACTTATTGTATACGGAGCATTTTTTAGGCACTTGGGAGAGTATAGTAAGTAACAAGAGATGATCCTGGCCATCAAGGAGCTTACTATTTAGCATGGGCTGGGGACAAAGAAACAGAAAATAAATTACAGAGAGGAGGAAGTAATAGAGCTGAAGTATGTCCTCGAAGCAGTCAGTGGTGTTTGAGTGCTTACTGTGTGCAAAGCACTGTACAATGCTTAGTACAGGGCCTGGCATATAGTAAGTGCTTAACAAATACCATAATTATGCTAAGGGGATATAAGTACCCAAGTGCTTAGGTGACTTGGGAGTGCTGAACTGGGAGCTTTGGGTGGGTCTAAGGTAGAGAGAGGAGATATTAATCAGCAAAAAGCCTCCTGGAGGATATTTGACTTTAGAAAAAGAGTGAACTTGGGAAGCACCCTGCATTATTATCTCTGGGCCCAGTGGCCCTTCAAATGTTAATACCAGTGTTCCCTTCCCTCCCCACCCTCCCTTGTAGGGAACAAAAGCAATTGTGAATTAAAATAATAAATCTATCTATGGCATTTATTTTTTACTGTGTGCAGAGGATTGTACTAAGCACTTGGAAGAGTACAATATAGCAGAGTTGGTAGATGCCACCCCTGCCTGAAAGGAGCTTACAGTTTATAATGTGTAAATCCAGGTCCCAATCCCTGGTTTCTCTGCTTCCTGGGGATGAGGTGGTACAGGTTGCCACCTTGAAACTGGCAATTTGTCTTGTACCTCTTAGTGGTGGGACAGGGTGTTTTTGGGACTCCATGAACAGGCAAGGACTTGTAACTAATGTCTTCTCATGCTTGAACAAAGACTGGAAACCAACATGAAGAGTAATAGGATTCACTTTTACCAAAATAGCATACCAGTACTTGGAGAGAGGGGCTTTTTAGTGGTGGGGAAGCAGTTATTTACATTGACATCCCACCTATTGCTCCTATTCTTGTGAAGCCACTTGTGTTTATCCCTTCTCCTTTCTTTGAAATAACCATTTCTTAGACCAACAGTTATTCAGGAATGTGCAGACATAAATGTCAAAGGGAAGAACTGGATTCCTTATTCCAACTGAACAAGTCAGAGGGAATTTTAGGGGAATGCAGTTGCATTAACAAAAATGAAATTTAGCCAGAAAACTTAGTCACACATCTTAACTCTTATCAAGCGCCATGTGATTTTTTAATGATCACCAGCAGACCATTTATAATAGTTGAATGTGGAAAAAGTAAGTAGCACTTATATGTCCTTTAACACCACTCTAGAGAAAGAACCTTCTTTTTCCAAGGGAAAGAGAGACAGTTTACTGCATCACTAAGGCCATCCAGAATGCTGTGCCATCTGAAGTCTAAATTCATTTGTTTTTAATGTGCTTGATGTAGAAAGATTGCAGCCAAGCAAGCACTGTCTGAAAGGACATTCGAGAGGCATCATGGCCTCGTGAATAGAGCATGGGCCTGGGGGTCAGAAGGCCTGTCTCATCAGGGACCAAAATAACCCTTTCAAAGTTGGGATCAAACCTCATTTTGCAATAATAATAAGTGCATATGCCAAGCACTGTACTCAGCACTGGGGGTAAGTACATCAGATCCCACATGGAGCTCCTCGTCTAAGTGGGAGGGAAAACAGGTCATGGATCTCCATTTTGCAAATGAGGGAACTGAGGCACAGAGAAGTTGTCAGTTGCCCCAGGTCACACAGCAAACAAGTGATGAAGTTGGGATTAGAACCAGATCCTCTGACTCCCAGGCCCGAGCTCTCTCCTCTAGGCCATACTGCTTCTCAGTGAAAGGATGGTCAGGGCTTATGGGGTGATGGGATTTTATATGTTCAACTTGCTATGACTTTGGTACCAATGTAAAAAAGACACCACTGACCAAGGAGTTCATCTGCAGGTTCCTGTGTAACTGAAAAGGTTACTCAAAGACCGAAGAAAATTAAAAATGACACACAGGCATACACTCAGATGCAGTGAAGCCACTTTCACATGGTCGTACATTTCCGAGAGCATGGTGTAGTTTTAGGTGTTGATAAGCCTAAAAATAAAGATTTTGTTTTGTATTTTCACAATTGAAATGACAAGTTCAGAGGTTCCAGGGCTAGTCTGACAAAAGCCACAAGTAGACATGAAGGCACCCAGCATGAACTCCTGAAAGAAAATCATGAGGCAAACAACTGTAAGGAAATTAAGTAAAGAACCATGCGCGCTAAGAGGTATTGGAAGACCTTGAGATAAAGCTAGAGCTCTAGACTCAGCCAGTATCGCAGAGGGAGGAAGAGATGAGCTGTGTACAAAGCTTGGCTTTGTTTCTCCTGGCAACTTTTGGCTGCTGGCTGGGGAGCAGGTGGGGACACAGAAGGAAGAAGGGCAAAACAGAGTACAAAGCCTGGCATTGTTTTCTCCTGGCAAAAACCAGGAACCTGGAGAGTGGCAGAAGCTGGCTGGAAGCCAGTATTTGATGGGAAAAGAGAAGTGTGTGCCAGAGCCAGGCTCAGAAGATGGAAAAAGAGGAGAAATAGAGACAGATGAAGGGAGAGGCAGGGCGGGAGAGTGCTGAACTGTTTTAGATGCTAGTGGAGTTCGTCTCTTACCTCGGGACCGGATATGAGAAGCTGGGTGAAGTCAAAGGAGAAGAGGAAGACAGCCAGCTATTGAGAAGCTTAAAGGGTGATCCATTGTTAGCATAGACATATGCCCTTACACAGTTTTCATTATGAAAATGAGGCTTTTAGGGGACAGTGAGGGAAAAGGGGGAAGGAGAGCCAGAGGAAAAACAGTGAGAGAAGACAGAGAGCAGATGATTGATGATGAAGAGTGGAGTGTGCTCTTCTCTCCCTCTCCCTATTTCTCGCTTTCTCTCTCTTTTTCTGTCCCATCAGTACTTAATTTGCACTGGGAGAAGAGCCAGAGAACAGAACCCCAACACCTTTCCCACTCTGCTTCTGAATAAACTGTCTCCTAGCCACATGGGTTGAATAGGGAAATAAAGGGAATAAAAGTCTTTAAAAGCTCTTCTTCTAGGGAATGCTACTGCTGTGGATCCCAAAACCTGACCTCCATTAATATATTTAAACCGTTAGCTACAGAGGAAGACCACCTACTTTAGGTGATTATCAGGAAAAAGACAAATTGCCCAATCCGTTGTTCTTTATTAATATAAATTGACACTTTGGGCTGTGTTTGATGATGGCCATGGCTCTACCATGGGTCTCTGGGCTTTGTTCATAGGTCCTGGGCTGAACCCTAACATGGATGACCCCCTTTTCACCTTGCTCCATTTTTTCTTGCCCCACCTCCTTTTCTCTGCCCAAACTGATCTCATCCCACCCACATCTTCCTCAGCACTGATATTGACTCTTCCAACCACACCCACACAGGACCACCTAACCTCTTCCTGCTGCTTCTCCTTCTCCTCCTCATTCTTTTAATTAATTCAATTATATTTATGGAGCATTTACTGTATGCAAAGTACTTTTCATCTTTCTCAACCTCCTAATCTTCCTTTTTCTCTTCATCTTCCTCCTCCTTTGTTCTCCCACTTCTCCTATTCCACTTCTTCCTTTTTCTTTCTCCTTTTAATAATAATAATAATGTTGGTATTGGTTAAGTGCTTACTATGTGCCGAGCACTGTTCTAAGCGCTGGGGTAGACATAGGGGAATCAGGTTGTCCCACGTGGGGCTCACAGTCTTAACCCCCATTTTACAGATGAGGGAACTGAGGCACAGAGAAGTTAAGTGACTTGCCCACAGTCACACAGCCGACAAGTGGCAGAGCTGGGATTCGAACTCATGAGCCCTGACTCCAAAGCCCGTGCTCTTTCCACTGAGCCATGCTGCTTCATTCTCCTTTTCTTCATTCTCCTTTATATCCTCCTCTTCTGGGGGCCTGGCTTGGCTTTCTTACCAGCCATTACTCTGTCCATGCTACTACCACCTTCAGACCTAACTGCTTCATTAACTCAATCTGTGGAAGCCCGGGGAAATGTCAGGGGCTGGCACTAGGCCTGCAAGTGTCTACACTAAGGAGGGAGAAGCTAGTTATATCAGTTTCCAGTCCTGCAGACTCACCATCTTTATTGTAGGGGCCAGGCTGAGCTGTGGAGGAGGCTACATCTTCCAGCTCCTCCCTCTGATCCACTGCCTTCTGCCAGGTCTTGGAGTCAAGGAGAGAAATGGGTCAAATAGGGCATGCTGACTCTTCCCAAAGATCTGTGGGAAGCAGCATGGCCTAATGGATGCAGCTTGAGCCTGGGAATCAGAAGGTCCTGGGTTCTAATTCTCAGTTACCTCATCTGTAAAATGGGGGTTAACACTGTGAGCCCCATGTGGGACAGAGACTGTGTCCAACCTGATTTGCTTATATCCACACCAGCACTTAGTACAGTGCCTGACACATAGTACTGCTTATCAAATACCATACTTATTATTATTGTTGTTGTTATTGTCTGTGCCCTGGATTCAAGGGGTACTGGAATGGCACAGTTCTCTCTTTATCCCTTCTCTCCTCGCCCCTTCATCTTTCCCAATCCCTAACAACCCCACCCTTGTCCTGCTGTACATCAGGGCCCAAGAGAAGGGTAGTGGAAATAATGGGTCATCCTCTCAGGTGGAAGAATAAGATCCCCCTGGGGATGAAGTGCACCTGATCTAGAGGAAGCATTTTTATTGCTCTTTCAAGGCTAGGCCTTGAAGCATGGTACGACATTCATTCACTGTGTACCTACTGTGTGCAAAGTACTCTATCCTGGTATTTGTGGCAAGACTTTGAAGGCTTTTGGTCAGAGTATTCAGTGAGACTTGGGAGATGGAAAATAAGGCCATTGATACAGAAGCTGCTCATTTTCTTAAATGAAACAAGGGAAGAAGGAAAATGTCAAAGCCTGAACACTACTAACACCTTTACACGTCAAACATCAGGCCCTTCATGAGATTCTGCTGTGACACTAAGAAAAAAAAAAGTGGAAATGAGTATATTACCAGAAGGGTCAGAGTTGGTCAGCTAAAGGGAAAAAAAGTCACTTATCTCTTGTCAATACAAAATAGGTCATCAAGCATTCCAAAAGAGGAATGTGAAAGGGTCTCTTTATAAACTAGGACGATGTTAGGCCCCTAAAAGAGTATGGCACAATTCCTTATTTAAAGTCCTGGAAGCAGAGGATATCCAGGAAAATGAGTAGGGTATGTAAAAGCATAGTGTGTATCATCATATACTTCCGTTCAGTAAATAAGTGGTTAGAGGAGTTGTTTAGCTTAACATACATGCCTACCCAATAAATCTATTCTTGCTGGTTTTTACAATAGCTATTAAGCAATTCAGAGTAGAAATGAAATAGAAGCTATGACATATGCTTTAAGCTCTCATTACCTTGCAGTTGATATTGTAATCAGAGCCAGTGAGGAAGAGGTATTTTCTGGTACAGAAAGGCTATGCCAAAATGTCTGCATAAAGACAAGTACCCAGTCATGGTGGTAGACTACTTGTGGGAAGGGGAAAGCAAAAGGACATTGTGAAATGCCAAAAGTAGGGGAAGATCCTATTAAAATTCTGGGGTTTCTAATTGGAAGCAGAGGGGATGCAAAAGAAAATCAGGAAGCCAAATTGGCAGAAGGTGAATAGGAAAGGAGTGTGTTGTTTCTGGAAGCTGCCATTCAAGAATAGGGCGCAGTTGATTAAGGAATTCTTACTCCCAGGCTCTCTATACGGCAGTTATGAATAGGTCTCTCTGGTCAGATGTGAGACTGACTTGTTCAAAATGTTCTTCTTTACACTTTGAGAAAATAAAGTGAATATGACAAAGAGGCAATTCACATACAGAACCTTAATAGAAGGATATTTGGGAAAGATGGATGTGGCCCTGATTTTTAGTTTGATTTAGAGAAGCAGCGTGGCTCAGTGGAAAGAGCACGGGCTTTGGAGTCAGAGTTCATGGGTTCGAATCCCGGCTCGGCCACTTGTCTGCTGTGTGACTTTGGGCAAGTCACTTAACTTCTCTGTGCCTCAGTTCCCTCATTTGTAAAATGGGGATTAAGACTGTGAGCCCCACGTGGGACAACCTGATTCCCCTGTGTCTACCCCAGCGCTTAGAACAGTGCTCGGCACATAGTAAGCGCTTAACAAATACCAACATTGTTATTATTATTATTTATTTAGTTTTTCAACTTGAGGAAAGGAAGAGAGGAAGGATAGGTGTAACTGTACAGCCTCAGGCTTCATTTGAGGAGAAATGATATATATATAAAGTAGGCATAGAGAAGATGGAGAATAGTGTGAGTGCAAATATGAACATAAGACAAAGTTTAAGAAGTACAAAAATGAAATCCTTGTAATATTGGAAAATATTTAAAAGACTAGTTTGGTGGGGAAAGACATAGAGCACAATGAAAAGTCGGTGGTGAAGAAACAAGAAGCAATGTGGCCAAGTGAATAGAGCAAGGACCTGGATTCTGATTCCACTGTGCTACTTGTGTGCTGTGTGACCTTGGGCAAGTTACTTAATTTTCTGTGCCTCAATTTCCTCATCTGTGAAATGAGGATTGGTATTGTGAACCCCGTGTGGGACATGAACTCTATCCAACCTGATTGATTTAGTACAGTGCGTGGCATAGTAAGTGCTTAATGAATACCAAAGGCCATAATTTGGAAGTAATGATAATAATACTTGCTTTAGGGTCAGGTGTGGAAGGTGAAGAACAGTGTATATTTATTCTCAGAATGCTTCATGTAGAAACTTTCTGAACACGATTGGGTCAGATATCTAATAGGTTTTTATTAAGCACTTACTGAGTGCTGTACTAAGTGCTTGGGAGAGTACAGGGCAACCTATCCTACCCATAACTAGCTTACAGTCTAGAGAAGGATGGGGGGAGCTGATTGTCACATAGTAAGGACCCAACAAGTACCATTATTTTGTACATGTAAGTGCTGTGGGGCTGAGGGGGGTGAGTGAATAAAAGGTGCAGATCCAAGTACAAGGGTGACGTAGAAGGGAGTGGGGGAAGAGGAAATGAGGTCTTAGCTGGGGAAGGCCTCTTGGAGGAGATGCAGGATGTGTAAGCAAGAGGCTATCTGCACAGTTTCTTAAAAGGAAAGAAATTAATGGTCGTCTATAGTGAGTTAGTGTAGAATCTACAAGAGCCCTCTCAAAGCTGCAACAGCATGTTTGGTCTCTGAACCATTTTTGTCTGGTTTATCACTTCAGTGGTAAATTATGTGAACCAGAATTTGGTTTCTCATGAAATAGCTGCTACAGAAATAAGATTCAGTATTCTCAAATCTTTCACTTCATTTGCTAAATAATGTCCATATTCTAACCCTTATATCTTTGGTAAGAAAGTGGAGCGATGATATAACTATTGTGATACTTCAAGGAAGGAAAAGATGTTTTTAGCTGAAATATCTGGATTTTTGGTTGACAAATTGAGACATTGTCTCAACTTTCCATTTCATTTATCAGTATAGTGTGGCCTGGCTATGTTGGAGCAAATGGAGTACTTGATGGCAGAGTTCCAGTAAACACAGGCTGTGAATATTCCAATCAAAATGAATTTCATAATGATAAAAAAACACTGAATTAAATACATAATCCATTTAGGGCAGTGTTTGTGTTTGTTAACATTAAGTAAATGATGTATGGTCTTGTCAACTGAGATATTCTTTGAAGACCATTATTGTTATATTAGTAATTTTATTTTGGGGGGGATGGCTAACTTTTCCAGCTTTTGTTTTTGTAACCATATAAATACACATGTAATTGTTAAAATGCTAAAATTCCTGAAAGTACACAAAAGTGAATTATATTCTACCAATGTCTTCAATGTTTATCTAGTATTTTTTCCTTCGGTGTCAATCGGTCATATTTAATGAGTGCTTACTGGGTCCGAAGCATGGAACTCAGCTTGGGAGAGTACAATATAACAGAGTTGTTAGATGCATTCCCTGCTCACAACAAGCTTACGGCCTAGAGGTAGAGCAGACATTACTAGAAATAAAATTATGGGTATATAAATTATTTATATGGGGCTGAGGGAATAAAGGGTACAGCTCCTAGTTCAAGAATGACACAGAAGGGAGTGGGAGAAGAGGAAATGAGGGTTTAGTCCAGGAAGGTCTCTTGGAGGAGATGGGTTTTTAATAAGGCTTTGAAAGTGGGGAAAGTGAAAGACTTTCAGACGTGAAGATGGAGGGCATTCCAGGCCAGAATCAGGATGTTGGCGAGAAGCTGTCAGCGAGATGGACGAGATCGAGGTACAGTGAGTAGGGTGGCATCAGAGGAATGCAGCATGTGTGCTAGGTTTAGCAAGATATCAGGGTAGTATAGCATGAGGAGGCAAAGGGATCAAGTACTTTTAGGCCAATGGTAAGAAGTTTCTTTTTGAGGTGGAGTTGGATGGGCAACCACTTGGAGATTCTTGAGGAATGGGAAAACATGGATTGAATGATTTTGTAGAAAAATGATCTGGGCAGAAAAGTGAGGTATGGAGTAGGGAGAAGGGAGGGAGGGAGATCAGCAAGGAGGCTGATGCCGTAATCAAGGCAGGAAAGGGTAAGTACTTGGATTAATGTGCCAGCTGTTAATTGGAGAGGAAAAGGCAGATTTTAGCAATGCAGTGAAGGTTGAGCCAACATAATTTGGTGACAAATTGAATATGTGGGTTGAATGAGAGAGATAAGTTGTAGATAACATCAAGGTCACAGGTTTGTGAAACATGGAGGCTGGAGGTCTTGTCTACAGTGATGGGAAAATCAGGCAGAGGACAGGGTTTTGGTCACAATATGAAGAGTTCTTTTTCAGAAATATTAATATTTGAGATATTGGCAGTACATCCAGGCAGAGATGTCTTAAAGGCAGGATAAAATACAAGACTGCAGAGATGGAAAGAAAGCAGGACTGGAGATATAGATTTGGAAATCTTCCACATAGAGATGGCAGTTGAAGCCATGGCAGCAAATGAGTTCTCTAAGGGGGTGGCTGTAGATGGAGAATAGAAGGGGATCCAGAAGGGAGTCTTGAGGGACTTTCCAGTTAAGGAGCTGGAGGCAGAGAAGGAGCCGGCAAAAGAGACAGAGAAGGAGTGGCCTAAGAGATAGGAGAAAAGGGAATTTCAATTTCACAATCACTCAGTACCACAAAAATATACCAGTTCACTCACATGAATACACACACACACACACTCACACTCTCACCCACGCCCCCCCCCCCCCCCATCCCAGAGGATGGTGTAGCAGTTTATTCTAAGGAGAAAAGAGGCATCTGCTTAGAGTTGCCATCATTTAATGGAAAGCACAACTTCTGTTTAAACCTAACTGTGATTCTGCAAACCATCACACCGGTAGCATGTACTGATTGGTTAGAAGTGAACAGTGACACACACCTGCACTTTTGATAGGGCCCATCTTATCCAAAAGTCTTGCCATGTGGCATTTCCTATTTAATCCTTTTCTGTTTCAATTTCCAATCTCCCTGTATCCTCTACTGTGCTCATTGAAATGTATGCACCATTCCTGATTGGGTCTGTTAATGACCCAATCAGGGTCATTAAGAGTCTGAAAAAATTGCACCAGACCCTGGTAATCGCTATTTTTTTTTTCAATTTCAGTGCCTTAATGTTCTATTCCACTAAGTGGTGTCCATTCTAAAAGATTGTTAAGATCTGAATGATTTCTGCCCTGAAGCTGGGTCTTTTCAAGCTCACTGGCAGGGCCCTTTTCTCCACCCTGAGGCTCTGTTCCTTCAGACTGATCACTGGGGCCTGAGCAATATTGCCTTTGGGTTGTCCTTTCAGTTTCAATTTCAGGGCTTGCAGGCCTCCTGCCCTTAGGTTTTCCCCCTTTCAATTCCCAAATTAGGTTTGAAAGGCCCACTGGCTTTTACCCCTTCCATTTTCATATTTTCCTGTTTCATCCTTCAGTATCATGCAGGTTGATTGTTGTTTCATTGATCTGTCGCTTCCTCTTAAGCGTTTCAATATTCAGGTGTTTTTTTTTTTCAGTAACACACACCATTTCAGTATTTTAATATATTCTGTGTGGTAGGACCCTGCTGCTTTATATAGCAGCCTCACAAAATAGATCTTTGGTTCTGGAGGAATTGATTTGTGAATACATACAATCCTTTTGTTTTATGGAATAGACAAAGTGTTTTCTTGTGTATGGAAAGTGAAATTTGGTAATTCTGTTAATCCTTGGGGCAGGTTCATATTTTGACTAACTTTACCATGAATAGAACTAATCCACGTCTGGCATGTCTGACACCTTTCAATTCAGCTTTTTCAGTCAGAAACTAGGCAGCACACACTGCCCTGCTGGCCAGTATTTGAGGTTATTCCTGAAATGTTAGGAGTGGTCCTCATGAAGCACCATAAATCTATCCAGAGAAGGCTGAAAATGTTGTGTTTTGAGACAGATAGTTGTACTGCTTTTAAATATGAGGGGAATTCCACACACCACTGCAGTCTCCTATGTTGCTTTCTGGGCGTGTGATCAGTTCATCCCAAAGATTTCCTCTTCAAGTCATTCATCTCTTTCAATTTCTTTTCTGACTTTCACAAGGACTATTTTTTAGCCCTACCCATGTAAAAATCCACACTATCATCTGAATACCTCAACCACCTTTGCATAGAGCAAGCATTTTAGGGTTTGTGAGAATTATTTCACCAGAAATAAGCAATTTTGACCCAAACAGGAATGGCTCATTTTCTTTTTATGGCATTTATTAAATGCTTACTATGTGCCAGGCACCATATTATGCACTGGAGTAGACACAAGCTAATTAGGTTGGACAAAGTATGTGTCCCACATGGGGCTCACAGTCCTAATCCCCATTTTATAGATGAGATAATTGAGACAGAGAAGTTAAGTGACTTGCCCTAGGTCACACAACAGACAAGCATAACAACCGGAATTAGAACCCAAGTCCTTCTGACTCCCTTCTGACTTTCGTTTCCCATGCTCTCCAATATCCACAGGAATTGTCCTGTCCTGGACAGGGTGAAATTGAGGATTGTATGTCGTCATCAACGGCTGTTATGCGAACTTTGATGTCAGATATTCAGATGATTAGCATATGTGGTCAGTTTTCTTGCCTGAAGTTGGACTCATATATTTGGGCCAAATCCTGTTGGTGCAGGTGAGGAACTTAAAAAAAAAAAAGTCCTCATCTTCTTGAGTTTTCCTTTCTGGAAACTCCAAAGTACTTTAAACAGTGATGAGATGGAAGAGAAGAAGAGGAAACTGATAAAGACTCAAAAAAAATCTCTGAGGAGGTGAAAGTGTGACATACTAGAGAAAAGAGAAGTTTTCAGTTGGAGAGCTAATAAAAGCAGGAGGGTCAAGAACATTATATTGTAATTTTTAAGCAGAAAAGAGATCAGTCCTGACATTTGGTTCCAATTCTCTTCCTGCCTTCACTTATCCTCACTCTACACCGAGTGTATCCTAACTCGCATACTTCTTTGCCTCTCAAGCCAACTCACTCACTGTATCTTGTTCTCATCTCCCTTAGAACTGAGGCTTTAGCAATCAAATTTAGAAACGTCAGAAAACATACTTTGCATTATTAATAAATCCCCTCCTAAACCAGATTGCTGCCAAGACGAGATGGTGATTTAGGATACAATTAGTTGATGTCATAAAGGAAGACAGCAAGCTTAGAACATCAGAACATAATGCCACTAATGAATCAGACCAGTGGTTCATCCAGCCCAGTATTCTGTCTCCAACATTGTCTATGAGAGATGCTTAGAAGTGTGATGACTGCCCTCCTTGACAGTCATCCTGGTGATTTGAAATATATCACCCCTCACCTTTCCCTCTAAACTTCTTAACATTCTCTCCTGTAACCTATTATGAGCCACTTGCCATGAAGTGGTCCACACACTTCTTGAACTTAGTGATAATTTCAGCCTGTACATCTTCCTGATGAAACAAATGCCATTCATTGTGTAGTCCACCATCATTTTCTTAATGTAGAAGATTCCTGCAGAAAATGCACCCGCCTTCAGACCTGGAAGAGTGGAAATTGAAAGTAGGAATATTTATTTATGCATTGACAGTATTAAAACACTTATTATGGAGGAAACATATGTAATAATAATTATGGTATCCGTTGTGTGCTTACTATGTGCCAAGCTCTGCACAAAGTGCTGGATTTGACACAATATAAGCAGATCATACAAAGCTCTTTGAGGGTAGGGATCATATCTCTATTAGACTATACTCTCTCAGGCAATAAATGTAGTGCTTTGCACCCAGGAAGTGCTCAGTTAAAAAGCATAGCCTAGTGAGAAGAGCACAGGCCAGAGAATCAGAGGACCTGGATTTTAATCAGAGCTCTGCCAATCACCCACTCTGTGACCTTGAGAAAGTCATTTCATAGCTCTGTGCCTCAGTTTCCTCCTCTGCAGAATGGAGGTTCACTACCAAGTCTCCCTTCTTGTTAGACTGTGAGCCCCATTTGAGAGAAGGATTGTTTCCAACCTGATTATAATAATAATAACAATGTTGGTATTTGTTAAGCGCTTACTGTGTGCAGAGCACTGGAGTATACAGGGTAATCAGGTAGTCCTATATGAGGCTCACCGTCTTCATCCCCATTTTACAGATGAGGTAACTGAGGCCCAGGGAAGTTAAGTGACTTGCCCACGGTCACACAGCTGACAAGTGGCATATCCGGGATTGGAACCCATGACCTCTGACTCCCAAGCCCGGACTCCTTCCACTGAGCCACACTGCTTCTCTTATGTTATTATGATTATGTTGTATCTATCCCAGCACTTACTATGTTCATTCATTCAGCCGTATTTATTGAGCACTTACTATATGCAGAGCAATGTACTAAGCTCTTGGAAAGTACAGTTCAGCAAAAAAGAGAGACAATCCCTGCCCCCAGTGGACTCACAATCTAGAAGTGGGGAGACAGACATCAAAACAGGGAAACAGGCATCAGTAGCATCATTATTAGTTCTTGGCACATAGTAAGTGCTTAACAAATATCACCGTGACATCCTTGCCCACCTGGAATGTTGTGGCTTGCCCATGGTCACAGATCAGACAGGTG
The DNA here is from genome assembly GCF_004115215.2 of Ornithorhynchus anatinus. Taxonomy (NCBI): domain Eukaryota; kingdom Metazoa; phylum Chordata; class Mammalia; order Monotremata; family Ornithorhynchidae; genus Ornithorhynchus; species Ornithorhynchus anatinus. The sequence goes on along the minus strand of NC_041747.1, from coordinate 22,681,972 downwards.
GCAGAGCAGTAGTCCAGACTCCCAAGCCCATTCTCTTTCCACCAATCCACACAGTTTGCTTAGAGATAAGCTGTTACATTCTGCAACCTTCATTGTGGCTTAGTGAAAAGAGCACTGGGAGTTGCCTGCTGTGTGACCTTGGGCAAGTCACTTCTCTGTACCTCAGTTTCTTCATCTGTAAAATAGGGATTCAATACCTGCCCTTCCTCCTACTTAGACCGAATCCCACCTCACTTGGGACAGGGGCTCTCTCCGACCTCATTAGCTCATATTTACTCCAGCATTTAGAAGGGTTCTAGAAGCATAGAATGTGCTTGGCAAATACAGTAATAATAGTAATTATCAACACTTTATTATTATTAGTATTACGTTTTGTATTTTCCTTAGGTAAACCTTATAAGGTGAAGCCTGATATCTGTTGGGCTGATGTTGATGAGGTCTTCATTCCTGAGACTATGCTAGAAATATCTTCCTTTTCAAGGGGAAAGGAAGTGGAATGAAAAGGGGTCTTAGTAAAATGTTAGTGTTCCAATTCAAGGTTTATGGTGGTGGTATATAAACCCCACTCAGGGTCTTGATGTTGCTGCAAAAAATTGCTTAATCACAAACCTTTTCAAAAAACATGGGACACTGCCAGTGTAAGAAGTGAATTTATTTCCTAGGATTACTCTGTGGTAAACTTCTTGTGGGCAGTATTGTACTGTACTTCTCCTAGTGATTGGTACAGTGTTCTGCGCACAGTAAGCGCTCAGTAAATGCTCTTGATTGATATGACAGATCGTGTCAAAGATGGGTACATTTTCTGATACAGGTGCTACAATTCTATCTGTGGAAAACCAGACTGGTCACAAGGTTCAGTTCAGTTCACTTCATTTTGAGCAACATGCTGGAAGATGCAACAGGAGAGAAAGACCTTGGGGTGTTCAAAAGTCAACAAACACCTTTCAGAGTCCTAGAGGTAGTCATTCATGTACATGACCCAATGTCAGAAGACATAAAGATGAAAGTGACACATAAATAGGTTGCCCCCTCATTCTGTTTTTAGCCAGGAACGTTTGTGATGTTATATACATCTCCTTGTTACTCTTTGGGAGTGCAATTGGTGTCTACCAGTGTGGTCTAATGAAAGAACACAAGGAGGCTGGGGTTCAAATCCTAGTTTGCTCCTGGCCTGCTGTTTGACCTTGGTTAAGTCACTTAACCACTCTGAGCCTTAATTTCCTTATCCATAAAATGACCACTGTGCAGATTCATTCCAGTTTTACAAAAACAGCAATAAGACTGAAGAATTCTTTCTCCTTTTAATACTGGTAAATTTGACTTCTAAACATCCCCTTAAGAGCTTAACTCTACCACTGAACCTCATCTCACAAAATTCAGAATACTCAGATTGAGTCAAGGAAACAGGTTAGACTACTGAATGATTATAAATAATGAAAATGGTCAAATCCTGTCCCTGAATACAGATACTCCATTCTTCTGCGCACGTCCCATATATGCACAGCAGCTGTGAATTTTCTTATCCTTTATGCCTTTTAAAATTCTGTTTATGTTGCTTCCAAATACATTACATTTTATAAGACCATAGAGCAGCATGACTTCTTCAAGCCAGCATGTAGAAAAATATATTCTGAAAGTCATTGTGTGACATCATTTTTAAGTATATAGTATTTTTCTCCTTGTAAATAACCTCCTGGTTTTTCTCACAGTGGTATCTTTGAGGTAGCTAGTTAGCCACACAGACACAGTAAAATGAAATCAGCTATGTTTGGATATCATGGTATTCATTAAATGAATGACATAGATCCCACAGCTGAAGATGCTGTTTGATCTTTGGACCATAGTTTTCCATATAGATCATTAACTTCCTACTAGAAAGTTGCCTCTTTTGTTTGTCTCCTTTCTGTGGCAAAGAACTATCAAAATGCTATGTACTATAATGGTCATAATAGGAATCCCATAAAATCAAGGGAGGAATACTTCTGAAAGATCTACAGAATCATACTATTTCTAGTTACAGATTCAGTGTTTATATGTAAGCAACTTCCATTCATGTCTGTTGTAGGGTTTTTTTTGGTTTTGTTTTGTTTTTAGAGATACCTAGACCTTCCTCTGTTGCGTATGCTAAGGCAGTTTTAATAGGTTTAATAGGAGTGGAAAATGTATGCTAATTTTGCACCTAAAAAGTTGGCCCTATTAATAGCCTTGAAACAAAAAGCTAAATTTGATATTTACAACACTGAATCTGTGTCATTTCATCTAATTAAAACAGCGTGTTGGACATTTCCTAGGGGTCTCTATATGTGTGTGTTTTTTGTGTGCAGTTCATTCTACGAGCTGCTTTTTAGATTTTAGAGTACTAATAGCACACGGGCTTCAGCATATGAAACATCATCACCATGGTGACCAGATGCTAAAGCAGCTCTGGGCAGCCACCATGTTTTTGGGGTTTTTTTAAATTTCTTTTCCCCCCCAACCCCTGCCTCTGTTTTCTTAGGAGTGGAAAGCTTATCTATTGGCTGATTTGCCAGTGGAGAGAAGTGTTCAGTCCTGACAGTCAATGAGTGACTGAATAAAAGCTGAAATCTTCAGGAGAAGTCGAGCAGTATAGAGATGAGCAGGACCGAGTTGCTTCATTGACATGCAAAAGCTTATGTGAGATAGGGTTCAGAAAAGCAGGAGCAAGGGAGACCAGAATGAGAGCAGCTTGGGAAGAAAGGAGAGGCCCCTCTTTACTTGTTCAAAGAATATTTGAAGTTCATATTGTTCTGTCATTGGCACCACCTCAGCTAGGTTTGGAACTTAAGGAGAACAATTAATAACAAATAATCATTCTGACTGGAATAATGGGAGAGGAAGGTTATAATAACATTAAAAGGAAGTTAAAATAAAAAACCTGATGAGCTCCTATCAACCCCAGTGCTTAGCACAGTGCTCTGCACATAGTAAGCGCTTAACAACTACCAACATTATTGTTATTAGATGTCACTGGGACAAGCATCTGTCCAGCTCCTTCAGTTTCCCAAACCACTTCAAGGTGATCTCATGTCCTTCAATAGCTCAGTTCTGCAGCTCCACCCACATGGGACCTATTGACTTCCCTCTAGATTGAAAGCTCATTGTAGGCATACAATGCTGTGCACACAGTAAGTGCTCATTAAATATGATTGACTGACTCCAAGCCCAGTGCCTGGCCCCAAGATCAATCAACCCATTAATACTGTTTATTGAATACTAAATAATAGTAGTAGTAATTGTGGGATTTGCTAAACACTTACTTTGTGCCAAGCACTGTTCTAAGCACTGAAGTAGATACAAGATAATAATAATAATGTTGGTATTTGTTAAGCGCTTACTATGTGCCAAGCACCATTCTAAGCACTGGGGTAGATAAGAGGTAATCAGGTTGTCCCCCGTAGGGCTCGCATTCTTCATCCCCATTTTACAGATGAGGTCACTGAGGCACAGAGAAGCTCTGCCACTTGTCAGCTGTGTGACTGTGACCAGAAGACCGTTAGTCGTGGCACACCTTTTAGGCGGCTGCAAAGCTGAATCTAACCCATTCACCACCCCCAGACTGTTTTCATTGAACTTGAAGGCAGGATGGTCCCACATCAGAAGGCATTTAGACTTTGCCCAGGTGAACTGTGGGATAAATTGTCCTTTTTGTATTGCCCTTCCTCCAAATATGATGAGCAGTTATATCTATCAGCCTTTATTGACTACTTCCTCTATGCAGAGGTCTATATTAAGTGCTTGGAAGAAGACACTACAGTTAGAAGTCATGATCCCAGTCCTCAAGAAAGTAATAGGGTACCTGGGGAGGCAGACACAAAAATAAATTTCAGTTTGGCAAAAACAGTGGAATATGAAGGTAGCTCCATAAATGTCCCGGGGAGGTAGTGAGTGTCTAATGTTTAAATGATGCAGAAGAGCAGGAGGTGGGAATGACAGGGTAGAGATATGAGTGATTAATCATGCTGTATTGTGTGTGTGGAGCCACTCTTCATGACTTCTCAAATCAGGATCAGAGTACTGACAATGTAACAGGACTAGCAGATGGCCCTCTAGACTGTAAGCTCGTTATGGGCAGGAAGGTGTCTGCTAATCTCTTATATCGTACTCTCCCAAGAACTTAGTACAGTGCTTTGCATATAGCGCTCAGTACATACCACTGATTGACCCTTAGGATACTACAAATTGAAATATTTGGATGAAGCAGAAAAAAGCATTCAGTGAGTTCAGCATTGACATTATAGTCCCACTCTTGAACTGTGTCACACAGTGGGTACGTATCTAATACCGAAGGATCAGATCTGTTGCATGGTCAAGGTAAATGCCTCCATTCGTGTTCAGGAAAGTATTTTGAATTAGCTATAGATCTTTCATAAGCATGAATTATTCATTGCCTGAACAACATCTCCAGTAACACATCAATTAACGGAAAATATTTATTTTAAGGTTCCCCAACCACATTCTTGGAAATCATTTGTTTTTTCAACCAAATAAGATCTGAGATTGTTTAAATTAGGGAAAGAAACATTCTGATCTGAATAACGGACCTACTTTTTATGTATGTTGTGACCTAAGGGGAGAAGAAATTAACAAAAAAAAGCCATACCTTTTTCATGGCCAAAATATGAATGTTCTAGTGTTTAAATGAAAATTGTTGGTAGGTGGATGAGCAGCAAAACTGTGATTGGTCTCCAGGTCCTCCCAGAAAAGGTCAACAAAGTTAAGCTGTCTTTGAAGATGGAGATTGCTGTGGTCTGCCCGATATAAAATGGGAGGGAGTGCTAGGCAAAGGGAAGAAAATGAGCAAGAGGTTAACGGTGGGAGAGATGAGAGTGAGGCAAGGATAATAAGTAAGTTTGAGAGCAGCATTGATTACAAGCTAGGGGGTAATGGGAGAAAAGAGTGGATAACTAGGAAGGAGGGAGAGAACTGATTGAGTGCTTTAAATCCAGTGTTCAGGGAATTTCTTCCTGATACTCAGAGGAATGGACAACCAACTGGAGATTTTTGAGATGTGGAGAGGTGTTTGTAATATGATATTTTTAGAAAAACGTATATGGGCTGGGTTAGGGAGACCCTGGAGAGGAGACCAGTGAGGAGGTGGATAAAGGATAATGATGTGGCCCTGGACCAAGCTGGTGACTGTATGAGTAGAAGAAATAATGAGAGTGATATTTGTTAAGTACCTACTGTGTGTCAAGCACCGTTCTTAACTCTGGGGAAGATTCAAGATAATCAGGTCAGACACAGTCTCTTTCCCACACAGGGCTCAAAGGCCCAAGTGGGAGGGAGAACAGGGATTGAATCCCCATTTTACAGGTGAGGTAGTTGAGGTACAGAGTAGTTAAGTGACTTCCCTGAGGTTGCCCCACAGGTACATGGCAGAGCTGGGATCAGAAGCCAGGTCCTCCGACTCCCAGGTCCTTCCTTGCTCTATTCTCTAAGCTAATGCTCCTCCTGAAGGGGCAGTTTTGAAAATTGCTGTGGAGGGAAAAGCAGCAGGATTTAAAAACAGACTGAATTTGAGAAATGAAAGATACCAGAGTCAAGGACAATATTAAGGTTGTGGGCTTTCAGGGCAGGGAGCGGGGTGGAGTGTATGGTGGTGGTGCGGACTTTAATGGGAAAAGTCATAATGAGAAGACCAAGAGGCAAAAGGAAAGGTGGGTCTTTCTCGTCACGATGATTATGCCAAAAATGCACTTTAGGTTAAACCACCTAGATTTTGATTGTCTTCCATCAGAGCACAGGTAACTCTTCAGCCCTCTCCCAAACACTGCATCTTTCACATGTTTTGAGCCCCTATATTTCCCAGGCTGGCAGAATCAATCAAGCTTGGTGATTTGTGGGCAATTATTTTTCAGGTGCATTGTTGTGGAGAGTTGGAGAGGATAGTTCTGTGTTTAAAAATAGGGAGGTTTTCCTCTGTTGTGCAGTTGTACCTCTGAAAACTGTCTTTGGAATGTTTTGTAGTCTTGCTTGCTCTCTACTCTCCCAGGATTGTTCATTTTATTTATTTTGTAGTTTCCCACTGATCCTGTCATACATTTTTTTACGGATGTTGCGGATTAGAATTGAGTTCTGCTGAGGCTGTTGTGGGGCCACTTGTAATTTACTTGCCTTTCACACTCAAGAGACCAATACATGAGCTCTGCCAGTATGTTCTATTGCACAAAACCAAGAACCCGGATTGAGTTTGGATAGAGTCCTGAGCACACCTGGGTGTAAAGTTAATGTATTTTAAGGGAGAAGTAGATAAATTTTGGAACCTGTGCCTTGCTCTATAGTAAATGTTTAATAAATAATTTAACTTGAGAAAAGGTTATTTCATATATTGCTCTGGAAGCATAAGGATTGCAACTTAAAGAATAGTATTGGCATTTGTAGAATAGCAGTGTTGATACAATCTGTGCCAATATATTTCACAAAGCATCCAGTTGAGTACATTCAACAGCATGCCTGCAAGAAACAAAACATGATAGCTATTTCTCATTAAAACTATTCTAGTGGATCTCGGCTGTGAATGTCTCCTGAAAATACGTGCAAACTCTGAAGTTATTGGGACAATTCATTTAAGCCTATATTTTCCCAGACAGTCCTTGGAGACATCTTCTGGAGGCTGAAGATGGTTCATCAATTAAAGTTTTGCCATCACAGTCATTTTCCATGGTCCACGGAGGGTATTGCACTCTATCAGAGTTTTGGGTTTTTTTTGCTTCTCCCTGCTATGCCACTGTGAGGGTAGGCCTGCAACGTTCCCTTCTAGACAGAGAAGCTCACTGTGGGTAGGGAACATGTCTCCCAACTCTGTTATATTGTAATAATAATGATGGTGTTTGTTAAGTGCTTACTGTGTGCCAAGCACTGCTCTAAGCACTAGGGTAGATCCCAGTTAAGAAGGTTGCCCCACATGGGGCTCACAGTGTTAATCCCCATTTTACAGATGAGGTAACTGAGGCACCCTCCCAGGGTCACAAAGCATGAGTGGTAGAGCCAGGATTAGTAGTGATTACAGTGAATGGCTCTGAGGACAGGAGGACATAGAGTGTGAATGTCTCAGTGGAAATCATCATGTCACCACTCCGCAAACAACAAGGGGAGGTCCTGTTTACAGAAGAACACGTAATTCCCCTTAGCCATTGGCATGTGACCCATTTTCTCTTCGAATGCCAAGGAGAGAGAAAAGGTCTATTATTTTCTTTTCATGGTCAATTTGTGCAATAAATTATTTCTCAAAGACTTACTTGTAGGTGCAGTTTCACCACTGACAGTGTTATCTTCAAACTGAAGGCAGCTCTGAGTGCTCTTTCTTCCTGTCTTCTTTCTGTTCTTCCCTCTCTGCCCCGTGTTCCTTTCCCACATTTTGGTCACCTGAAGTTTCACCCCGTCAAGTGCCTTAAAATGTAGTCCTTTCTGTACATTATTAATCATTTTTAAAAGTAATTAAGAACTTTCTCTGGGCCTAGTGCTGGGATTGATGCAAGATAATCAGATTTTACACAGTCTTCTTCCCACATATAGGGCTCTAATCTAAATGGGAAGAAAAGTGGCTTTATTATTCCCACATTACAACTGAGTAAACTGAGGTCTAGAGAAGTAAAATGACTTATCCAAGGTCACACAACCATCGCTGTCCCAAGCTTTTTAAATTAGGCTGTGTGGCCTACCTAAGACACCTTTAGAAGTCTTCAAGAGTTCTGAACTTTTACCAAATAATCATCCCTGTTTTTCCACATTGAGGCAAATCAAATCATGTTTTTCATTTTAAGTCTTTTGCATACTTCCCTGACTTTTAAAATAAGGTAGGTAGAAAATCTCCCATTTCTGTTCTCTGAAGTCCATTACTTGTTCATCTTTTTTTTCCAGGGCCTGCTTTTTGCTAAATCATTCCTGCTATTTCCTTTGCCTCACTTCCTTCTCTGCCCTACTTATAAAAAGTGTCTTTCTCTGTTCATCTTTTATTATGGCATTTGGATCTTCCTACCTCTATAGTTCATAATTACCTACTCCAGGCATGGAAAAGAAAAGAAAGGTACATTGTGATTGAAGAAAAATCTGATTTCTGTTATAATTAATTGGACTATAAATCTTCAATTTGTTATGCATTGTCAGAACAATTTGTGTCATTTACCAAATGCATATCATCATTCAGTTGAGTTTGAGACGTAAGCTTTGCCTGAGGATGTTCTTGGGATGCATTTTTTTTTTCCTGGAATAAGATTTCAAACTGTGGATTGCATTGCAGCAAAGGCTGGGAAGGTTTCAAGAGTAAGGATTTTCTATGCAGAAAAGTTTAATCTCTCTTTCACATCATATCAACCAGGAAAGATTTGATGTTAAATTAGTTGCATATCCATTTCCCTGTAGGTCAAAATTGAACCTCAACATGCCTGTGATGAAATCAAAGATCAAGATGAGAGATTAGGAGACACACTGAGCTAGCAAATTTTTTTTTAGTTTTGAAATACGGGCACAGCCCTCAGTCAGGCTAATGGATTGCTGTTCATGCTCTGGTGTCTGAAAATAGACATTCTTCACCCAAGAGACATCAACTTTGCTTTAGTCCATAGGCCAAGGAATAGGAGGCTCAGCAGAAGTAGCCCATTATCTTGATAAAGGTAAAATCTGCACACCTGCAGCTTGACTGATTCCATTTTTTTTATCTTTTCCCTAATTGACTCAATCAGGTAGAATCAGGTAGTCCAGATCACCTGCCTTAACTAAATAATGTTCCTAATGATCCTTGAAAGTGGGAAAAGTGTACAAAAGAATCACAACTACTCATCAAGGATTTCAGTTCTAATGACTCTGAGTAACTAGTGAGTCATGAATGTTAGGCTGGTTTTTCCAAGTGTGGAAAATAGATTCTTGGGTTGTTTTTGGTGGCTAGTACCCAAGCCCTTCACTCAGCTGTGTAAGGGTTGTGAGAAATTCTAGGTACTGCTAAGGCTCATCAGCATTGTGGCATTCATCCATTCATTCAATTGTATTTATTGAGAGCGTACTCTGTGCATACCACTGTACTAAGCACTGGGGGAGGACACTATAATAAGGAACAGACACATTCTCTGCCACAATGATCTTACATTCACTGACAGTAGGGCCACCAGGTAAGAATTAATTTTGGAACAAATTATGGCAATGGCTGTAACAGTGGAGCGCCAAATGAGAAAACAATCTTTTTTTTTTTTTTGTCTTCCCAAGTCGGGATCCTTTCCTTTAAAACATGACTATTACTACTTCTAACAATAATTGTGGTACTTGTTAAGCACTTACTATGTGTCAGATACTGTACTAAGCACCTTGGCGGATACAAATAAATTGAGTTGGACACTGTCCCTGTCCCACATGGGGCTCACAGTCTCAATCCCCATTTTACAGATGAGGTAACTGAGGCACAAAGAAGTGAAGCCTAAGGTCACACAGCAGACTAGTGGCCAAGCTGTGATTAGAACCCATGACCTTCTGACTCCCAGGCCCGTGCTTTATCCACTACCCAATGCTGACTAGCCCTAGCCCTACCTGGCCCTAACAACTTTAATCACTAATAATCTTATCAATTACCGTCTCTCCCTCATTTTGACCTTGAGCCCCTTTTTGGTTAGGGATTGTCTCTATTTTTTGCCTAATTGTACTTCCCAATGGCTTAGTACAGTGCTCTGCACACAATAAGCACTCAAAAAATACAATTGAATGAATGAATGAAAATGGCAGGGACCATATCTGCTAATTTTGTCATATTGTACCCCCCCCGAGCACTTAGTGTGGTTCTCTGCACTTAATATACACTCAATAAATGTGATTGATCTAAGAAACAGGTATATGCACCAAGAGTTTCACTCAGTCAGCAACCATCATATTTAGCTTCTTTCATTCAATAGTATTTATTGAGCGCTTACTATGTGCAGAGCACTGTACTAAGCGCTTGGGATGAACAAGTCGGCAACAGATAGAGACAGTCCCTGCCGTCTGACGGGCTTACAGTCTAATCGGGGGAGACGGACAGACAAGAACAATGGCAATAAATAGAGTCAAGGGGAAGAACATCTCGTAAAAACAATGGCAACTAAATAGAATCAAGGCGATGTACAATTCATTAACAAAATAAATAGGGTAATGAAAATATATACAGTTGAGCGGATGAGTACAGTGCTGTGGGGATGGGAAGGGAGAGGTGGAGGAGCAGAGGGAAAAGGGGAAAAAGAGGGTTTAGCTGCGGAGAGGTAAAGGGGGGATGGCAGAGGGAGTAGAGGGAGAAGAGGAGCTCAGTCTCACCTCTTGGAGGAGGTGAGTTTTAAGTAGGGTTTTGAAGAGGGGAAGAGAATCAGTTTGGCGGAGGTGAGGAGGGAGGGTGTTCCAGGACCGCGGGAGGACGTGACCCAGGGGTCGACGGCGGGATAGGCGAGACCGAGGGACGGTGAGGAGGTGGACGGCAGAGGAGCGGAGCGTGCAGGGTGGGCAGTAGAAAGAGAGAAGGGAGGAAAGGTAAGAAGGGGCAAGGTGATGGAGAGCCTCGAAGCCTAGAGTGAGGAGTTTTTGTTTGGAGCGGAGGTCGATAGGCAACCACTGGAGTTGTTTAAGAAGGGGAGTGACATGCCCACATGGTTTCTGCAGGAAGATGAGCCGGGCAGCGGAGTGAAGAATAGACTGGAGCGGGGCAAGAGAGGAGTAAGGGAGGTCAGAGAGAAGGCTGACACAGTAGTCTAGCCGGGATATAACGAGAGCCCGTAATAGTAAGGTAGCTGTTTGGGTGGAGAGGAAAGGGTGGATCTTGGCGATATTGTAGAGGTGAAACCGGCAGGTCTTGGTAACGGATAGGATGTGTGGGGTGAACGAGAGAGACGAGTCAAGGATGACACCGAGATTGCGGGCCCCCTGAGGATTAGTGAAAGGAGGTCAGAGAAGCAGTGTAGTTGCGTTTCAAGGAGGACTGCCAGAAGAGACATACAGGGTCTCTTATTTTTCTCTTTGTCTCTCCTTCTCCACAACCTCCTAGGAAACCTTCTCTAGTTGCAGGATTTCCTGACATCTGGGCTCTTGACACTCAGTGCCTGGTTCAGTAGGCAGTTGCCATAAGTGAACGTCAGTAAGGTTCATATACCTTCTAATTGAAATGTGTGTTTCATGGAGCTGCTGGATTTGAGATACCGAGGTCCCAGTTTACCCTCAACCATATTCTTTCCAAATTGTCCTTTGCCATGTTTAGTGTTCCTTTAACCTGAGACAGAACTGTTGTCTGTAACATCTCTGAGGGACAGATAAGGCCTCTGGAATTAGCTCTTTTTGTGTCCTTTCTAGACAGATGGTCCCTTCTGTGGCTGGATCCTGATGGGGTAGCCTTGGCTTTCATACAGCATTTCCATGGTCAGGAAACTACTGATTTTCTAATCACCTCCCGCTTCTGCTGGACCTGCTTCCTTGAGACTCCTGACTTTCTTCCTCTTGCTCTAGGTCTCTGGGCTGCCTCCTCTGGGTTTTACTAGGATCTCTGATGGATGCAGTGTGGCTCCACCTGGCATCTCTTGACACCTTTTCCTTGTCCTTCAAGACTAAGGGCACCTTGTTTTCCTAGACCCTCAGAGACACCTTCTCTTGTTGTGAAGCCTACACTGCTCTTCTGATCACCTAGTCCTCTTTTTGATTGGTCAGCTTGTTGTGGGCAGAGAATGTGTCTGCTAACTCTGCAGTATTGTATTCTCCCAAGAAACAGTACAGTGTTTGGCACATATTAAGCACTCGATAAAATACCATTGATTGATTGATTAGTACTGTTGCCCGACAGACTGATTTCTCAGGCTTGACACTCTACACTGTGCGAGGAGAGAGCCTCCGTGGTCACCTGACAGAATATCTTGGACAGAGAGCAGAGCCAAAAGTGTTCCCCATCCCCCGATTGATTTAGAATTGTGTCTCCACCTATCCCAGGTTTCTTAGTTTCAGCCTTTAAAAATTTGAAGTTGGCTGTGGATAAATGAGAAGAAACTGAGATTTTTACCAAAGGCAGGAGACTTAATACAGGAGACTCTATATTTTAAAAAGCAACATAAAACCGACTTTATTCAATTTATAGTAATTTAACTACCAACAGTTGTGTGTTTCATATTGTCCACAAGTGTGTTTTTGCTGCTGTATAAAGTAGGAGGGAGGGATTATAGAAAGCCACTAGTGTGGGTAGCTGCAATATTCAGTGAGAAAGCTTAGAAGCAGCGTAGTCTAGTGGAAAGAGCTTGGGTCTGGAAGTGAGAGAGCATGGGTTCTAATCCCAGCTCTGCCAGTTGCTAACTGTTTGACTTTTGGCAAGTCACTTCTCTGCGCCTCAGTTTCCTCATCATTAGAATGGCAGTTCCACACCTATTCACCCGCTTAGACTGTGAGCGCCATAATGGACAGGGACTGTCTGTTCTAACTGTATCTCACCCAGTGCTTAGCACAAAGTAAGCACTTTACAAATACCACAGTTATTATCCCTCTAGACTGTAAGCTCCCTGTGGGCAGGGAACAGGTCTACGAATTCTGTTATATTGTACTCTCCCAAACATTTAGTATAGTGTTCTGCACATGGTAAACACTCAAGTAGGATTGATATCACAAATCATTGTGTATTTGTTATTAGTTGTACCAAACTATCAATTTGAGTGGGGGGAATGTTTAGCTTCTATGCTTCCTCTGTCATTATTTAAGTATTCACTAACAAGTAACGGCATTTCCCCTCCTTCCAGATAGTAATAGCCAAACAGACTGAAAATTTTCCTTGTGACTATTTATGAATGTAGAGTTAACCTTTCAGTGTGGCTTAGTGGCAAGAGCCCGGGCTTGGGAGTCAGAGCTCTGCCACTTGTCAGCTGTGTGACTGTGGGCAAGTCACTTCACTTCTCTGCGCCTCAGTTACCTCATCTGTAAAATGGGGATCAAGACTGTGAGCCCCACGTGGGACAACCTGATTACCCTGTATCTAGCCCAGTGTTTAGAACAATGCTCTGCATATAGTAAGCACTTAACAAATACCAACATTATTATTATTATTATTAAAAGACTAAGTTTCAGCAAAATGTAATCTCAACATGGTAACAGGTACCATGGACTTTCATGTTGTTTTGCGAAATCCCCCTCATAGATTAGTGCCCAAAATAGCTTATAGTTCTTTTTTAGCATTTGAATCGATCAGTGGTATTTATTGAGCACTTACTATGCACGAAACACTGTTCTGTGCTGGGAAAGTACGACACAATAGTTGGTAGATAATAATAAGGATAATGATGGGCATTTGTTAAGCACTTACTATGTGCAAAGCACTGTTCTAAGCTCTGAGGGGGGGCGGCGAATACAAGGTGATCAGGTTGTCCCACGTGGAGCTCACAGTCTCAATCCCCATTTTACAGATGAGGTAACTCAGGCCCAGAGAAGTTAAGTGATTTGCCCAAAGTCACACAGCTGACAAGTGGCAGAGCTGAAACTAGAACCCATGATCTCTAACTCCCAAGCCTGGGCTCTTTCAGATGTCAAGGCAAAGAACCAGATCCTAGAATCTCTTAAACTCTCTCTGATGTGTGTGCTGGACAGAGTAAATGAAGAAAAGCAGGAGGGTAGAGTGTAGATGATTGTCTAGATGTTTCTGACTAGCAGACCAAGCAAATGGTAGGAAAGGAAAGATGGGGTATGACTATATATAATCAGGCAGAGGATGGGGAGAGTCTTGAAATTCAGGATGTTGAATGAGTTTTCTATTTGATTGAGTTGTGATAGTAAGTTTATAAAAGCACTAGAGGAGGGGAACTAATGCAAGAGAAAGCTGTGGTTCGAAACTAAAAATATTTAAGCCAAGTCAGCCAGGGAATCTAAGTTTGGAATTGTCATGAACAAATGATAAACCCCAGAATCCAGTCAAACTTTAACAAAATTGTTTTCCCCATTTTATATTTTCTAATTGGATGGATAGCCTTGAATTGAGTAGAATAAGAATGATCAGCTCAGATGTTTTTATATTCATTTTGATTGATTATACACTACATTGTAAATATATTGAGCCCTGTCAGATTCGATATATGCAAGTTAGTTCCATTAAGGCGAAAATGCTTTCTTTGGATTTTCTTTAACTCATTTCATGCTTTGTAAATATCCCTTTATCTTTGAAGGAAGGACAGCATCCTATCTCCAAGTGCTGGAGACTAGCTGCCTCTAATCCTTTGCAAGAGAGGAAAAAGGACATGGGCCTGGAATTTCTTTCTTTCTCTCTGAAATCTTAGTAGGCTTGAGACTGATGAGAAAATCAGAGGTGTTGAGTAAACACTAGCGGATAACAGGTTTAAGTGCTATACAAACAGGAAGGGTTGAAAATGTGCAGAAATAGTTTGCCTCTGGAGTTGTCCTTATGCTGGAAGAAGATGCCACTGATGGTAAAGAGAGTGTGTGTGATTTTTCAAACACATAATGTATGTGAATTTTTCCCTTCAGTAAACGACAGTAGCAGCAGGAGAATACAGAAGGAAACCATATCTTCCCTTCATATGGGAAGCAGCCTGGCTCTGTGTCTCTGTCTCTCTAGCTGTAGCCCCCAGAGGGGCTCATGTTACTGGTGCCAGTGCTTTCTTGGGTTCTTGGCATTGGGGTACCACGGTCAGAGCATTTCCAGAACCCGGGAACCCCTGAAAGCAGCAGCATCTCAGGCCAAATGCCAGAATAACGTGGCCTAGTGAGAAGTGGTGTGCCTGTTGGATAGAATATGGATCTGGAAATCAGAGGACCTGAGTTCTAATCCTGACTCCACCCATTGTTTGCTGTATGATTCTGGGCAAGTCACTTTATTTCTCTCTGCCCAGTTTCCTCAGCTTTAACATGTGGATTTAATACCTGTTCTCCTTGCTACTTATACAGTAAGCCCCATGTGGGACAGAATGGTGTCCAACCTGATTTATCTCATATCTACCCCAGTGCTTAGAGCAGTGGTTGACACCCAATAAATGATTAAAAGATATCCCAAATATTATCTGAGCTGCAGAAGGTAGAGGATGGGAGTTTGGGCCACATCTTCAGTACAGGGCTCTTCATACAATAAGCGCTCAATAAATACGATTGAATGAATCTTCCTCCCTCAGCTTCCCTGCTAAAGACGACTGTCACGTGGGAGGCACAGAACCTAAATTGGGGAGGGGTTCCACATGCCCTAAGGGCTGCGAGTTTGACCTGCTGTCCTACGATATTTAGATTTTTCTATGTACTGTATTTCCTGTAAGTACATTTTACCTTAAGGAATTTCACCTGTGTCTGTAATTCAAATCAGGTTGGACAGAGGCCAGAGTGTTCGAAAGGCACAAAAGAATCCTCAAGCAAGGTTGCTGTGGTTTGAGCGTGAAGTATTTTCTAAGTCACAAAAGTTCTCAGATTAGAGGTCAAACTGGAAAAAAAAAATTAACTGTCCCAAGCTACCCCCAAAATATGTATTTATGCATCACACATGTATTCCATTGAGCATGTATTGGTTTTAAGCATGAGAGAATAACACTTTAATTTAGTTTGACTACACAACACATCAAAATTCAAATTATTTTTAATTTACATGAATGGTTAAAAGAAAATATATCAGTATGAATCAACTTGCAGTGGCTTTAATAGTAGTGCATTTGTTACTTTGAAAAATACCAGAATTTAGTTAAATGTATCCAACTGTGGAAAGAAGAATGTAATCAAAAATATCTTGGTACAAATGAAAGTTATTGGTTTTGTGAAATAATTGGTTTTAGATAAAAGCCATCAGAATTAGTGAAAACATCCTACTAGAACAAAAATCTTTTCATGTCTATGCAAATACATTGGATGTACTAAAATGTCTTGTTCCAGAAGCGAGATTTGGACTTACTGATACTGACTAGATGCTGCTTCATCTGTTCTGTTGACAAGGGAGATGGACCTGCATTGTGGAGCTACTGGATCGTTGATTAAAAATGCACATCAAAAAGCAAAAACAAAAAACAAAAGAAAAACAATTGAGGAAACCACTAAAAATCTTGGAGCCTTGTACCAATAACACCTTGCATATTGGGTCTTGGTAGCTGTGCATTTTAAGGGCCCAAAACCCCTCTTGAACATAGGATGACCACAGTTTGGGTGTCCTCCATATTGTCACCTAGCTTGAAACTGGATGCTGCATCCCCTTGCCTTCATATTCTTCTCATTGCCACTGTCTCCTTTTTCACTTGGCTGCCTCTGTAGCCCTATCCATGCCTACTGCCTGCTTTCAGGCATGGAAGGTGGTCAGATCTCAACAGCTTTCTTATGCTTGCCTCACTTTTTAAAGATGTGGGGGAGGGGGCACTTTCTCCCACTGAAGATTTCCGGCAAAGGGCTGCACCCTGAATTGACTGCTGATTCCATTTTCAGCTTTCAACATCTACTTTTTTTGAAAAACAAAAGCTTCAGGGAGTAGAGCTTATGTAATAATAATCATTAATAATAACGATTATGATAATGGCATTTATTAAACCCTCACTAAATACTGGGATAGAAACACGGTTATGAAATCTGAAATCCCACCCCTTCCAGGCTCTTAACAGATGAAGAAACTGAGTCTCTGGTTGGCTGTGAGCTACTCTGTACTTCTCCCCCAATGTCACTGCCATAATTGTGACCTCTAAAGGAAAAGAGAGGAAAGGAAATGCTGGCCTTCAGAGGTTTTAGAAACTGACATCTGTGAGACATTTTGATAATAATAATAATAATAATGTTGGTATTTGTTAAGCGCTTACTATGTGCCGAGCACTGCTCTAAGCGCTGGGGTAGACATAGGGGAATCAGGTTGTCCCACATGGGGGCTCACAGTCTTAATCCCCATTTTACAGATGAGGTAACTGAGGCCCAGAGAAGTTAAGTGACTTGCCCACAGTCACACAGCTGACAAGTGGCCAAGCCCGGGATTTGAACTCATGACCTCTGACTCCAAAGCCCGTGCTCTTTCCACTGAGCCAAGCTGCTTCTCTGATAATAATTCTCTGATAATAATGGTGGTATTCAGCACATACTATGTGCCAGACATTGTACTAAGCGCTGGGGTGGATGCAAGCAAATCGGGTTGAGCGCAGTCCCTGTCCCATATGGGGCTCACAGTCTCAATTCCCATTTTATAGATGACCTTGAGAAGCACCATGGCTTAGTGGATAGAGTACGGGCCTGGGAGTCAGAAGGATCAGTTTCTAATTCCAGCTCTGACACTTGTCCTCTGTGTGACTTTGGGCAAGTCACTGCATTTCTCTGTGCCTCAGTTCCCTCATCTGTAAAATAGAGATTAAGACTGAGAACCCCACAAGGGACAGGGACTAAGTCCAAGCTGATTGACTTGTATCTACTCCAGCACTTAGAACAGTGCTTGGCACATAGCGCTTAACGAGTACATAATTATTATGATAATTCTGACTCCCAGGCCTGGACTGTCTCCACTAAACCATGTATGGAATTCAGTATGGAGCCATTAAGGAAATTTCGTGTCACATTGTTTGCAAATGAAACAGAGTCGAAACCAACAAAGTACACTGAGGGAAAAACAAAACAAACGGAAGAACAAAGTGTTTCAAAGTACACTGAGGGAAAAACAAAACAAAAAAACGGAAGAACAAAGTGGTTTTTTTTGTTTTTCAGGGAGTAGTGAAAACCAGCTCAGGTGAGACATGTTAACTGATCCCTTTCTCACGTTAGACAGTTAATTTAGGATTTATAATGGCATTCTGGTGACTTTGGGTTCCTGTGGGAGTGAAGGCCATATTAAGTGTTATAGCTAAGCCTATAACATCTGACTGTATTAAAAACACTCATCAGAAAAGGCAAAGGAACATAATTTCCTTAATCAATATTGTATTTTACATTTATTAAAACATTTTGCTTGTAGGGACTAAATACCAACCATTGCATAATGGGAAAAAAAAAAACTGGATCCAATTGGCTGACTTGAATTTTGCAGTTAATTTTAAAGAGAACAGCTAACTTTGGGGATCAGAGTGTTAAAAATGAATATAAAATGCATAGTGCTCAAATATATAATTACATAATGTATTAGATTCTCCTCTAAGCTGTCTCAGATTCTCCCAAGTGCTTAGAAGAGTGCTCTGGACATAGTAAGCACTTCATATTGATGCTATTGATGCGCGACTTCTTGTTTTGTTTTGCTGTCTCTCTCCCCCCATCTAGACTGTGAGCCTGTTGTTGGGTAGGGATTGTCTCTATCTGTTGCCAAATTGTACTCTCCAAGAGCTTAGTACAGTGTTCTGCACACATTAAGTGCTCCAAAAATACAATTGAATGAATAAATACCAATCATTGATTGATCCCCAAATGTAAAGTACTTTTGGAATCTGCATTAAATCTTTGTGGCCAGTAGGGGATCTTTTAACATTCTTCATCTACTGGTGGTATTTTCTCAGTGAGAAGGGTTCATATGACATTCTCAGGGAGGAGCTTGGAAAATCTGTTTCAGTGAATGAACCTATTTCCCTCAGTTGTATTCATCAGTTCAAAGTGGAACTGGATTCTCAAAGAAGGAATAGTAATAATAATGGAAATTGTTAAGCGCTTATTATGTGCAGAGCACTGTTCTAAGCGCTGGGGTAGATACATGGTAATCGGGTTGTCCCAAGTGGGGCTCACAGTCTTCCTCCCCATTTTTCAGAGGAGGTAATTGAGGCCCAGTGAAGTTAAGTGATTTGTCCAAAGTCACACAGCTGACAAGTGGCAGAGCCGGAATTAGAACCCACGTCTTCTGACTCCCCAGCCCATGGTGCTCTTTCCACTGTCACCCCGCTTCTCTATGTAGCCCACTTGGTGCACTGTAGTAGTTGCTTGGAATGTACAGAATAATGAAGTGGTATAGTTCCTTGCTCATAAGGAGCTTAGATGCTAAAGGGATGCCTCAACTTTCAGTTAGAGGCCTTCCTTCTAGCACTGCTAAACTCTTGGGGACCTGGACATATTAGTCTGTAGAGATGTGACCCTTGGGGACAGCTGATATTCAGGAACCGCGAGGAAGTTAAACATGAAATAATTTACGACAGAGAAGTCAAAAAGGAGTGAGACGGACAGATGCAGGAGGGTTAAGTAGGGTATGAAAGAATTGTCCGAAGCGATGGTACGGTCCAAAGTGGTGGGAAATTAACCAGGGAAAGCTGTTGGAATCTGTTTCCCCCTCTAGACTGTAAGCTCACTGTGGGCAAGGTACTCTCCCAAGCACTCAGTACAGTGCTCTGCTCACTGTAAGCACTCAATAAATAATTGAATGATAGGGAATTTTAAGAGGCACTTGAATGCAGAGAGGAAGGTGGTGTGATTCGGGAATGATGAGAAGTTATATTACCATATGATGATATTAACCAAAGCACAATGGTGATTATATGAAATATAATTAAGCCAGGATACAACATCCACAAGGGGCTCTCAGTCTAAACACAGGAAGATGATACAGATAATTTAATCAGAGTAAGAAGAAAATAAAATACATCAAGAGTATACATCATACATTTCCTCCCTGATGGCAGCATCTATTGTGGTAATAAAGTAAAACAAGAATTAAGTCCATGACTGGATGTGTAAACTAGAGTTGGAGGAAGAAGTTTCCTTATATTGTATCTAAATATAGGCATTAGTTCAAACATGTCAATCAGTGGTATTTATTGAGCACTTGCTTGGTGTAGAGCACTATTCTAAGCATTTGGGAGAATGCAGTACAGTTGGTATGCCCTCAAGGAGTCTAGCCCATCAGTTTATAGGATTAAGTGGGTAGTTTGGACTGATGTAATTAAAGTATTTTGCATCAATCGAGTCAGAAAATCAGCATCACACCTCAGGAGTTGATAACAGGTGTTTCTATCCCAAACTGTGAAGGCAAAAAACTAAAGTTCCAAATCCTTGGCAGTATTTTCAAGGTCATAGCATTAGGGGAGACATGCTAATAAAATGAGACCCAGCTTGCCTGTCTGAGAAGAGCCCACAGATATACCATGTGATAAATCTGAATCTGTAATCTGACCCAGAGGCTCATTCTAAAAGCAAAGGGGGAATATTTTTTTCCCTTAATCTTTATGCACATTTTCTCTTCATTCTCTCTTCCAAATCTGCTTTTCTCATGTTAGCAAAATCAACCCAAGTATCATTCTCACTTTCTTAACAAACTTCCCCAAGGTATTCAGTACAGTTTTGCTTCTAAGGGCTTAAAAGCTTTCAACAAGATCCAGTAATGATTGTGTACTAGTCACCAATGTGGTTTGCCTGCCTCTCAGCTGTCCTTGGTTTCTCAGTCCAGAAACCCATCTGTCTAGACAGGTGTTATCTCACTGGGATCTAAAAGTAGAAACTGAACATCATTATTTCTGAGTTCTATTTAGAAACTGCAACTCCAGTGATCCGGCAGCAGCTCTAGTCCAAACTGTGCTGTTTCAGATTTCCCCCGCCTCTAGCAGATGGGTGGCAAAGTGACATATTTTGTATGGACCAGCTGTGGATCAGGCAGTGAGCAAAAACTGTAGGCATCACAAAGGCTAAACAGGCATGACATCAAGAATTGCAACAGATCTGTAAATGCCAGGTAATAGGTTTGAAGCTTCTCTACTGGACATTTTCCCAAATGCTCTTTATTTCTGGGATTTGATTCCACTTTTAATATAGTGCTTAGCAATTTAGTCTCCTACCTCTGACCCACACTACTCACCTCCAGTTAAATCAGCAAGGAGATAAGATTAGGACAGCACTCCAAGGCAAATGTTAAGAGCATTTAATGGATTGTATTTCTGACTGGTGAATTAAACCAGTATGTCTTGAATTCTGTTAGACTTACCTTAAAGCTAGCACTAGACCTATGACTGTTGCGAAGCAGGGTTCCCGAGTGAGTAGGGCACACATTTGAGAATCAGAGGACCTGGGTTCTAATCCTGCCTCTACCACTTGTGTGCTGTGTGACAGTGGCAAGTCACTTCTCTGTGCTTCAAATATCCCGTATATAAATGGGGTTTAAATACCTGTTTTCCCTCCCGCTTAGGCAGTAATCTCCATGTGGAACAAGAGACTGTGACCAATTTGTTTATATTGTCTTAATCCCAGTTTTTAGCACAGTGTTTGGCACATGGTAAGCACTTAAATGCCATGAGTATTATTATTATATTTATGATAATCCCATATTTCCAACCAGCACCTTGAAGAACAGTGTAAACTCATAAAGTGCACCTGCAGTGGTTAATTTGCTTCCTCTTCTCTGAATCAAAATTGAGCTCCAGATCCATCTACTTCTTCCCCAAATGGACTATGGTTAATAACTTGCTACCAAATAGTCCAGCAAACCAAAAGAAGTATACTATTATTTGGTTCACAAGAAGATTTTACTCATCAATGTATAGTGGGGATTTTTCCTTACTAATTAAACCAGGTGGGAGACCAGCAGTTAAAGAAAAGACAAGCTCAGCAAGGTAGTGCTGGTCCCAGATGGGAAGCCAGCCTGCAGAACGCTCCTCTTTGGAGTTAAGTATTTCTTCAGCCCAGTCCTCAGATTGGTGCAGAGTCCATTTTGACCAGCTCCAGGTGGTCGGGATTCTTCAGGTTCCTGGCGGTTCTTCTAATTTTGGATAAGCTTGTCCTGATAGAAACAATGTCTCATAAACACCCTGACATGTTAAGCAAATGAATAATTAAAGGTTTTCAGGTTCCTAGGCTGCTTATTCATACAGGTCTGACCTATGTCAAATTCAACATTTTAGGTGAAATAAAATATGGTATGGGGTATTTGGGGGGAAAAAGAAGGCTCTGGACTCAAGGTCAATTTCTTTTCTTAATTAGGAATATATGCAGAACAGATTATTGTTAATAAAGGGTCACATCTCTACAGCCTAACGAAGGTCATTTTCCTCCCAAGCTGGATAAACTGAATGCCTGTCAGTTTATAAGTGCCATTTCAGAAGATAGTATAAAGGTAAGTCCTTGTTTCCCCTGTGTGAATTTCAAAATCTTAAATCTTTAGATCGGTGCTTACCTTTTTTGTTTCTCCCTTCAGGAAAAGTGGTTTTATTAGGTGTAAGGAGTCTACTGGAGTTGTCCAACAAAATGAATCTTTCACTCAAGAAATTTTTGGGTGTGTGTCTGTAAACTCATATGTAGTTCTCCATTTTGATGATAGCAAAAGCCAAAAAGCAAACTTTTGGATGCAGTTTGTTTCAAATACCCAACTGATTAGGTCTTTAATTTGAAGAAAACTTGTGCCTGTGTATATCTTTAACAAGATTATAAGATCCTACAGGGCAGATATAATTTGTGTTAATTTTTTTGTATTCTCCCAAGTGTAGAGTAAGATGATTTGTACTCTGTCAATACTATTGATTCATTTTCTTGGTCTTGCTTAAATGAGTGATGGTTCAGATTTTCCCTGGGAGGTATCTGTGCTCTATAAAAGTACTTTTTAATTGTTCTATCATATTTCTTTCCTTGGACTATTGAATGGCATATTCAATTAAAAATAATGAAATTGCAGGGGCAGATGAATAAATCCAAGAATGACATTTTTTTCTATTAATATTTGTTGTGAAGCATTAACTATGTCTTAAGGCCTCTATATCAAATACGGAATAAAATTTGGCAACTCCTTAAATTAGATTTTAAAAAAAGAACAAGTCAAGTAATGAATATTTCTTAGAAATGTGTTGTTGCTACTTGTGATATGTGACTTGAGCCTGTTAAAGCTCAATAAGAACAAATGCTGGTGAAACGTTTGCAAAAGCAAAAAATAAACTGAAGTCCTTCCTACGCACAGAGATCTTGTGGGAGAACATCAAAATGCAAATTGTTTGCTTTGTGCTCTCGGAAAGTGGAATTACAGAATTCAGTAAACACAGGCAGTGGTCATATTTCTCACTGTCCATTTAAATCGCATGGTTTGAGCAGTGGCAGTCAGAAAATGCTAGAAGTATAGTATCTTCTTATACCATGAGGCCTTTCACAAACCACGGTTTAATCAGTGCAGTTCCTAGGCTTTTCCAGACAAGCAAAACTAGCCAACCTCCATTTCTACTGCAAATAGAACAGGATAATATCCTATAGGCCCTTCCCTAAAATTGCCACAGAGAAGCTTAGAAAGGAAGCAGTTCAGACCTACATAAACTATAGTAAGCTGTATAAACTCGATCCAGAATTTAAAGAAATAAAACATAGCGGGCAATCGGATAGCAGAATCTTGAGAAGCCATGTAGCCTATCCCCCTGCTTTTAGACAGGACCACATGTAAAAGCCAGATTTTTCCCTGTCTTGACTGGCAAAGGATCTGCAGAGGTGATACTAAGACAGAACCCATTGACAGCCCATATCAAGATCTCTTCTAAGGACAAAGAGGCATTCTACTGTTGTGTGAGCAGAGTCTCCCCTCGGAAGTGGTGCATTTAAGACACGCAACATTTCAGACAGATCAGAGATAGGGAGTGCATACAGACTTTTAAAGCTATGCCACACCATACAGTGGCTGAGAAATACATCAGAAAGAAAGCAGAAGAGACAGGGCGAAGCAGATCAACTTGAAGGAAAAATATGAGGCAAGTGCTGCTCGTAGTAATCATTTAACATTGTACAGGGGCAAAAATAAGTTTATTATTCTATTTCTGAAGTCCCAGAGGAGCTGAGCCACCAGAGATCATGGAGGTGGGCCCTCAGCAGTTTTTGAACAAGTTTTCCTTCTTTTGCAGGGAGATTGAGCCGTGTACAGCGCTCTGCCCACATTAAGCGCTTAATAAATACGATCAAATGAATGCGTCGAAACCCAGTGCCCCTGGGTAAACAACAGCGATTAGCGTAGTTGGCAACTTTTCCTTTTATTATCACTGTATTAGGAGTTACTCTATGTCAAGCTCTGCTCTAATCACTGGGGTAGATAGAAGTTAAATATGTGTCTAATAGGAGAGGGTCTAAGTAGGAGAGAGAACGGGTATTGAATCCACATTTTACAATTGAGAAAATTGAGGCGAAGCGAAGTGACTTGCTCAAGGTCCCACAGCAGAAGTGAGGTGGAGCCAGAATTAGAACCTGGTTCCTCTGAAACCCCGGCCTGTGTTTTTTCCAGTAGTCCACACTACTTCTGTAATGATCTACTTGCAGTCTGATCCATCCTTCTCCCTCCTCCATCCAAGGATATGACTACAGGGAACTTCTCCCATCAATAATACTGATGGTATTTAATTGCTAAACTCTGAGGTTAATACAGTAGGAGCAGATTGATCACAGCCCCTGTCTCACATGGTGCTCAAAGTCTTAATCCCCATTTTCAGATGAGGAATCTGAGGCAGAAGTTGTGACTTGTCCAATGTCACACCGTAGGTAAATGGCAGAGCTGGGATTAGAATCCAGGTTGTTTGACCCCCCAGGTCCACGTTCTTTCCATTAAGGCATTTTGCTTCAACGCTCAGAGTGGGGGATACTACTTTTCATTGGACTGTTTACTGAGTGGTTAGGAGAGTGCCAGTATCACCAAATCCCCTCCTCATCATGCCCGCCACTTCCCACCTCTCTCATACCCAATTTCCCCCTAGCTCTGAATCCTCTCCCATACCCAATTTCCCCCAACCCCAGCCCAGGTATCTTGAGGTGAAAACTCTCATGACACTCTAAGCTCCTTCTCTAGGCTGTAAGCTCCTTGTGGGCAGGAAAAGTGTCTTCCAACTCCGTTGTATTGGATGTTCCCAAGCACTTAGTATAATGCTATATACACAGTAAGAACTCAAAAATACTATTGATTCATTGATTGAATGATTGTTAGTTGCTTTAGAGAAAGTCGGCTCAATTTAAAACTTCTGAGTTGAACCAAAAGGACCCGTGATTAGGGCTTCGATCTTCAAAGCCTGTCGACCACTCCAACCTCCATCTTGCATGCTCCTCTCAGTGAATGCCTCATCCCCTTTCAACGCTGTTCTCAAAAAGAAAAATGAGCCCCTGTGATTGCATCATGAATAGTCTTCCCCTGCAGACTGTAAGCTCCTTGTGGGGTGGGATTTTGTGTCTAATAACTCGGTTTTAGCATTGTGCTCTCCCAAACGCTTAATAGAATTCTCAGTATCCAGTAAGTGCTCAATTAAGTAATTACGGCCGATGAACACATTTGCTAAAGTGAGCCCAGGATAAATTCTGTAAGGAATTTATCCTGATAAGAATTTAAGTAAATCTTTTTAAACTCTGTTGCTTCCCCTTACCTGTAATGTAATTTAGTGTTTGTTCCCCCTACTAGGTTGTAAGCTCCTTGAGGGCAGAAAAAACAACTGTACCAGCTCTGTTGGACTCTCCCAAGCACTTAGACTGCTCTACACAAAGTAAGCACTAAATGAATACTTTGCAGTGATTGACTCCAATATTCTTGATGTCTGTGTGCGGTTTCTGAATTGACAAAAAATAGTTAAGTTGCAGTTGGGATGGTGAGTAGTACTGCAGACTGCTGTTCATCAAGTAAAACAATAAGACAAATAATGGGAAAATCATTCCCATGGTAGTTACCAGCCCTCTGTAGAGACATTTTTTAGGGCTTTTACAGTTAGACATTTGCAAGACATAAAATGTATGGTATAAAAATAAGCATAAATTTGCACATAAATGAGATTTCTCAAGGTAGGAAAAAAGGGAATGTAGGAAATGCAGTGCAATATCATGCCAAATCATAATTTCTTTTATAGCTCCAGTGAGATCAGAAGTCTTTGGGATTGGTAAAGTGATAAAAAGTAACAATTTAGAAAACTTTGTAAGAGAGCAAAAAGTCATTTTCAAAGATGTGTAGCACTTTGCTTCCTGTTATTAAGCAACTGATAGCTCTAAATGCTTCCCTTCATTCCTATTCTCCTGAAACCCCATAAAACCATATAGAATGTTTCATTTTTTATGTGTGGGGGTACTGAAGGGCTATGTGACCAGCGTATCAGCTAATAGTCAATGGACAATGTGCCACACACCCTATTTAATAGAAATGCCACTGGGAGGTATGAAATGATTTGTTGGGTGCACAAGGGACCTGCCTATATAAGAGCACCCAATTTATGCATAGATATTCAGATCAGGGGTATTTTACTTACAAAAATAAAAATGTTGCACAATGACTTTTTTCCCCAAGGTGGCACTGAGAGTGTGGAATCTATATGTGAGCTTAATTTTTGTTTTTTGATTTTTTTTTCTTTTTTTTTCTTTTCTCTGTCTTCCTAAAGCAAACACAAACCCAGGCAGTGCTTTTGTCCTGCTTTCTAACAATGGAAGAATGATTCATTCAGATATCGATTTCATTTGAGGATTTTGATATGAAGTACTTAAGTAATGAAAAATAATTAACTGCTATGATGAGCTCCAAGTTAAAGTAGTAGAATAATGGACTGACAATATAGAAATTAATTCCTGTCGTGGCAGTTTTTCTCTGAAAAGGAAAGCCATTTTGTTATACCCAGGAAAAGAGATCCGTCTGAAGAAATGTTTCCCAGAATTCATGTGGGCAGGGAATGTGTCTACCAACTCTGTTACATTATATTCTCCCAAGTATTTAGTACAGTGGTCTGCACACAATAGACACTCACTAAATACAAATGCTTGATTAACCCTAGTGCCTTCAGTCTCTTTGGCAGATAGGTCCAGATCCACCATCCTTGAAGATTCCTCCTGACAGTCCACTATTGCCTAGGCTCAGGCTGTTTTGGAGATCTTCAAAGGAAGGTTCATATGCCATAAGATAAGCAGTGTGACCTAGTGGATAGACCATGTGCTTGGGAGTCAGAAGGACCTGGGTTCCAATCCCAGGTCTTTCACTTGTCTGCTGAGTGACCCTGGGCAAGTCTTTTCACTTCTCTGTGGCTCAGTTACCTCATCTGTGAACTGGGGATTAAGACTGTGAGCCCCATGTGGGACAGGGACTGTGTTCAACCTGATTAGCTTTTATCTACCCCAGCACTTGGTTTGGTGACTGGCCCATAGAAAACACTTAAAAAAAACCACTTGAATACCTTTAAAAAATATGGAATAAGACTGGCGTATTGGGTTTTAGAAGGAGCACTAAAACATCCTCTCTGGTGCCTAAATCCGCACCCCAAAGAAAATACAACCCCAGTAACTCTCCAGATCTCTAACAAAGACCTACTGCCACTTCGTGGCTCCTGTTGGTCCCATAAATTTTCTCACTGTCCCAGAATCAGCTGTAGTGCCAATTTCCCCTCTCTGCACTGAAATCAGGACTTCTTTAGGTGGTTGCTATGGGGACTGTAGATGCCAGCCTTTCCACTACATGACATAAATTTAGAATCTAGGCCTCAAGATTGCTCCTCCTCCGGGTGACTTTGGTTCAGGATCACAGGATCTTCCGGTGGTGTTAATTCAGTGCCATGGATGGTGTGGTTTCTAGTGCATGATCATTCCATGATATTTGAGTACTTATTCTGAGCCAAGCACTGTACTAGACTGTTGGGAGAGAAAACATAGAATACTTGGATAGACACATTCCCTTCCCTCAGGAGAGAATGACCCCAGTAAGTTGAATGTTTCCTTCTCATAGAGGTCACCATGATAAAGCATTCCCAGATTCCAGGATCCTGGAATAATAATGTTGGTATTTGTTAAGCGCTTACTATGTGCCGAGCACTGTTCTAAGCGCTGGGGTAGGCACAGGGGAATCAGGTTGTCCCATGTGGGGCTCACAGTCTTAATCCCCATTTTACAGATGAGGGAACTGAGGCACCGAGAAGTTAAGTGACTTGCCCAAAGTCACACAGCTGGCAAGTGGCAGAGCTGGGGTCTGCCCTGGCCTCATATCTTCCTGGAGATCCCTTTTAGACTATCCCAGTTCATTCGGTGTTAAAAAGTAATTCCATTTTTCAATGCAGTAGTAGTAGTAGTAATTGTATTAAGTTCTTGTGTGCAGAGCACTGTGCTAAGCACCGGTAAAGAATACCCGGGGGTCTTTATTCCCGGTCCCTTTCCCTCGGGGAGCTCAGAATCTAAGACTAAAAGCTTAGTAGGGTACTATGGCACGTCTTGTCTTCTGCTGTCGATACATCTCCGAATCAGTGTGGCTAAGTGGGAAGAGCAGCGTGGCTCAGTGGAAAGAGCCTGGGCTTCGGAGTCAGAGGTCATGGGTTCGACTCCCGGCTCTGCCACTTGTCAGCTGGTGACTTTGGGCAAGTCACTTAACTTCTCTGTCCTTCAGTTACCTCATCTGTAAAATGGGGATGAACTGTGAGCCTCACGTGGGACAACCTGATTACCCTGTATCTACCCCAGCGCTTAGAACAGTGCTCTGCACGTAGTAAGCGCTAAACAAATACCAACATTATTAACATTATTAAGCACGGACTTGGGAGTCAGAGATTGTGGGTACTAATCCTGGCTCTGCCACTCATCAACTGTGTGACTTTGGGCAAGTCACTTAACTTCCCTGTACCTCAGTTACCTTCTCTGTAAAATGGGGATTAAGACTGTGAGCCCCACAAGGGACAGCCTGATTGCCTTGTATCTACCCCAGTGATTGGAACATAGTGCTTAACAAATACCATCATTATTATAATGACGCCACAGACATGGCTCTCTCAGAACTGGTACTGTGGCTAGAGGAGAAGATTTTAGGCTCTTGATGGCTTCGAGGCCATGCCCACAATGACTGCTATGGCAGAGACACTGGGAAGAAGCAGATGGAGATTTTTTTCTGTGGATTCTAGTCTTTTTATCAGAGTAGGCACTCTCTGGGCAGGACCCACAAAATTTTGTTTGGCTCCGTAATGACATTCTGTTGCCCTGACCTGTCACCCAGAAGCCTCAACAAGAGCATGGCAAGCTACATTAGTGGTGTGTCTTTAAGCCAGGTGGAATAATTGATCTGAGTGAGGAGTCAATTCAGTCGTTAGGGACCAATACAACTCTTCCTTGTTTCTATCAGTCATATTTATTGAGCACTTACTGTGTGCGGATCACTGTACTAAGCTCTTGCGAGAGTATAATCTATGTTCCCTGTCCACAAAGAGCTTACAGTCCAGTTGTTCTCCAATCATATAACCCTTTCTTTTTTAGTGACCAAAATTTACCCCGAATTCAGATTTCAAAGTCAGTAGGAACAAATGAATGGACAGGCCGATTGCATGTCAGTAATACTTCAAACCCCATTTTGAGTTTAGGACTCCCATTCCTAGTTTAGAACAAATATGCTGCAAGATTATCAACAACACGTTATCTTCTCTTCTTGGGTTTATTTTTAGCAATCAGCCACAGGAAGGCTGACAATTGGCAGTGGCTACAGCCAGGCAGGAGATATGTTAGCTCTTCTCAGGGTCGAACCTTGGTAACTCTGACAGTGTGACTGAGCCTAATGGAACCAATACTCCAGGTGTTCCAAATACCCTAGCTTTAAATAGCCCTTCGAAGGAGGT
The DNA here is from genome assembly GCF_004115215.2 of Ornithorhynchus anatinus. Classification (NCBI taxonomy): domain Eukaryota; kingdom Metazoa; phylum Chordata; class Mammalia; order Monotremata; family Ornithorhynchidae; genus Ornithorhynchus; species Ornithorhynchus anatinus. The sequence goes on along the minus strand of NC_041747.1, from coordinate 22,652,585 downwards.
AGCCTTTTCCAATGCAGAAAAGCCAGGATAAACTGTGGAGAGATGTCAAAATATGGCAAACATTTTTCTTTTAATTGGGTCCATAATAGAGATAGAAAATATTCTCCCTTTTTTTTTGTATTCATGCTTTTTCATCCTCACTGCTGATTGGATTTTCTTTTTAAAGACTGATTCAATCAGGTCACCATTTGACTTCCCCGAGTACTATTTTATAATCTTTTTTAATTTCCGTGTTGATTCTATACAACTATGGACATATATGGAGATGTAGCAGTGTTAATCCACTTGCCGTTAAGTTAAAAATAAGATATTCAGACTGCTGTTATCATTTACCTTGCTAAGTGGGTGTAATAATAATAATAATAATGGTATTTGTCAAGCGCTTATGTCTGACCTGATTATCTTGTCTTTACCACGGTATAGGCTTAACAAATACCACAGTTATTATCACTACCTCCAAGGACTCCACCAGGTACCACGGAGATATGATTCACTCAACACTCCACATGTAAGAACCAATACAGTCAGCAATGCTTGGATAGGGGATTCAAAGATGTGAAGCCTCCACATCTATTATAAGATCCAAAAATCTAAATACCAGCGTGTGTGTGTGTGTTTGGGTATTTGTATGTGATATAAACTTTAGAATCTTAAATATTTTTAAAGAAGCCAAATGCCAAATTCTATAACAATGGAGCTATTCACGTAATCTGATTGGTGATCATGAGCCCAATGTCTAGTCTGGAAACTAAAGAAATTGCTTTGGATTTTTATAAAATCAAATTTCTACTGTTCTGCATCTTTAATCATGTGGCTTAGTGCTGGAGTTTGTAAAATCATAATGAGATGTACAGATAAAGTAGATAAAAACAGACAGTAGAAACAGAGTAGTAATTGGTAGAGTAATTGCTCACCCAACTTTTGAAGAGATGGCACAGTTTAATATGTTTTGTCACAATTTTCTAAATTACTTGTTTTTAACAATTAGTAACAATGTCTGTTGTTAGAGCTGACAGCATTTGAATCAGAGTGACCTCTTTATTAGACAGCAATCTTGCAAGATTTTATCAGCAAGAAAGGCTTAGATGTTCTTTTCATTGAATGGTAGCCTCTTTGCATATAGCTTGTATTTCTTATGGAGGAATCAGCTAGTCAGATGACACAGGTCTGTGACCAGGAGGAAAAACTTGACCTTGCTTATGAAGTTGATGAGTTTTACAATGGAAAATTATTACTATTATTAAAAGGAGAGAAGGCAAGATGTCATTTTGAATACGGTATTCAAATGTTTCAGTTTAAAAATTGGATGGCCAATTAGCCTTCAAAGTAGTAAACATTTAAGATGAAGCAGTTGAGGCTGGAATTCCTTGGATTTATTTCATTTTTATCCCAGATTATACCAGATCATCATGATCATCACCAGTAAACAGTTAAGTACTCACTGAATGTATAGCTACTAGATGACCAGGATCACACGGCAAGCAAGTGGGAAGGGCACAGACCTGGGAGTCAGAGGGCCTGGGTTCTAATCCTGGCTTTTTGCCAGACACCTTCAGGGTGACCTTGAGTGGGTCACTTGACCTCTCTATGGCTCAATTTCCTCCTCTCTAAAATAGGGATTAAATCCTGCTCCCTTCTGTGGAGACTGGGAGCCAGGGATTATGTCCAACCTGATTATCTTGTGTCTACTTCAGCACTTAGCACAGGGCTTGGCACAAAATCAGCAGTTAGCAAGTATCGATAAAAAAGAAGATAGTTTATAAAGCACTGTCGATCATGTATCAAGATAAATGGTTTAGGTAATCATTTTGGTATTGGTTAATCACTTAATATGCATCAAGTACTATTTAAACACAGTGCCTGGCACATAGTAAGTGCCTAACAAGCATATGCCCTGGCTATACCAGCAAGCCTTTTGAAGATCCCGTACAAGGGAGACCACAGCACATTATAAGTTTTAAGAACATGAACTCTTGAGCAGGTTTTGTGAATTTGAAACCATACAAGCATTAGCAAATATTTTTCATTCAATATTTTTAAAAATACTGAGCTCCATATTCAAGAGTTCTATCAACTGATTAAAAAAAAGAAACCTTCAAGTCTGCTAAATATTCATCCCTTATGGGCCTAGTTGCTGCTTTTCTTCTCATTGGCATTTTCACTTGCCTTATCTCTCTTTTCCACCCAGTGGAGCAGCCTCTCTAGCCTGTATTACTTAGAAGGATACATGCATAACTGGAAGAGAGAGAGTGGAAATGCTCAGAATTTGTGTTGCTGCTTGACCAGCTGCTACAGTGCTTTGAGGGATTATAAAGGGATTTAGCAGCCTACTGCTCTTCTTGTAGCCAGAAATTGTGTGCTTCTTTTTCTGAGCTCTTCACTCTGGTTTATCAGCCCTACTCTAACTCTAACTGTCCTTATGGGGTAATACATTTTGCACGTCCCAAAAAGCAAGGGAGTGCCAAAATATGTCCTTTCAGTTGAATGGTGGAACTCTTGGGAACACAGACATATTACTACTGTTTAAAAAGAAAAAAAAACTTGAGAGAAACTGTAAAGAAAGTGAGATCAGAACACTATTAAGGCCAGGAAACAATACTTTAGATTCCTTAATTTTCCCCAAACTTGGAAATCAGCTAGAGAAAGAGGGTCTAGAAGTCTTACATATTGACCTGAAGCAGGGTTTGGGGGTTTAATTGGATAATTATCTCATTTATTTAAGCAGAGTTTCAACTAGAGAAAATCACCTGTAAACTATATTCAGGAGCTTGTTTGTGGGTGATACTTACTGGTATAGACTGTTTCACCCAAGGTGGAAAATTGTTCACTATTTGAAGATCATCTTTATTCTTGATGCTGAGCCAGTACTAGGTAATGAAAACTGTTTTCTCTGGCTATTTCTTAAATGCCACTGCTGTGCCTCATTGCTTGTGGTTTGATTTCACTGTGTCTTTAAAGTGTTTCTTCTGTCCACCCTTTTAAACAGTTATGCCATTTTCACTCATCATTAAACAGCTGTTTGCGAACACTTAGCCCTCATTTACATCAAAATTCCCTCATAGAAAAGGTGCCATGTGACAAGCTTTGCTTCACAGCTCTGTACACAGAGAGGCACACCATCCCTGATGTTTCCGTTCTAATTCTTACTTTCCAATCCTGATCTTCTTATTCCCTTTGGCTCTTCCAATTTACGGCATGGCTGAATCTGTTTGGGAGACTACAAACATCTAGTGGGAAAAAATAGGACATGTACTGTTGTCCAACCTAATTAGCTCCTATCTGCCCCAGCATTTAGTGCAGTCCCTGGCATGTAGTAAGCACTTATCAATACCATAAAAAAGTAAGGAGGGGAGATGAGCCATCATTTGTGTACATCAGCCTTCTTCATTATTAATTCTACTTTGATTGAATTTAGTCTTTAGTTTGATTGCTGCATTCAGCGCATAGGACATTCTGAAAAATTTGAGAAGCAGTATGACGTAGTGAATGGAGCCTGAGCTTGGGCGTCAGAAGGTCTTGGGTTCTAATGCCAGCTCCATCACTTGTCTGCTGTGTGACCTTGGGCAAGTCACTTCACTTCTCTGTCCCTCAATGATCTATGTCCATCCCGATTTGCTTGAATCCATCCCAGAGCTTAGTACGGTGCCTGGCACATAGTAAGCACTTAACAAATACCGTTATTATTATTATTCTAAAGGATCTATAAGGTAGACCATGGTACTTTTTAAGTGCTTACTATATGCCAGGCACTGTACTAAGGGCCGTGATGCAACTTGATACAGGAACTGTAGGTAGTTAGTTTAGAAGCATTCTTTAGTGATTTTTTTCAAATATACCCCTTGGTTGGGATTCTCCAAGGGAGTTCCAGCTTAATAATAATAATAATAATAATAATGTTGGTATTTGTTAAGTGCTTACTATGTGCAGAGCACTGTTCTAAGCGCTGGGGTAGATACAGGATAATCAGATTGTCCAACGTGAGGCTCACAGTTAATCCCCATTTTACAGATGAGGTAACTGAGGCACAGAGAAGTTAAGTGACTTGAGAATTTAATGCATAGATTATGCCCCTTCTGGGTTCCTTCTATCTTTAGACCACAGATATGCAAAGTTTGCTTATGCAATTTTCTCATTAATTTCAAGGTTAGATCCTCACTGATTTATTTAATAATTTATCAGGACCTGAACATGCTACATAATTTATAGGTTGCCTGTTCACTCCCTTAATTATATAAAATTAATCACAAAAAAGTCAGTTTGGCAAACTGGACTCTACCCCCTATCAAAAATAGGTGGGATTGTAGCAAGGAAATTGATGATTATTTCATTAGGAAATTGGACTCAAGCAGACATCTTGAAATCTGTTAGAATTCCTGTTTCTGTATTTTCATACATCAGTGAACTGTGAAGGACAGAACAGATTAGATTTCTGTGCCACTGGGGTCTTTTTTGCTTCCTGTTTTGCACTTATAGCAGCTCCACATATGGGGCATTTGAGAAGAAACTGTCCCCACACTTCCTGTGACCAATCGATATTTCCTATATCCTGTACCTCAGGATTTCTGTGTCTCTACCCTGACAAGCACAGGGGCTGTTGGTTCCTTTTGCTTCTTACTCTGAAAACGCTAATCGGATCATGAAATAAGACCATAAGTGTGTTCAATATCACTGCTGCACAAGTAGAAGAGGAAAGTATATAGAAAGAAAAAACATCATCTTGCTGCTTTTTTCAAAGGGTTTTGAATCTTGCAACTATGACAGTACAGTTCAGGCAAATTTCTCTTCTGGTTAGCTCTTCATTTTTAAATATCAAGTCTCACTGGTGTGCATGCAGTCAGAGAGAAAATGAGGGTGGCTTTCAAACGGGTATAATATTTCATTAAGATTAGTGCCTGGAGCAGCATATTTCTGTTATACCAGGTAAACCAAGAGGGCTTAAAATGGCCCTGTACACGTATCAGTGACTAAAGTGCATTTTATCAAAGCACCATCCGCACAAAATGCAAATCTAATCTCTTCTGATAATCACCTAAAATGAAGGCAGGCATAAAGAGACCTGTAGATGGAATTTGAGTGAATTTGTTTATGTCCCACAGTGAAAAAAAAACCCACAAAAACATACACATACACCCACACACACAAACACACACAAATTAAAAAACTCAAGAATCCCTGGAACAGCCATTTATACACCATGAGGAAGAGAATTCTAAAAAAATAAAATGGATGCTTCCATTTGTATCATTTCATGCCATTTGTAGATCTTTTCCAAAACTTGGTTTGTTTATCAGATTTAAACCTTTAAATCTACCTCTCTATCAAACGTATCTCTGGTTGGAGAAGAAGATGGAAAGAAACTGAATACTTTTTATTCATGAACAGTAATCTGTTCTGAAAGCTGTAATTTAGGCATGGAAGTAATTTTTTGGAGAAGGTTTTGTGGAGAGATTAAGACCTTGTTAATTAAAGGCTCTTATCCGGAAATCTTATTAGCTTCAATAGAAACTTTCCACAGCACTGAATAATCTAAATGGTCGACTAATTAATCTCATTAGTATTTGTTTTGTCTTCAGGTGTTTGCGAGGCACCAAAATGAAACAGAATTCTTGAAGGTGGTGTTATTCTCCTTGCCTTTATCTCTTGCCTTCCTAAAAAGGCCTCACTGAGGAAAATGCTGTAACCCCAGGTGCTTACAGCAACTGGGGTGGAGAAGAAAGGTTATATAGCTAGCAAACATTTGGCCCCTTGAAATTGGGCCTGATACTGCAGAATCTCAATCAATAATACTATTTTATTAAGCACTTTTGATGTTTGCAGCACTATATAAAGACTGGAAGAACACATACAGGACCAGTAGACAGGTTTCGTGACCTAGATTTAGATCACTAGGAAGTGTGGAGGTGATCATTAGAAAGAGAACAATTCTTCATAATGGGTGAATAGTCACAATTTATTTCAGTCAGTATCTCCCACCCGTTCTCCCACTCTACTGTACTGTACTTTCTCAAGCACTTTTTGCAGTGCTCCATACACAGCACTCAGCAAATGAGAAGCAGCATGGCCTAATGGTTAAAGCACGGCCCTGGGAGTCAGAAGGACCTAGGTTCTAATCGCAGCTCTGCGATTTAGAATATCTAGAATATTTAGAATATTTAAAATGATATTCTATGTAATCTCATCAAGGTATTCACTGTAAAGTTTCTGAAAGCTGCATTTAGGCTTTGGGAAAAGTGAGGCATTGGAGGATAATGAAAATCTAGTTCTTTAGGCCCTCAAAACCAAATTGATTGTATTTGTCAAGAAGTTTAAACTGATGTCTGCGGAGATTTTACGTGATTATGCAATTATATCCAAATGCCTTCTGTTAGCAGGGAACTGACTTGGCATTTCACTTTATTTACAAAGATGTGCTTGAATGATCCTGTGCAGCACTGTGCCTATAAAAACCCATTTTAGATGCAGTAATCCTTTATTGACACTTCTTGTAAAATCCCAACTCTTAAAAAATCGCATTGTTAGTTGTTTCAATCCCATGAGAGGAATTCAATCCCATGTGAGACTAAGATACTGCTAGTTTGATATGTCTTTTAGGAGCAAATGAGCCTCCCATTTGCACTGAGTGAGGGAATGACATAAGCATAATTTTAATGCAGTTGAAATGGATCTGAAATTGCCCCCTTCTCTGAGGGCATTAACTTATGTATGTTAACATTATGGTAACAATTTTAAACTATATAAACAATTATTTTCTTTTCTATCTCTGTTCTTTGAAAAACCAGATTTAGCAGAGGGTAAGCTCCTTTGTGAATAGGGAACATGGCGACTTCATCATTCTGTATTCCCTAAGCACCTAGTACAATGCATTGCACCACATGCTAAGTGCTTTGACCAGTGCTCTGCACACAGTAAGCGTTCAATAAATACAATTAAATGAATGAAATGGCTGTTCAATAAATACTCCTACTGATCAGTCATTGTCCATATACATGATACCTGATAGTGCTGTATGTTGGGAGCTCAATGATTTATTAAGCTGTTGATGTCATCTTCTTTTTTCTTTAAAATTTTGAGCTCTTGCCTTTTTCCAATAAGCCTGCTCTCTAGTGAAGGTGAATTGATATCTACCCATTGGGGAATCTTGCTGCAGTGGAAGAATGAGATTAACTTTGAGACTCCATACCCAGACAAGTCTGATTGGCATGAAGTTCCCGGTAATTTTAGTTAGGAAAGTGTAGTGGTAATTCTAAGGTGTTTCATATAAATATTAGAATATATGGATCTTGCGGACATGCTCCATCTTCTGCATATCTAAATTTTTTTTTTAAATCCCTGTATTTGGCCTTTCCAAAGATACGATATACTGGGAAAAATAGTAATAATTTTTGTCTGACACTTAAAAATGAGCTCTTGATTCACTTGGTTTAAAATTGAATGTTTAGGTGTAACAAGTGTCTTAAGTGTTATATTAGGGGTCTTTTTCATAATCTGAAGCTTTAATCTTTTATAAAGATTACTACTGGCCCTATACGGAATTGTATTGCCATAAATTAAGCCACTGCTCCTGGAAAAATGTCAGTAATGTCAGGAAGTTAGTTTTTGAACATAAGTAAAGTATCCCTTTGTTGACTGATTAATTTAAAATAAACAAGCCCGAGGCTCAAAGTTCTGCATAAAAACCAATCTCCTGCCAAGTTTCCTACCAGCTAGCCCTGCAAGGGATAATGGAATTGTCAGATATTAGAGTGAGGATATCCTCCTAGCCTATTCTCTCTTCTGCTTAGACTGTGAACTCCGTGTGGGTCAGGGACTGTGCCCAACCTAATTATCTTCTACCTACTCAAGCTTTTAGAACAGTGCTTGACACATAGTAAGCCACTTAACAAATACAGTAAGAAAAATAATAATGAACAGATATGAAGAGGATGAGCAGGCTGAAGATAATGTTCACCTTGCATCTCCCTTCTCTGTTTCTTTCCTTTTCTACACATACCCTACCATTCTCTCCCACAGCCATTGCACATTTTTTTATACTTGGTTACCCTTCCCTCCTGTAATTGATTGTAATGTCTTTCCCCCAGCTACAAAGTAAGATCCTTGAGTGCAGGGATTATATCTACTGGCTCTGTTGCACTCTGTCAAACAGTACAGGGTTTTGCAGAGTGTATGCATTAAATGAATTCTGTTGGTCAATGGAGTGGTAACTGTGAGACTCAGTGGGTAAGGTTCATTAACTTCAGGAGGTTTAGAATATAGGCTGGATCAGAGATATTAAGAGAATATAAAACTGGGTTCTAACTGGCTCTGACACTTACCTGTTGACCTTGGGCATGACACTTAATGTTTCTATGTCTGTTTCCTCATCTGCAAAATGGGGATAAAAACCCCCTTCTTTTTCCTATTACATTGTGAGCCCCAAAATAGGACAGGGACTGAGTATAGCCTGATTATATTTTATGTGCCCCAACACTTAATAGAGGACTGAGGACATAGTAAGTGCCTAATAAATACCACAATCATTCCACTAGATGATAGGGCCTTAGAGGCTAGGGATAAACATCTACCAAGTGCAGGCTGTAAGCTTCTCTCTAGACTGTAAGCTCTTTCTGAGCAGGGAATATGCCTACCAACTCTGCAATATATTATCAGTTGAGTTTATGGAGCACTTACTGTGTGCAGAGCACTGTACGGAGTGCTGTTGTACTCGCCCAAGTGGTTAGTACAGTGCTCTTCACACAGAGCTCAAAAAATATGGTTGAATGACTGAGTATTGGTATTCTTCCAAGTATTAGTACAGTTTTCTGCTTGCGGAAAGTACTCAATAAATTCCACTGATTGATTGAAAAGAAAACTTATACTTTGTTACAGCAGATGCACAGTATGCTTTGAGATGATGAAAACCTTTGCAGGGTAAAAGTATTTTCATCTATCGTAGTTCGGGGATTAGAGGTGCAGAGAGCTTTAGAAAAGTCCCACAGGAAAGCCGAGGTTTGTCCACAAGGAGTGGACAGCTAAGTGGATTCTGGCACACTTACATCGGGTACTAGAGTGAGTCTGTTTGCTAATCAGGTTAGACATTCACTTTGTACAGAACCCATTGGAGAGGGAAAATGCTTTGTGCCAGTCTCTTAATAAAATAGCGAACATGATGCTTCCCCACAGCAGCTCTGCTTGAACTCTAGGAGAGCTTATGCAGAAAATTCCTGAGGAGCACATCGAGTTTACAGCCCGTGGAACAGAAATCAGTGGGGTGAGCCGGAGCGGGAACTGAAACTGGTTTCATAATCAGATTAGCCTTTATCGACGGCCCCCAGGGAGCACTTAAACATTGCACAAGAGATGAAAGGGCCTAGATTGCCCTCATATGGGAGAAAATCTGAAATGCCAGTTTTAGAGTTTTCCAGCTGATAAAATGCCAAACCCGAAAGCTTTTTGCTGAAGTAATAGGTTCAGAATTGTCATCTCATCGCAACCTATTGAGTTATAAATATTTGCGACTTTCCTTGATTTTTGGTTTTATTGAATTTTACTCAGATTCCATCTTGTGAAACGTTTTGAACCACCCTCTAAATTTAATGTGCTTGACAGCTGAACGGGAGATGCCAAAGCATCCTTCAACCGAAGAGGCTCTTATTCATTGGTGTTTTCCATTTTAAAACTCGGAGAGTGATTGACCTTAAGGGTTCCTTGTGTGCAGAGTGAACGGTGATGGGGGGCAAGGAGAGCTACTTACTCTGATGAGAAAGGCCTGGGCAAAGGAGTGAACTAAGGCCCTGGAATTGGGGCAGCTTCTCTTACTGACCCTCTGCCGGAGGAACTCAATCCATGGCTCTATACTGTGACCTGAAGGACACGTTCAGCCTGAGCCTTTTAACGTTCTAGAGGATATTTTCAGGAGAACAGAGGAGGCAGACTGTTGCTTCTCCAAACTAGAATATAGGATTCCCAAGTCTCAGGTGTGTGTAGAAAGGGACCTGGCACTTTAGCAAGGTGCAGTGGATGGCACACAGGCCTGGGAGTCAGAAGGTCATGAGTTCTAATCCCAGATCTGACATTTGTCTGCTATATGACCTTGGGCAAATCATTTCACTTCACCTTTAAAATGGGGTTTGAGGCTGTGAGCCCCACATGAGACAATGATTGTGTCCAACCCAGTTTGCCTGTATCTACCCCAGCGCTTAGTACAGTGCCTGGCACGTATTCATTCAGTCATATTTATTGAGTGCTAAGTGATTAATAAATACCACAGTTATTATTATTACTTCATCAGTAACATCTGCTCAGATCATCTACTTCCCTCCCAATCTGCACATGCGTTTACACACTCAGACACACATACACACACACATTGTTTACCCCCTCCAGGGGCCCAAGTCACTGCTTCCTCCTTTGCTTCAATCAATGCTATTTATTGAGCATTCACTTTAAGCTGAGCCCTGTACTAGGTGCATGGAAGATTTTCCTAAACTACATAGATATGACACTGCCATAAGGGACTTTGTTGTCCACCCATTCCAGCTCTGCCTACCCTACCCCTCTTCCTGTGATGCTGTGGTGCTTTTCAAGACCTCAGCAGCAGCAAAAACAATATTACTGTATAGAGAACACTGTATAGAGTGTTTTAGTAACATCCATAAGATCAGTCAATGCTGTTTACTGAGTGCTTACTATGTGAAAAGAATTCTCTATAGCACTTGGTTACTACAGTGCTCCCTGACCTCAAGGAATTTGCAATGTGATTGGAAAGATATGATGAAATAGATTGGTGAAAATGTACTATAATAATAATGTTGGTATTTGTTAAGCGCTTACTATGTGCTGAGAACTGTTCTAAGCACTGGGGTAGACACAGGGGAATCAGGTTGTCCCACGTGGGGCTCACAGTCTTAATCCCCATTTTACAGATGAGGTAACTGAGGCACCAAGAAGTTAAGTGACTTGCCCAAAGTCACACAGCTCACGAGTGGCCGAGCCGGGATTTGAACCCATGACCTCTGACTCCAAAGCCCGTGCTCTTTCCACTGAGCCACGCTGCTTCTAAGCACAGGAGAGTAAATATAGATCATAACCCAGAGGGAGAAAATCAATCATATTGATTGAGTGCTTACTGTGTGCTGAACACTGTACTATGCTCTTGGGAGAGTACAGTGTAACAGAGTTGGTAGACACGTTCCATTCCCATAACAAGCTTACCGTTTAGAGAAGATATAAGGACACTGGGACAAAACTTGGAAATATGAGAGTGTCCTGCCAATAGCCAATAAGCTGGTAATCTCCCACCATCTGAAATATAACATCCCTATGGTGATATAGTTTCAGTCATTTTGGAATCCCAAACAAGGCCAAGCCACGTGTACCAAATTATTTTGCTAAGTAGCGCAGAACATATTTTAATTGACATTGTTTCATGAGCAAATGGATTAGGGCTGAGTGTGAAAGTCATTAGAGATCTTTAGAACATTCCTAATTATCGTGTAGGTATTTGAACACAAATAAAGGATTCTTAAAGTCTATAGTCCTCTCCAGAGCTTGCAGAACTGCTTTGACTGAGGAACTTAAAAGTAATCAGTTCACATTTGCAAAGTGAACTCTGGATTGTTGTTGTTTTTTTCTCCCCAAAGAAACAACCATGTTTTCTATGTTTTCAATGCCTCTAATTTATTATTAGAAAGGTAGCGAGCGTGATAGTATGTCTTGTTAGCAGGAACCGCCAATATTTCAATTCCTTGGGAAAATGGTATTTTTCCCCCCGATCTTTTAGGCTAATTTATTAAGCTGAGAAAAAGGTTTCACACGTAGCATATGGGCATGGCTCAAGATAAAACCTTGGTAATAAGGAGAGATATTTCACTTGCCAATTATCTTTGACATAAACCTCAGTAGGGATAAGGCTTTACCTCATTCTTGTGTTCTCAAGGGCAAACTTAGTTTTACCAATAAGAAGGGACAATAAGTAGTTCATATGAAGACATACTCTTAGGTTGGGGGGGCAAGTATTGGAAAACAGAAAGCATTTTCACAGCATTCATTTAAAAAAGGAAACACTAAGCTTTATGTTTTTGTGATCGGGCTTTATTTCTTGGTGTATTCCTGTTTTGTTGCAGAGTCTTTGGCTGATCTCTTGACCTTTATTAATACATACTGGTGAAGAGTTTGTCCAGTCCATTAGGGTGTACTGCTTTGGATCCAGGAAGCAGTAATGTGAAGATGTCAAGAGGACTCTGAAGCAGGTTCTTGTGTTTTCTAAAAGTGTTCCTTGGTGAAAAAAGGCAAAAATAGTAAAGGGATTTATAAAATGAACTCATTTCATCAAAACATGGCAGAATAAAGGAATGTATGTATTTAACTTAATGTATTGAATGACTAACTGCCCTCTTCTTGTGCATGTGTGAGGAATTTCTGGCCAATGAGAATGAACCTCCCTCCTCCCCACTGGTAGGTGACAGGAGGTAGGAGGTGTGAAGTGAGAGTCGACTGAAGCTTGGGTGGAGAATGGGGAGACAGGAGTCATGTAGCTGAAGGAAGTTGAGTAGACTCTGTCACTCTCCTCTCCTACCCATTGGCCTTTGGACCTACCCTGTTTCAGCATCATCACTATTAGAGAGCATCTACTGAGCTATCGAGAACTCTTCTGAGCACTTGGGAACATTCAATGAAAATAGAAGACACATGACCAACAACTTGTCCTGCAACTCTGGTGTGACTTCTCTCCTGATGCCTTTGTCCCTAATCATTTATAATTCATTTTAAATAAAATAAATTGTGGTATTTGTTAAGCGCTTACTATGTGCAAAGCACTGTTCTAAGCACTGGGGTAATCAGATTGTCCCCTGTGGGCTCACAGTTTTAATCCCCATTTGACAGATGAAGTAACTGAGGCACAGAGAAGTTAAGTGACTTGCCCAAGGTCACACAGCTGACTGGCGGCAGAGCAGGATTAGCACCCGTGACCTCTGACTCCCAATCCTGGACTCTTTCCACTGAGCCATGCTGCTTCTCTGGGCAAGAGACTGGAGTCGACTGATTGGCATCAGATATGCAAAAGTGTGACCTGGTAGAAAGAGCACGGGCCTGAGAGTCAGAGGACCTGTGTTCTAATGCCAGTTCTACCACTTTATAGGTTTTTTATGGTATTTGTTAAGCGCTTACTAAGTGCTAGGCACTGTTCTAAGCACTAGGGTAAAGATAAGCTAATTAGGTTGGACAAAGTCCTTGTCCCACTTGGGGCTCACAGTCTTATCCCCATTTTACAGATGAGGTAACTGAGACAGAGAAGTTCAGTGATATTCCAAGGTCATACTTTCATTCAATCGTATTTATTAAGTGCTAACTATGAGCAAAGCACTGTACTAAGCAGTTGGGCAAGTACAATATGACAACAGACAGACACATTCCCTGCCCACAATGAGCTCACAGTCCGGAGGGGGAAACAGACGTTAATATAAGTAAATAAATACATACATACATACAGCAGACAAGTTTCAGAGCGGGATTAGAACCCAGGTCCTTATGACTTCCAGCCCTGTGTTCTGTCCACTAGGCCATGCTGTTTCTCCAGCAGACTACATCTCTGCTGTGTGACCTTGGGCAAGTAACTTAACCTCTCTGTGCCTCAATTTCCATGTCTGTAAAATGAGGATTCAGTACATGTGGGTTGGCAATTGTATCCACCTTGATTAATAGGCTTAAAACAGTGCTTGAAACATAGTATGTAAGTGACAAATAGGATAACAGTAATAAACATGCCTAAACTGTGTTTTAAATATCCCCTTAAGAGCCTTATTGAGGGCACATCTCCTCCAGGAGGCTTGTCCTGACTCAGTCCTCCTTTCCTCTTCTCTCACTCCCTTCATCACCCTGACTTGCTCCCTTTATTCATCCCCCATCCCAGCCCCACGACACTTATGTGTGTGTGTGTATATGTATATATATATATATATATATATATATATATATATATATATGTAATTTATATTAATGTCTGCTTCCCCCTCTAGACTGTAAACTCGCTATGGGCAGGGGATGTGTTTGTTATATTGTACTCTTCCAAGAACTTAGTACAGTGCTATTCACAAAGTAAGGAAATATGATTGAATGAATGAATAATATTAATGATTGACTCTAATGTCATGGCAGTTTGAGGGAGAGATCCATCTCTATTTGGTTATATGCATTGAAGAGCAATGTTTTCTGAAGGAGGAGGGAAGCTGCCCTCATCCTGCGTTGCATAAGGCCTCTGGGGGCTGCGTTCTTGGTGGTCAGAATTTGTCTTTTACTGTGGATACTGTTTTGTATATGAAGAGCAGAGATAAAAGTAAACTGGGACTCAACAAAGGGAAACTGACAGGACTGGGATCTCAGGTGCATTAGCTGTCATTGGGTTCTGGGTTTTATATCCTGTAAGCCCGTCGATTAGACTGTAAGCCCGTCAAAGGGCAGGGACTGTCTCTATCTGTTACCGATTTCTACATTCCAAGCGCTCAGTACAGTGCTCTGCACATAGTAAGCACTCAATAAATACTGTTGAATGAATATTTCCTGTAAGTGGTGAGGTAGATGCTATTCTTTCATCGTCTGGCAGGCAGCATGGCCCTGATTCCAGGGACCACTTCCAGCTGCCACTTTGTGGAGTCCACCAATGCCTTCACCTTCACTATTTGGATCTAATGTGAGGCCTGGAATCAGTCTGGCTCTTCATCAAGTAGCAGAACAGTTATCTGTGAACTATGCAAATGACTTAAAAGCTCGCAGGGAACCATGCACTTTTCTGACTTTGCTTATGTTGAAAAGCCTTGTTTCACTATCACCTGACTTACTATTATTTTATGCCTTTACCAGCAGGCCTACTTAATTCTGCCAGAACGTGAGTTTCCACAGAGTGATTTGGGTAGAAAGTGGCGGAAGAACTCGGGGGCGTTCCTCCGACAACACGCTTCCACCCGTTACAGCTTGACACGCTGTCCGAAGAAAGAGTTGTACCTGTGGCATCAGACAGAGGGTGAGTCCTGAAAAGTGAATTTTCCACATAATGGGGCATCCTATAACACACCTCCTGCATTATAAGAGAACTGGGTGTACTTGTAAAATCTGACTTCTTCCTCATCAAGAAATGAAGATTGTACTTAAAGCCGAACACCTTACTCCCTACTTCTGATAGATCCAGGTGAAGGAATCGGTACACTCAGAGTAGGGGAAAACCAGAGGTCAAAGTTTGATTGTTTTGGAGGAGACACTAATCACTGTTTCCAGGGTCACACTTATTTCTGCCAGCTCTGAGGGGCTATATTTCAGTCCAGAAAAGGTAGCAGGATATGGGAGGCAGGAAGAACATGCCCTTTGGATGACTAGACGTGGGCTCTTCCTCCGAACTTTGTGGTCTTGGGAGCTATAAGCATAGCAGGACCTATAGGTGAATTATGACTAACCTGCTTCTTCCTTTTTCCTGATCAACTCCTATGAAATTCCACAAAATTGGGATGCTATTACATCAGGGTTAGTAAGGGGAGCTGAAATGATTTTTCAAATAATGACTAGTTTTTCTAAGTATTCAACTTCTTTTTGACAATCACTGATGGAAATGCACTACTAGAGTAGAAAGAAATTAACAATATGGAGCTGCTGTTTGTAAATTTTATATGACCTGCAGGTATTCCAGTCTCTCAAATATATATGAAATAACCAGACGAAGACTTTTTTAAAAATTACTAACCACTCTCTGACATAGATTCAAAGGTAAAACCAGCATAAATGGTCCCTGTGGTAGACAATTATGGCCATTGTTAAGGTTATAGAATGCATAAATGCCTGTTCTGAAGAAATAATAATTATGGTATTTCTGAAGAATAGTTATGGTATTTGTTAAGTGCTTAGTATGTACACTATATTAAGCGCTGGGGTAGATACAAGCCAATTAGGTTGGACACAGTCCCTGTCCCACATGGGGAGGTCACAGTGAGAATTCCCATGTAAAAGCTGAGGTACCTGAGGCACAGGGAAGTGAATTGACTTGCCCAAGGTCACAGGGCAGGCACGTGGAGGAGCCAAGATTAGAACCCAGGTCCTTCTGACTCTCTTAGGCCCGTACTGTATCCACAAGGAAGAAATGTGTGCCAGGGCAGGATTGATGCACTAAGCTTGATGACATGCAATTGATGGACCTGTGGTTGTGTTATTGTTCTTTCTGCAGCCTTTCATCAAGACTTTACTCACTTTTTCCCCAGGTAATTTTCTTTCCGGTTTTCTCTGTAGTGTTTGATGATAACTCTACTCACATTCCTCAGCTTCAAATTATTCTTATGCATAACTAGAGGAGAAATGGGAATATGGAAGGTTACAAAGATCTCCACAATTTGAAGTGTGAAGAGAGAATTAGTGATAGTCATAGCTGGCACTCTGCAAGCCAATTAATTCTAGATGTTGATTAGAACTTGTTGTGTAAGCTACTTTGAAGATCCCAAAGAAACTGGAATGTGATTAAAGACCCGGGGAGAAATTTCCTTTTTGAACATTTCCCTCTGAAACTGAAGCCAACTCCAACTGTTTAATGCAATGACAGGTACAGATGGCACTGTTATTTTCTTATTTTTCAATAATTAAGATTGCCATTGCCCCTGGAATTCATATCCTGCAATTATGACTCATTGAGATTTCAGAGTCTGAAAGCATCACATTTCTAAAATAAACATTTTTTTTCTCAATTTTATGGCAATCAGTCACTCCAACTTGACACAAGTCTTAGGTTTTGTATGCGATGAGACTTTCATAAATGTATTTTGTGTTCCCTCGTAGCCTCATCTTCATTCCACATTATTTAATGGCAGCTGCCTCCCTGCATCTTATCAATCTTGAATTCACTGCCATGATTAGGGATGGGGTCCATCACTTGCCCTCCCCTGCCCCACGATGGCTTTTTAATAATAATAATGTTGGCATTTGTTAAGCGCTTACTATGTGCAAAGCACTGTTCTAAGCACTAGGGGGATACAGGTGATCAGGATATCCCACATGGGGCTCACAGTCTTCATCCCATTTTGCAGATGAGGTAACTGAGGCACAGAGAGGTTAAGTGACTTGCCCAAGGTCACAGTTGACAAGCGGCAGAGCCGGGATTTGAACCCATGATCTCTGACTCCCTAGCCTGTGCTCTTTCCACTGAGCCACGCTGCTTCTATTGAACTGGATTTCTAGGCTAGCTCATTACCTGATCGTTTAAAAGATCTGAGAGTTTCCAGTCAGGCTGAAATGACCCCAGATGGTGGCTTTATGGACTCGTTGCTCATTGAAACATCACAGGCCCCAGTTAGTACTTATTTACCCTAAAATCCCTGCCTCCTTTTCATCCCTATGCTCAAAATAAAACGTAATCACTTCTTCTGCTAGGTCAGTTCACCATTCATAAAATTGGTTTTGAACCCCTTTGGGTTTTTTGGGGTTTTTTTGCATTTCTTGAGCACTCCCTTTGCACAGAACCCTGTACTGACCATTTGGGAGAGTACAATATAACAGAGTAGATAGAAAATAATTATACAAGTCCAAGTACCTGTCCCACTTGGGACTAAGAATCAAAGAGGCAGGGAGAAAGCGTATCTCATTCATATTAAGCAGATGAAGAAACTGAACCATGTGGGGAAGGGGTAGAGAAAAAGGGAAATGTGTTCAACTTATTATTAATATAACCTTTCCCCATCCTTTCTGACCTTTTGAAGGTATGTTGTGTTTGTGTGTGTTTGTATAGTTGTAGTAATAATGCTTATTAAGTGCTTACCATTTGCAGAACACTAAGCTACTAAGCACAAGGAGAGATCACAGAAGTAGAAATTAGACATAGATTCCCCCTTTTTCTTTTAGAGGAAATCACAATTTGTAAATATGAGTGGGGACGTAACTCCATTTCCCCAAACCTCAAGCATCTGGGGCAAAGATATGAAGCTCTAGTCCATTCCTCCAGCTCTTTTCAGGTGTTCATCCTAGTTAGTCACCAATCCATATTCTTTTAGCCCTTCTCTTTCCTAAATGAAATGGTTGATTTTTTTTTAAGTTTCTAACTTTCATATTTTGACAAGAGCCCTAAATGAATCCTTCAGTTCCCACAAAGTTCCCAAAATAGAAATGCTTGTCCTAAAAATACCACTCACATTGTAAATTATATAGAAGAAAGCCACCGAGAATTTTATGTCATTAGAATTAATAGCAGAAAATCAGGCTTTCCTCCTTGAATAAAATCAGAATGAGACATTGCGTTTTATATATATACTAGAGAGTCTCTTGGAAAGACTACAGGCTTATATGTTAATTTTCAGCAGAAATAATTTCACAAAATAATTTATGCAAGGCAAACACATCAAAATAATTTTACAAGCAGTGCTTTCCAGCCATTAATGTCAGAGGAAACAAAATTCCAAATTTAATATTATAAAAGAGAATATTCATAATTCTCATTTTAACAGGATAAATAATCAAGTAGCACATTATGTAGCATTGTAAAAATCAATTTAATGTGCTTATCTGTCTTTTTGATATTGTGAGTTCTCCTAGAAGAAATGATGACACCGTCTATATCTCATATTCTGCCAAGTTTCTTATAAGGCCCCGAAATTAATACACACTAGTTTCACAATAACATCACATATAAATCAATATAGCTAATGTACCTAAATGTTGACAATTTTATTTGAATTTGACTTCCATTTTAAATGTTTTTCTCAATTATTTTATAGTTTATCTGACTCTTGTTTCTGTTCCTTTTAAGTGTTTATCTTTTCTATCCTAATTAAAAATAGATTGAGAAACAAAAATATTGCTGTAGCCTGCTCATGTTGCCAAATTGTACATTCCAAGCACTTAGTACAGTGCTCTACACATAGTAAGCGCTCAATAAATACTATTGAATGAATGAATGAATAAGAATTATAAATCCATTAAAACAGAAATACAACATTGGAAAACTGTCTTTTGGCCTTTTTTCTGATTAAAATAAGGGCATTTAAAAAAATAGTATTCATTAAGTGCTTACTATATACTAGGCACTGTATTAACCTCTGAGGTAGAAACAAGCTTACAAGGTTGGACACAGTTAATGTCCCACATGGGGCTCACCATCTTAATCCCCATTTTATAGATGAGATAACTGAGGTACAGAGAAGTGAAGGGACATGCCCAAGGTCACACAGCAGGCAAATGGCAGAGCTGGGATTAGAATTTAGGTCCTTCTGACTCCCAGGCATGTGTTCTTCTCCACTAGGCAACACTACCTCAAACCTTTTAGCATTTTTGAAATGTTATTTCAGAGCTAAGTAGTGGCTTCTAGGCAGGATAACAGAAATGAAAACACAGAAGAACAAGGTGAGCAGTTGTCCCCAAATGTCCCAAAATGTTCACCTCTAACTTTAGTTTCTTTCTAGATTTGTGTCCCTGAAAAAGCTGAGGGGAAGTGAATGTAATGAGTAGCATTGCAGGCAGCAATCAGTTATTGGGTAGTCATCCTAAGTGCCCAGTCCTCCCCTAGGCCATGATCACTAGACTGTGAATTCCTCCAGGGCAATGGACGTGGCTACCAAGCCTACTGTATTGCCTTTTTCCCAAGTGCTTAGGACAGTGTTTGGCACACCGTCCTAAAAGTCCCCATTTTATAGATGAAGTAACTGAGGCCCAGAGAAGTGAAATGATTTGCCCAAGATCACACAGTAGACAAGTGGCGGAGTCAGGATTAGAACCCATGACCTTCTGACTCACAGGCCCTTGCTCTGTCTTCTATGCCATGCTTATACACACACACAAACACACACACACACACACACACACACAAATAACTGGAAATTTTGATGGCAGGAAGTAAGATTAACAAATTAACTGATTCATTTGACTATTAACATATTAAAGGCAGGAATCATGTTTATGTTCCCCTGTGTCTACCCCAGCGCTTAGAACAGTGCTCGGCACATAGTAAGCGCTTAACAAATACCAACATTATTACTCTATTCTACTCTCTCTAGCACTGAGGACAGGTACTCTTCCTCCAGTTGGTGCCCAGTAACCACTGATTGATAATTTTGTTGAAGGCAGAAGAGAATTGATGGAAGGATTATTATATTATTTCTCCAAAATGTTTCAAGAAAAACTTGTTGGATTTATTATCTCAGGTTTTATTCAAGCGTTAATGTGAAATTGGAATGTTAAGAACATTCCCTTGATTTATGCAGCACCTTTCCTCTGAAGAAATCAAAGCATATCATATTATAGCTTTAGAATTTGTAAAAGAAAAAATATTTTTGAGGCAGCCTACCAAAAGGCAAAATGATTTAAGACATGTAAAATGTGAACACGTTTTTTTCCATCTTCGTACATTACCAATCATAGCACATTTCATCTTGGATCAAAATTTCTACTATTCTCCTATTATGACATTTTCAAATGACAGCATCAAAGAAGAACTGAGAAATAACATCTTATGGGTTAAAACAACCTCTGCCCAGTTATCTAGTCATTTCTTCCTTCCCTGGAAGGAGTTATTGTTTCCCTGATCTTTCTCATAATTCTTATATAGAGTCAATATTTTTCCAGTGGTATTCACAGGGCTTCCATTCCCAGAGTACGGATTGTGTAAAACACTAGCTCTTTCATTGTCTCACTTTATATACATGTAATAATATACTCCAGTCCCTTAATCTCTGAGATCCCTTTATTTTCCACAAGTTGTTTCTCAAACATTGTAAAAAATCACAGGACTGTAAGGGGCTCCAGAAGCCAGCTCTCTTCAGGCAGATAAACTACTAAACCATAACTTCTCTTATTAGTCCCTTCCATGACTTTATCACCCTGCTAGTGTTCATTTCAACATTTTCAACCAGTTTTAATGTACACTTAGATCCTTTGGTTTGGTCTTTAGTTGACAAATTAATCGACATGTTTGAGGTCCATTATCAGTCTCTCCCTCTCCCTGTTGCCTTCTCCTCAATCAAATAATCATATTTATTATCATTATTACTACCAATGCTAATTGTGGTTTTTAAGTGCTTACTAGGTACTAAGCACTGGGGTAAGCTGGGGTACCACTGGTAGACACAAACAGAAAAGAAAGATAAAATAAATCTAAAGGGGTGGAGAAGCATCCTGGCCTAGTGAATTAGAGCCCAAGCCTGAGGGTCAGAATGATCTGGGTTCTAATCTAGCCTCTGCTGCTTGTCCTCTGTGTGACCTTGGGAAAGTCACTTAAATTCTCTGGGCCATGTTTTTACCACCACCAAAGGGACAATCAATGAGCTTCCTGAAAACTCCAACCTTGGTCTCTTTCAAAATTATAGAATTTGTTTGCTAGGAAAATGAGGCACAGAGAATGGCTTGCCCAAAAGTGGCACATAAAGCAAGGGGCATAAGCAGGATTAGAACCCATGTTCTCTGACTACCAGGCTTATTTATATGAGGCTCATTTTCCTCATATGATGATTAAATAGCTGTTTGCTTTTTATGGTATTTGTTCAAGGCTTACTAAGTGCCCACCAGGCACTATACCTAGTCAGGGGTAAATAAGCTAATCAGGTTGGGGACAGTCCAGGACCACATGGGGCTCACAGTCTGCATTCCCATTTTGCAGATGAGGTAAGTGAGGCACCAGAAAGTGAAGTGACTTGCTCAAAGGCACAAGGCAGACAAGTGGCAGGGCCTGTTCATGCTCTCACTTTGACTGTGAGATCTCTGATGGACAGGGACTTATCTGACTTGATTATCTTTTATCTACCCCAGCACTTACTACAGTCCTTGACACAGTTATTATTTTCACTATTAACATGAAAGTACAAATAAACGCATGTGCATAGATCTACATGGTATTAGGTTGTTTTTTTTCTCATCATGTCCATTTCCTTAGTTAAAACAGACCTAGATCATGTTTTCATTAGCATGAAAACTTCTTTCGTATGAAGAATTGTCTGTTAAAACATTTTCAAAGGGGAAGCATTTATTCTGAATTTTGGGCATTATTAAAAGCATAGTTCAAATATATCCAACGGTGAATTTTCCCTTGTGATTATGATAGGAATTCAGACATTATTAAAACTCTCCTTAGATTGTATAAAGGAATTGGGTCTGAAAGCCACATATACCTTAAAAAAATAATTTGGATCAAGAAAGAAAGAGAAGGATTCTTGTATTTTTTCATAACATCTTCATTATGAATGAAGTAATTTCATCATATAATGATGGAAAATGTCAGGATGTAATAATAGGTTCTGGGATTTGATGAAGTTGAAATGTGAGGACCATAAAGATCTAATAAGAATAGTCTAGTCTGGCCAATGTAATGGGAAAGTTATGAATACATTTTGACAAAGATTGGGAAAGTCATGCTTCTTATATTTAATTTGCGGAGGGTCAGATAAAATGACAAGGCATTTTCTTTACTAAGACGAGTGCCATCCAAATCTTTTATTCGCAGCGTTGAAATGTTTTGAATTAAAACACTAAATTTGCCTCAAATGCACATGCTATCAATGAATTGCTATAGAGATAGCAGTGGTGAATAAATTTTGGGTGCGCTTTCAGCTGGTGTTGCTAATGGTAAGAGAAGGCTGCTCTTGATAAGAAAGGGGTCAGGCAACTGAATGTAAAAATATGGAACTGCTTCCTTCTAATAGTTGTTTTCTCCCCTTACTCCTCATGGAAGGAAACTCCTGAGAAATGTTCAGTGGGGATTTGTAAAGGAAGCGGATGTTGATGGAGAAATCACAAAGTTTCCATCTTTAAAAGTTCAACTTCTTTCCCAGTATGAAAGTTAAATCTACCTTAGTGTTTGAAATGGTTTTTACACATTTCCTCACTATATGTGCTCTGCTCGTTCATACATCCAAACCTGACAAGATCGATTTTATATCCCCTTTTCTTTATTCTCCACATCCTCCAGCCAGTTTTCAGGCAGTAAAATCCTCTTCTATCTTTTGTTTCTCATCTTCTCATCTCTCTTGAAATTTACACAATATAGTTTTGTCATTTGGTAGTATCATCTGGTGTGTCTTGACCATCCAGCTATGACACGTGGATATTTACAAAGGACATATACTTCTGGGAGTGCATTATTGTTTCTTATCATGGGGAAAAGTCAGCTGATAAAGTATTTGGAAACAATAGTCTTCTTAGCACAACATTCCAGACAATGTGAGCCCATGGATTACAGTCAGAGGCATCCATGGCTATTGAATAGTGGCAGCTGAGAACAAAACCAAATAGAGCTTGATTTTATTAAGTAAAATAAGTTGCCACAGTGGAACCACCTCGAAGTGTGACCTCGAGATTAAATGTCTTCCTCTCCCCTGTGATGTGCATGTGAAGACATTCTGACAGTGCCTTTTCACATTACCCTCTATTGACTGGCAAAGGTATTAGGTGGAGCTGGAAAACAAGTGTATCTCCAGGGAAATTGTTGAATTTGAAAACAGAGCAAAATATTTCTCAGTTGCTTCCATGCTGGGATAGATGTTTTCTTACTTGCTGTTTTTCTTCCTATTTATTCTTTATGTGAGAGCAGAATGATGAGGAAAGGAAAATATGTTTCTGAGTTGGGTTTTAAGTTGAAACAGACCTTTTCCTTTATGGATGTGTTCTTTTTCTGTTCATATGTCCCCAAATACTTGATGTTCCTTCAAGAACTTTGTATTTAATTACTAGAGAGAACCCGTAAAATTTGAGTATGAGTCCAAGCGCCTGCTTTACGAGCAGCATTATTATAAAAGTGGCTAAAAATATGCTAAACATTTCAGGTCTGTTAGAGGATCTCTGTGGCGTTAAGTGCTTGCTCACAACAAAATGTCACAATCAGACTATCAGAGCAAATGAGCTGGAAGATGGAATTAAATGCAATGGGAGAAATTATTTGACGGGTAGTTGAAAGATTGCTGAAGGATAAATTGGGGAGGATGACTGCCCAATTTTAAGATCCTGGGATTGAGATTAACCTGCCAGATGACATTGGAGGTAAACAGATAACACCTTGTCTGACTTTTGAATGGACCTTCCCTGCTGCAGACTGTGACATGTTGGCCTTATAAAAGAGAAAATCAGCAATCTTGGCACTTAATGTACATTATATCAAAGTCATCTGCAAACTGATCAGTATTCGGATAAATATAGGAAAATGTATTTAGACTTCAGAAACTGTTGGGAAAATTGCATGTTGGAATATGCATTTAAAGTGATTTAAAAGACCCCGAATAGTTTTTGATCTGCATTTCCAAGTCATTTTATGTTACTGGGTCAGGTTTGATACTCGTTTCATTAACCAAATTTCTTTAGGTGATTCATGACCCAGACTGAGAAATTAACATTAGATCTTTTATCATATAGTTTCATCTGAAAATAAATCACCATTGCAATAATTATGATTGCTCTACTTGGCCTTGTGTTCCTTTATATGAATATTCAGAGGATTATCCATGAAGTTCCATGCCCCTTATTTCTGGGCACAAAGAGTAATAGGACAATACTTTTGAAGATAGCCACTAGCTATGCTTCATATGTTCATTTTCATAAAAAATTTTGGATTTTAAATATTGTGCACAAATGATATCCATATATAGAGACACTGTTCCAGAGGCAACCTCAAGTAGAATTTTCAAGTTTATGCTGTTGAGAAGAGTTTCACATGAACAAAAATTACCCACACGAGTGCTGTTACATAAAAGAAATCTTATTGGTATTCTGAATGCGAGGAACTTGCAGGTAAAATGGCAAAATACTTTAGGGAATCTCTGCCTCTTCTATCTCTTAATAGATCATCTTCTGGGGGGAGGTTAAAATTTGTGAAGTCTTCCTTTTTATCGACCTCTCTGAAAATCAATATTTCTAATTCCTCTTTTCTTTTCTGGCACTTGGTTGTTCCATTCACTTTAGCCCCTAGAGGACAAGGATCATGTCTTACTAACTCTTTTGTACTCTACCAAGAATCTAATACAGTGCTCTGCATAAATTTAACATTTAATAGTATACTATTAATTGATTATTTGTTCTTATTTGATGGTAGTGAAGTCCTCTTTAAAATTTGATTTTAAATTTAGTTTGTCATTTTGTAATCTGGTTGGTCTCAGTGTCTACCAACTCTGTTGTATAGTAGTCTCTCAAGGTTTAGTACAGTGCTCTGCACACAGTAAGTGTTTAATAATTACCATTGATATTCTATGGTAAACTCTGATGCATTTCAGGTCCCTGACCACTGTTTCTGTTTGTGGTGTCTGTAAATTCTCTGTGATCCATCGATTTGTAAGAACAGCATTTTTACCTACACCCTGGAAACCATAGGGACCTGCCTGTGACAGGGGTGGGGGAAGGAGGAAAGGATGGGAGAAAACATGAACATCACTGGATAATTAGGACTTCTGAGTCATAGCACAAATCGTGTCTTTCATACTGGTCTAGTTGAAGTTCTCAATGAAGCTCAAACCTAAATGATGTCTCTTGAAGGATAAACAGATTATTCTCATCTTATGAGAAGATCCTTCAGTCAGTGTTTTTGCAAGGTAGGGTTAAACGGCTATACTTAGTTGCCTTTCATTGTTGAATGTGACACTATGAATGGACAAAGTCCATCCTCGTATGCAGGTGTGACAGACCCCTGAGCCTGCACTTGTACATTAAAAAAGCCATTCCATACGTCAAGGACAAATTTTCCCTAATGAGCTGAATGGTTAATGATCTGCCCTCCTAATTAACCACCTTGCCAAAATTCAGATAGCTCAATTGCATCCGGCATGAATTTGTACCTTTCAAAACTGCCCAAGTAATTTGAATTGATTGAACAAAAGAAATACACCCCTATTTTGCTGTTTGACCTTGATAGTTCAGAGAAAAAGGGTTGGGGGATAGAGAGAGAAAGAGAAAGTGTGTGTGTGTGTGTGAAAGAGAGAGAGAGAGAGAGAATTATTTACTATGTTATTTGGAGGAAATCTCTGGATAGGAAGCTGTGTGGTCTAATGGAAAGAGCAGAGGCCTAGGAGTCAGAAGATGTGGGATCTAATCCCCGTTCTACCACTTCTCTGCTTGTGACTTGGCTAAATCACATACCTTCTCTTTGACTCAGTTTCCTCACCTGTAAAATGTGGATTAAATCCTAATCACACTTATTTACTGAGTCTGATCTGTGTGACAGAGACCTGTGTCCAACCTGATTGACTCTTATCTACCCCATGGCTTAATACACTATGTGCATATAATAGCATAATAACCACTAGATGTAATTAGGTATGTAGTTTTACCTAGATCTTTACTCCTGGTGAATTGACAAATATTATTCTGTTTGCTCATCATTACCTGTCTCCCTCCTTAAGTTCCTTTACTGTCTCTTCACATTTTGCATTTATTTTTACCACAACCTCATTGCCACTTTGTTTTAAAATCACTTTGCTAGCTCCTCTGGATCTTTTGCACAGTAAATTAAATATTTAGAATGTCACTCATCTTTGGACTTTGCTTTCCTCTTTGTGACTGTAGTCTTCGTGGTTGTCCTTGGGGCCCAAGAACACTGCCTTCTTCATACCCACAAAATAGCTCTTTTCAACTCTTAGCACATTTCCTTCATATTCAAAAGCCAGCATTCTAGAAATGATCTCAATTGAAAAATAATGATACCATTATGTAGTCATTATCTTTCAACGTTTGGCCTCCGCACTCCACTCCTTCTTGGATATTATTTTGGGACCATTTAGCAGATGATTTCACCCTAAGGGGAAGCAATTGAAATGACACAATTATAGGTTTATAGGTTTCTCAGTGATTAAAAGTTGTTTGAAAAGTTGGATTTCCATCAGCATCCATGTCAGCTGTCGATAACGTCCCCTCCTCAAAAATCTCCAGTGGTTGCCTATCAACCTCCGCATGAAGCACAATCTCCACACTACTGGCTTCAAAGCTCTCCATCACATTGATCCCTCCTACCTCACCTCCCTTCTCTCCTTCTACAGCCCAGCCTGCAAACGCCGCTCCTCTGCCACTCACCTCCTCACTGTCCGCCATTCTCGCCTGTCCCACCATCGACCCCTGGCCTACGTCCTACCTCTGACCTGGAATGTCGTCCCGCCTCACATCCACCAAACTAACTCTCTTCCCCCCCACTTCAAAGCCCTACTGAGAGCTCACCTCCTCCAGGAGGCCTTCCCAGATTCTCTACCCCCTTCCCCGCCCCGCAGCACTGGTGTATATTTGTAGATATTTATTATTCTATTTGTTTTATTAATGATGTGTATATATCTGTAATTCTATTTATCTATTTTGATGCTATAGATGCCTTTCTATTTGTTTTTTGTTGTCTGTCTCCCCCTTCTAGACTTTGAGCTCATTGTTGAGTAGGGATTGTCCCTATCTGTTGCCCGAATTGTATTTTCCAGGCGCTTAGTACAGTACTCTACACACAATAAGTGCTCCATGAATATGTTTGATTGAATGAATGAACTAACTTATTTTTTCAAGGTATTTGTTAAACACTTAGAATATGTCCAACGCTTTGCTAAGCACTAGGGTAGTTACAAGGTAGCCATGTGGGGTTCACAGTCTATGTGAACAGGTTTTAGATGAAGAAACTGTTGCAAAAAGAAGTCAAATGATTTACCCTAGATCATACAGCAGGCCAGTGGCAGAGGGGGGGATTAGAACCCAGGTCTCCTGACTCTTAGGTCTGTGTTCTTTCCACCAGGTCATGCTACTTCTCTTTATACATAATGGAAGATTCTCTAGCTGGTTATGAAATCTCTGCTATGCAGCCATTTAAAATTAAGACCGTGACTTCTCCATTAAAGGTGGTTTGAGTTTGGGGACTATCTGAAGATATGGGGTTTGGCTAGAAGTCATCCCTCATCTAACCCTATATTTCTGTTAAATTGATCATTTCTACCGCACAGCCAGAGCCAACCTAAAGTGGTTGCGTTCTAAGGAGATGGAAGCAGTGCACTGAAGAGTCTTCAGTTCCACATTTCTCTAACTGGAAGTTCACTATTTCCTTTCTGTCCTCTATACTGTAGGTGTTAACCTGTATCTTTTTTCACCACAAATGGGTGAGGAGATTAGATGCGTCCCAACTATTTACTGTTACTTAGGAAGGAGCGTGACGTAGCTGTCAGAGCATGGGTCTGGGAGTCAGAAGGCCGTGGGTTCTAATCCGGCCTCCACCGCTTACCTGCTATGTGTCCTTGGAGAGTCACTTCACTTCTCTGGGCCCCAATTACCTCATCTATAAAATGGGGATTGAGATTTTCCCATGTGGGACAGGGACTGTGTCAACCCGATTTGTATCCACTCCAGTGCTTAGTATAGTGCCTGGAACATAGTAAGCATTTAACAAATACCACAATTATTAATATCAGTGCTTCTCTACCTCTGCCTATCTTAATGAAAGCTCACTCTTGAACGCAATGCAATTTTTCATAGGATGCAGTGTAAGGCAGTTTTACAAGTATCTAAAATACAAATGATTCTATTTCCATTTACTATGCATCTACCACTCAGATTGAACATGAGTTGATAAAGACATTATTTGAATTATTTCCCTATTATTTACAAAGTTGGAATAGATAGAAAGTATATATTAATTCAGTTTTTACAGAAAGCATTACAATTCTAAAGTAAATCACGCGACGCACCAAATAGAAGAAAATGTAGACTTTAGAAAAAGATATGTCTGCTTTATTTCTGAAAGAATTATCTCCATGTCATGGCATTTTGAGACTTTCACATCTCTGTAGAAGTCCTTTTGTATTCCAACGGAGACATTAGAATAAAGAGAAACGTTACAATTTAACCTCAGAAGCACTGTCATCCACAGTTACTCAGATCTATACAAATCTTTGATTTATCCAACTTGGAAGGGAAAGTTCAACAGATTCCTTCTGTTACAACATTTAGTGGAATATTGGAAGTTGACTATACGAGATGAGTGGAGGCCACTCTTTTGACTTTGACAAGTTGGACCTTTGAAAATCAATCATTTGATCTGCTGCGTGACTTTGGGCAAGACACTTCTCTGTGCCTCAGTTACCTCATCTGTAAAATGGGGATTAAGAGTGTGAGCCCCACTATAGTAAAGGGATTGTGTCCAACGTGATTATCCCACTGCTTAGAACAGTGCTTGGCACACAGTAAGTGCTTAAAAGTAGCATTATTATTATTATTATTATTAATATCACAAACTATCATAATAACCTATACTATTGTGCTATATTGTGGTATATAGCAAACCATGTGTCATCACCATCAAATAATTCTTATCCTCCCTGATTTCAATCAATAGTATTTATTGATTGACTACTCTCTGCAGAGCACCGTACTAAATCCTTGGGAGACAATACAACAGAATTAGTAGATATCTTCCCTCCCAGGAATTTACAAACTAATGGAAGAGTTTACAGTCTAGCATCAATATCATCATCATTAATTTAACCCTCATTTTCTCTGAGCTTATTTCACTGAACCAGGTACTAGGAACATTTGCAGACTATAAGGTAATGTAGTTCTTGTTTGTTCAGTGATGTGACAGTTATTATTCTTCACATCCTTGGAGATGGAAGTGTCCTTTCCAGAATTCTGCTCACTAAGTACAGGAGGGGATTCTTCCTGGACCCTACAAAGTCCTGATTTGAAATGTCAGGGCTTTTGTGGCTTCCTTTGGAGTATTTCTCATGAGAGGCTATTTACTCTCCAGTCAGGCAATTCATCAATTAATCAGTAGAAGTTATCCAGTACCTACTGCATACAGAGTAACGTAGTAAGCATTTAGGGGAGTACAATAGAATTAGTAGACATGGTTTCTGCCCCCAAGGAACTTATCCTCTTTCAGGGGAATTTCAATAACAAGTTTCTCATATTAAAATAAGATAGTAGTTGTTGCCTAAATATCATGGTCTACGTAGTCAGGCAAGATTATCTGTTGTCCCTCCTACTTAGATTGTAAGCCCCACATGAGAAGCTGTGAGAAGCAGCATAGGCTAGTGGAAAGAACCCGGGCCTGAGAGTCAGAGAGCCTGGGTTTTAATCCCAGCTCTGCCACTTACCTGCTGTGTGACCTTGGAAAGTCACTTAACGAAGCAGCGTGGCTCAGTGGAAAGAGCACAGGCTTTGGAGTCAGGGCTCATGAGTTCGAATCCCAGCTCTGCCACTCGTCAGCTGTGTGACTGTGGGCAAGTCACTTAACTTCTCTGTGCCTCAGTTCCCTCATCTGTAAAATGGGGATTAAGACTGTGAGCCCCACGTGGGACAACCTGATTCCCCTGTGTCTACCCCAGCGCTTAGAACAGTGCTTGGCACATAGTAAGCGCTTAACAAATACCAACATTATTATTATTATTAACTTCTCTGTGCCTCAGTTCCCTCATCTGCAAAATGGGGAGTCAGTACCTCTTCCCCCTCCTACTTAGACTGTGAGCCCAAAGTGGGACCTGATTATTTTGTATCTACTCCAGCACTTAGTTCAGTGCTTGGCACATAGAAAGCACTTAGTCAATACTACAATTATTTTTGTTGTTTACCATATGAGACAAGGACTGTCCAACCCAATTATCTTGTTTTTACCCTTGCACATAATACAGTGCTTGAGGTAAACCACTTAACATAAAAGCACCTAATGAAAACCACAATTATTATTGGTATTCTTATTAATATGATTAATGTTGACTTAACTTTAGGTAGTTGTATCATAGAACAAAAAGGATAAAATGCTCACACTTATAAAGTGTTCTTTTAATTCTATTTCCCATGAAAGTTTGGAGGGAATGATTCTCCTGGAAAAACTATCTAACCTTGGCTTCCCTGATACTGTCCTCTCCAGGTTCTCCTATCTCTCTGGCTGCTCCTTTCAGTGTTGGTTTTTTTTCCAGCTTTCCTTCTGCCTCCCACCCTCTAGTTGTGGGAGTTCCTCAAGGCTCAGTTCTGGGTCCCCTTCTCATTTCCATCGTCATCCACTCCCTTGGAGTACTCATACACTCCCAAAGGTTTAAATTGTGCAAACCAAAACATTCTTGTTGATGGAGCCATTAATATTTCAGGTATCTCTTGAAAGTAGGTTAAATAATGTAAAAAAAAATCTGCATCTTGTTTTGTGGAGAAAAATGACACTAAAACTGTTCAATCATTCATTATAGGTGTTTTTTAAGCAAACTCTTTTTTTAAAAAATGAATGATACTTCAGGCTATAATTAGCTTAAAAGAAACATGAAACAGAAAATGGCAATGCTGTTCAAACTTTAGTGAATACAGCAGTTTAAACCATTTCACTAATGGTTTTCTTCTCCAGTAAATATATCATTTACCTTCCAGGAAATGTATTTTTACTTCAGTCTGATTTGTCAAGCAATTTACATAGTTGGAACAAATTATTTCTATAGTTTTGAGAACCTCAAAACGTAGTGTAAGCATCAATCTTTACCACATCATACTGCAAAGAATAGTGGGGTTTATTACCCTCATTTTACCAAGAGCAACAGAGACCAAAAACTTTCATAAAGTGGATCAGCTGCTTCAGAACGTGAGTCAGAAATGAGCAGATGGGGCTAAATCAGAATAAGGGTCATTATAACTTGAAATTTCCCAACAGGAAAGTACAAGAGCTTGGAAGAGAAAGAGTTGAAAGCCAGAGCCTAGGTGTAAATATCACACATACTGTTGAGGATAATTTCAGATAGGCATGTCTGCTTTATTTTCTTAAGCGAAGCAGTGGGGCCTAGTGGATGGAGCACTGGCCTGGGAGCAGAAGTACCTGGGTTCTAATCCCAGCTCTCCCACTTGTCTGTTGCGTGACCTTGAAGAAGTCATTTAACTTCTCTGTGCCTCAGTTGCCTCAGCTGTAAAATGGGAATTGAGATTGTGAACCCATGTGCGATAGGGACTGCATCCAACCTGATTTGCTCATATCCACCCCAGCTCTTAGATCAATTCCTAATACATAGTAGGTACTTAACAAATGCCACATTTTTTTATTATTATTATTTTTATTATTCTTACTTTAGTCCCAAATCTGCATCAAGCACATCTGACTTTAGTGGTGATTGTGCCATGCAAGGAAGATCAAAAGAGGCACATTTTACAGATCCCACCACTGAGGTAGCCAAAGGGCCTTGAAATCAGTGGATAAGCCCGATCCCAGGCTTTTCCATCCTCAGCTGTGTTCAGCCAATTTGCTGCCACTCCGAATGGATCTCCTGGCAGGAGCTGAAAATATCACTGAGCAGTGGCAGTCAGGTGGATAGATAGAACTGGTAATAGGACACACATAGGGTTCAAATCTTGGTGTCCAAACCCTGCCAGTGGCATTCAACCTAGTATTTTTCAGCCCTTGTACCCTGAATTGTGATAAATAGAATTAGCTGCAAATCCTGTTGTTTGTGAATCTCAGTGGTTACCATGGGCACAATTAAGACAGGATGAATCTATGAACTATTTACAATCTGCCTTAGGTCTGTCTCAGGTAAACCTGCCAGAGTCAAGAATATAGACTGTGTAGAGATTGGAGTACAGTTAATGGGGAAAATTAAAATGACTGGAAATTGTTATTCCAGAGGATACTTTTTGTGACCCCACCAGCCTAGCACTTTCTTTTCCCTTCCAATGTTCAGTAGCCTACAATCTCGAATGAATTCATTTGAGATAGTCAAATGCTTAGTACAGTGCACACAGTAAGTGCTCAGTAAATACAACTGACTGACTGAAAATATGATTTGGTTCCATTGCTATTTTTTATTAAAGAAATGAAAATGACAAGTAGATTTTTAAAAATGTGTCAGGCCCTATCTAGCATCAGTAGCCAACTGATGGTAGAATACAGTGAAATAAATGATACAGATATAGAGACCTTATAAATCACTATAAGTTACTATTACAACTCCTGTTAAATTGCTTACAAGGCATTCTTAAATGGTAAAATGCACATCAGCTAAGCATTTTGTATTTGTGGAAGAAACTTTACTTGTGATTACTTCATATCTCCATTATTTAATCTGCAGTTGTAGGAGTTCTAATTATTGGGTAGATCTGTGAAAGTTAACCACAATGAAAGATGAAACCCAGTAGGCCTAGCCTTTTATCTCTATGTAATTCATTGCTGTCAAAGCCAACAATTACTTGCTTAATATTGATTCAGATATTTACAGAAGATTGTAATCCTTTTCATGAATGAAAGAAATGACCATCACTTAAAAATGAAGTGCTTGAAAGAAATTGACATTCAATACACAAATGCCAACACATGATTCATTTTTTTTTTATCTTATTTTCATCTTATTTCCTAGATCAAGACTATCTCTCCAACTCTTGATAAGCCGGGGGCTAACATTTCTGTTTGCTTTTATCTCCCCATCTATATTTATTTTTCAAGTAGATCAAGTAATGGAAATCCTTTTCTTCATCAAAAAACACACTGATAGTTGAGTATAATTGGGGGTTTGGAGGTAGGCATTGGTCTATGAAGAATACTCTGTCTGAAGAGTATTCATTTCTTGAAATCTATTTTCCTAAATATGGAAACTTTTCCTTGGGTCACAATTAAACCACCCATCAGCCTTGTAACCTCCAACACTACCAGTTGGTTAGGTCATTTTAGATCATAGCTTAAAATTTGTCCACAGAGTAAACAGCTTGTCATATCTATTTATTTGGTGGAGATGGGATAGAGAATTAGTTTTAAAGAACATTTTACATATTTCCATTTTGCAAAATAAAATAGGATTTTTTCTTTCTATATCTGGTAATATATAAGTTATTTAGTGAGGCTAAAAGAGTAGCTCATTCAATTTGATTCCACTACCTAGCCTAGATATAGTTTCAGGCTCTTGGCAGCAGCTGTATTTGCATTTTGGAGGCACACAACTGCTTGAAACTCTTTTAAAATCCTTTTTATGCGGTGCTAAATAGAGATCACAAAGTCACGGTGTTACTGCCAGGCACAATGCCGTGTCAGTTTACAACCTTCAGAAAGAAATTTCTAAATTGAATGGGGGAAAATATGCTAATGCAATATTAAGGTTGCAGATTTAAAAATAAAGTCAGGACCTGAACATGTTATGGTTTTCATTAGCAACATTAACATGCCTGCATTATCCAGATCATCTATATTAAAGGTTGTTTCTTCCCACCAATCCCCCAACCCAAAATTTCACGTATTGAACTTCAGACGGCATTCCTTAGGCAAACTGAACTTGAATTTCCTATTTCACAATAAATGTGAATCTCTGTAGTTTGAATTTTCTTTTATGGCCACATAGCCTGAATGATTGATACCTTAGCATTTATTAAATACCCACAATAAGCTGAGCTCCGCAAAATGAGCCCATTTCAAATAAGTCAATATTGTTTAAAAAAACATATAAAGAAAAACATATTCCTCTACTTAATCAACTGTCCTGAGTCCTTCAGAACAGGGGAAGGAGTGATGCAGTCAGTTTCTTTTTTCCCAACATACAAACCGCCCTGCCTGGGGATAGAGCTCAAGGCCTGGGCGTCAAGTCAAGGGTTCTAATCCAGACTCTGCCACTTGCCTGCTGTGTGACTTTGGGCAAGTCACTTAATTTCTCTGTGCCTCAGTTACCTCGTCTGTAAAATGGGGAGTAAGACTGTGTGCCTTTATGGGGCAAGGACTGTGTCCAACCTGATTCAGAGCTTAGTACAGTGCCTGGCACAAAGTAAGAGCTAAACAAATACAATAAAAAAAAGAGAAATAAATGAAAGAACAGCCTCTTTCTTGGAATGAATAAGATGGCCAGGCATAAATTGGCAGTAGGTAAATGATACTTGTTAAAAACAAAAGTCTGGAATGAAACGGATGGACACATGATTGCAGTGGTGGCCGATCCAGGATTGGAACCCATGTCCTCTGTCTCTAAGGCCCTTGCTCTTTCTATTAGTCCATGCTCCTTCTCGTGAGTAGTAATAGTATTTATTAAAAGGCTTATTGGTGACAAAGCACCCTGCTAAGTGCTGGGAAAAAATATTCAGGTGAGAATTAGTCAAAATTCCCAACTCTCAAGGGGCTCTCATTGTAAAACGATCAGGTTGGGGAGAAGGGACTAGGGTGGACCCATTGCAGTAGCAACACTTAGGAAAGCAACTTGTGCCCACTAGACAGGATGGGAGAATGTCAACTTTGACTTGGCAGAGGAGTCCACAGGCACTGTAAACTCATTGTAGTTAGGGAATGTGTCTGTTACACTGTTATGTTGTACTCTCCCTAGCACCTTAGTACAGTGTCCTGCACACAGTTAGCCCTCTATAAATGCGATTGATTGATTGATTGAGGTTCTGATCCTTTCTTCTAGGGTGGGTCATAGGACCTCCAGTGCCTGGAGACCTCAGTATGTGTTAGGCACCCTTCCCAAGGTGAATTCTAAGTCAGTCTTATTTATTGAGCACTTACTGTGCAGAACACTGTGCTAAGTGCCTGAAAGAATACAATATAAAGACCCAGAATTTTTAGATGTGTAAAACCCACAGCCAAGAAGCACTGGAAGTTTAGACACCTTCTAGGAAATGGTAGATCTAAGATAGGCGATTAGCTGTGAACTCCTAAAGGAGTCCTAAACTCCTAAAGGATTTTCCTCTTCTGGAAAATGGGGATTAAGACTGTGAGCCCCAGGTGGGACAACCCGATTACCTTGTATCTATCCAAGCGCTTAGAACAGTGCTTGGCACATAGTAAGCGCTTAACCACAACCCAACTAGATCCACCTTGCCTTAGGCAATAGATTGATGAAATACCATTTGTTTAGTGAGTTCATTCACATCATAATTTGCGCTTTACTAATAGCTATGAATTTTTTTTGTTAGGAAATTTTTTTATTCAGATTGTGTACTCGTTTGAACATCCTTCACTTTGAAGCAAAAAACTTTTTAACAGCATGGCAGGTCTTTCTGCTGTCTATGAGTGTATGGAGAGCCTGTTACCATGACATTGGAGCACATTAGAAGGTTCTCATTCCTAAATGGAAATTAATAGGGCACATGTAGAAAGGAATTCTGTGTTTGGCTCAGCCACTGGTCTTGGTCAACTCAATTAACATCTTTGGACCTCTGTTTCTTTGTCTTCAAATAGTGATAATGAATATTTAGTGACTTGATATCCCTTAATAGCCACTAGGTAAATGGAAAATGTCATTGATAGTAAAAGAACATTCTTTTTAATAGGTAATAATGTGTAAGCAAACTAGCCCAAATTTCCCTCTATACCAAACCCGTGGCCAGTGAGTAAACAAACCGAATTGATTTTCCTTCCATGTATTTGATTGAGTAATTCTCACAGCACTGATAATCTGATACCACACTTTGAATATAAACTGATTACTTACCAGGTCAAAGGGAAAAGGGTCAGAAGAGAATGCTTACCCATTATTAAGATATCTGTATAGGTTTTTAGGTCTTAAGCATTTCATAAGTCCTTGTATGACTGAAACTCTTATGAATCTAAACAGAGGGAGATTAGAGGGTAAAAAGAGAAACCAGCCCAAATGCAATCAAGTTTTGCCTGGAAAGGAATCTGGGAGTTGTTTTAAAACTATTTCTGTAATCTGCCACAGCGAAGACAAAATGTGCTGACTTTTCTTGGTTGGTCCATGCCTGTTCTTTCAGCATCATCTTCTCTTACCCCATGTTGATCACCCTCGAGCAGTGGAAGGGTAAATATTTATTGACTGTCTACTTGGTGTAATGCACAGTACAGGTGCATGGGAAGTACAGAATAACCAATTGACATATTCCCTGCCCAAAAGGAGCTTTCATGCTACATGCTACAAACATAAAAATACTTAGAACTAGGGTGGTCAAAATAAATGAATCAAGCAGACATTTATGAATGCTAAGAAGGACATAAATAAGTTCATAAATGCTACCCATTTCTACTGCCCTTGTGTCCTTAAATCCACCACCTGTGACTGCCCCTATGAAGCCAAATCCTCTCCCTAAGTCGATCCGCTTTTCTCTGCTGCTTCTTAAGTATCAGCCTCGTCTCTGTTAGTAAAGTGGCTTCTCCTCTCGTAGTCTGCACAATTATCCAATGGCAATACCGCTCCTCCTCTCAAGGCTGACATATCAGGTTAGAGAGGAAGCTTTCTGGGACTGAATCTTGACAGTGGTAGTATAAGTGATGGAATTTATTAAGTGATTATTGTGTGCAAAGAACTGCACTAAGCACTGGGAGAGAATGCACAGATGAGAAAGAAAAGGGGTCCTCAGTACAGTCAAATCTGATGTGCCAGAAATCACTCAATAATATTCATTGAGTGCTATGTGCAGAGCACTATACTGAATGTTTTGGAGAATACAGTATGAGTTACCTGGGCCTCATTTTTGCCTGAGAATACTTCCAGAAAACTGGAGGGACATAATTTGCCAACAAAGCCGATTCATTGACATGGAACCGGAATCTCCCAAACCTTTGGACGGCTGCAGGCATGGGACGACTCACCCGTGCCTTGTACAGTTCGCAGATGCTCAGACCCTTTCTCAGGCAGCAGGAATCCCAGTGTTCTTGGGAAGATCCAGAAGTGGAGACCCAGTTAATAATAATCATGATTAAGGTATTCATTAAGCACTTACTATGTGCCAATCACTGTCCTCAGCACTGGTGTAGATAGAAGCTAACCAGGTTGGACAGAGTCCCCATCCCACTTGGGGCTCACAGTCTTAATCCCCATTTTACAGAGGACATAACTGAGGCATAGTTACTTGCCAAAGGTTACATGTGTCAGCCAGCAGACACGTGGCTGAGCCAGTATTAGAAGTGGTGAGGTCTCTCCTTGGGCCTTTTAGAACACATACATTCCGTACGGCTGAATCGGGAGAAATTTGTTTGAGTCTGTGTGTGAATGCATGTGTGGGAATGATCTATGAAATAACATTGCTAGAAAAGCGAATAGTTCTCTAACGTACAATTATCTTGACCTTTCTCTCTTTCTGTGCCAACAGGAGCAATCCATTTTCACTCAAAGTATGGGACTGGGCATATAAATAGCTGAGTATCCAAATAAAGGACTTAAATTTTGTTATGTTAGTTTTATTGCAGTCACTTTTATTAGAGCCATTATTCTCACAACATCCCTTTGAGGTACAGATTAGTCATTTTGCCTTCTATCCACATGCTGCCTGTCTCCTGTAGGGTAATGTGCTCAGTGAATTTGGCCTAGAAAGACTTAGCCTATAGTGGAATTTTTTAGAACGGTCTCAGAAACTGTTTCCAGTTATGCAAACTTTACAAACGTTCTGAAATTAATGAAATTCAAAATCCATTATTTGCCCTTAACTATTCATTCAATCATTCATTCAATCATATTTATTGAGTGCTTACTGGGTGCAGAGCACTGAACTAAGTGCTTGGAAAGTACAATTCAGCAATAGAGACAAACCCTGCCCACACCGGGCACAGGGTCACATTTGTGGCTTCAAATCTACCTGGTTCTTTTCGCAAATTGAATACTTTGCTAAGTATAATTATTTTCAAAATCCGACGGAAGGAAAACATTATTTGGCAGATTATGACAAATATGGTGAAAAGTTAGAATACTTCTTTTCAGTATTTTCAGTCCATCACTTTAAAGATGTGTAGTCAGTAGGGTGAAGTGCATGTAAAATACCCCCTTCAAATAAAAGGCATCTACATTATTTTGCTCCAAAGCTATTTGCTAACCAACAGCTCTG
Organism: Ornithorhynchus anatinus; assembly: GCF_004115215.2. NCBI lineage: Eukaryota > Metazoa > Chordata > Mammalia > Monotremata > Ornithorhynchidae > Ornithorhynchus > Ornithorhynchus anatinus. The sequence goes on along the minus strand of NC_041747.1, from coordinate 22,613,951 downwards.
AATGTCTACTACATAACTTTGTTTCCCCTAAAGAAATCCTTCATTTATTTGAAACAGGACCACTGAGTGAAACATTCCTTTGGAAATGAACTTTCAAACTAACTCCATAGAATAAATACAGTGTAAATGCTCTTTTAATTTCTTTTTTTTCTCTTTTTCAATAACCTGAAGCTTATGAACTATAGGGCGAAAATGTTGTTGCTGAAATAGAGTAACATCATGCTGTGTTCTTCGTAATATAAGTTTCTGAAGAGAGTTTATAAATCTATTATTGCTTCGAAGCCAAGATGAGGTCTTTAGGACCATTTTTAGCACTAATTTAAATCAATAGATGTAAAACAGCAAATCAAACCAATTATTCTATCTCTCCTTAGAATGTGAACTTGTACAGGACAGAAACTGTGTCCTATCTGCTTATTAGTGTATCTATCCCAGCTCTTAGTACAATGTTTGGCACCCAGTGCATTGAAAATACCACAGTTATTATTAGGAGTGAGTGGTATTGCACTTTAGTATTCTGTCAGTTGAAGCTATTTAGCCTAGCCTTCCTCCACCTTGGTTCCCCTTCCTTAATTAAAGGTTAGAATAAGCCAAAGAAAATGCTAAAGAAAGAACTAAGATAAGGCCGGTGTTCTCTTTCATTGGCTTTCATAATGGATAGATGAAATGCAAGAGTTACGGTTGTGATATTTGTAGAACACTTACTCTGTGCCAGGTACTGTGCTAAACACTGGAGTAGACACAAGATAATCAGGTTGATTATCTTGACTGGATGAGGCCAGTGAGGAAACAGAGGATATAGAAGTGACTTGTCTAAAGTCACACAGCAGGCTAGTGACAAAGGCAGGATTCAAACCCACGTCTCCTGACATCCAGGCCCACTCTCTTTCTGCTAAGGCGGTACTGCTCCATAGTTTTAGCTTGAGAATGTAGTTTTATTTGAGAATGTTTTGTGTTTTAAGTCTGTTTTGCACCATAAACATGTTCATGTATGTCTCTTGTCCAAAATAGTCCTCTAGAAATTTGTCTGGTTGTTGATGGCTTCAGGGGGTACAACTTTCTACAATTTTGCAGCAACTTTCTACAGTTTGAAGTACCTCAAGGTTGGTCATCTAATAATGTTGGTATTTGTTAAG